>NW_024884364.1:48756616-49166705 GCF_019232065.1 Centrocercus urophasianus | reverse complement strand
CGCCCGCGGCCGCCATTCCGCCCCAAAACTTTCCGCTCTCCCCTTCCCACTCTCCGGGACTTCCTTGTGTGCGCCGAGGGGGAGGAGGAGGCGTGCGCGGCGGCGGCGGCGCGGGGGGGTTCGCAGGCTGCTGGCGGGCTGGCCGGGACCCCGGCACCAGGAGTTGCACCATGCGCGGCAAGTGAGGGAAAGTCCGCCCCAGGCTCTCCCGCCGCCCCCGGAGCGGAGCCGCGCCAGCAGCGCCCGCGCGCAGGTGAGTGTCCGGGCGGGGAGCGCCGCTGCCCGCCGCGTTTGTGCTGGCTGCGTGCGGCCGCGAGCGCCCTTCCAGCCTCGGGGCTCCGCCGCCGCCACCACCACCAAGTTGTGGAAACCCGGCGCGTTTCTGTCCCTCTCTTTTTATTTGGTTAATGCTTTCGTTTTTCTGTATGGGTATAGATGTGTGTACGTTGATATGTTTTGCGGCACGACGTGCGAACCCCGGGCAGGGCGCGCGCGTGTGTGTGTGTGTGTGCGCGCCAGCTGCCCGCGCCCACCGCCGCCGTCCGCGGGCTCAGGGAGAGGGCAGAGAGCGGAGAGCCGCGGGGCAGCGCGGTGCGGGGCAGGGGGGAGGGGAGCCCATTCATACCGCTTTGCGGCGCGGCCGACTTGGCTCCTCAGCGTGGGTAAACAAGCGGCCTCCCCCGGGCGGGCAGCGCTCGGGGCAGGGCGCGGCGCTCCGGACCTGTTGCGCGCCCCGAGGCCGGCGGTGGGAGCGGGGAGGCACGGCGGGCACCTCCCTCCTCGCCTCCTTCTTTCCCTCCGCCCTCGGGTGTCGTCCGGCTGCGCCTGGGGTAACGCGGCGGAGGGGTGTTGTAAAGGCTGGTGACCCCTGACCTGTTTTAACGCCGTGTCGGTGGATCGCCAGATGGACACCCGGTATAGAAAGAGGGGGGAAAGCAACGAAGCCACACCCTAAAAGTTAGGTTGGTAGGTCGATTTTTGGGAGCCGGTGCTCGGGAGCGAGCGCTGCCCCAACGCGTGTCCCGCTGCTCCCCAAAGGAGCCGAGCGGTGTTCTGCCCTCGACGTGCGGTGAGCGCCGGGGGGGAGGGGAGCGGAACCGGCCTCGCTGTGTTGCAAGGGAAGGGGAACGGCCGGAGTGGTGCCGCCGGAGCTGAAGTACCCCAGCGAAAGGATCGGCCCCGAGTGTGGAGTCTGAGTTGTGAGAGCTGTGTTTGAGGCTGATGGTGTGAAAATAAATAGGTTGTGCCAGGTAGAAATCTGAGCGTAGGTTCAAGAAACGTGTGGATGAGGCACATGGGGACACGGTTTAGTGGATGGTGGTGTTGATGGGCGGGCAACTGGGCTGTATGGGCTTAGAGGTCTTTTTCCAACCCGAATGTTTCTATATAGCTTGTCAGTAATAAACACGAGGTCTCCACTGGTGACAAATACAGCCCTGCATCTCCTGTCCTTTGCCTGCTGATCAGCGGTCCTCTAAGCGAGGCATGCACGATGTGCACCATCACACACCTCGCTTGCCATGTGCTCGCATGTGCTGCACGAGGCCTCTTCCTCTCCTGCACTTATTGCACCACTGGGTACAGAGACACCGGGCAGGTTTTGGAATAACTCTATGATTTCTGTGATTGCTGGAGAACAGGGCAATGTGTTTGACGTGTTTTGGTGGAGTTTGTTCCTGATCTGATTCTGTTTTTAACAATTACGGGTAGTAATCACAGCATCTCAATGACAGTAATGGTTTTTTTTTTTTAAAAAAAAAAAAAAAAAAAAGGGTGGGAAGGAAAAAAAGCACTGTGGGGGGATGATGCTGCTATGTGAACAATGCATTGAACCTCTGTTGGGCTACATGCAGTAATGGCAAAACCAGTAGAGGTTTGAGCGGAATTGTTGTTTATCTCAGTTTAATACCTCTGGTGATCTAAGGAACAATCCGGGTTGTTTTTTCTCTTCTTAAGATATGTTTTGGAACCAGAGGGATGTAAGGATTTTGCGTGCTTGTGAACATTGGCAGCTACACAACTGTTCGAGTCTCATAGGACAAAAAAAGAAAAACCCTCTGCAAATAGTTTGTAATCTGAATGTATCCTCTGCCTTGTCCCTCTTGGTAACACCAGTGCCTGTTGTCTGTCATACTGTGGACGATGAGTTATTTTCGCTGTTACATTCCGTGAATAAAGCTCCTTGTTCATCTTTTCAGTGGGTGGCAAGTATCCCCCGCACCCTCCAAGAGGAGTACCAGGAGAGTGAAAGTCAGTTAAATTATGGATAGAGAAGGGGTACGTGCCAGCACTTCTGCTTTGCCACATTTACCTGTTGTGGTGCTCGCCTTTATTCACAGATGGGCTTTTCCCATCCCCACGGCAGCAGGACCAGAAATAGACCTGTGGTCCACTTCTTGGAAGAACCTCCTCAGCTGAGACCCCACTGGTGGCAGCAGTTACTGAAGGCTTCCAGCCCTGAGCCTCGAGGGTATCGATGAGAACATGCTTGAGTGCAAGCGACATACTGTTTCACTGTTGTTTCTTGGTAGAAATGTAAGTCAGCTGTGAGATGCACTTGGGATTTGGTGGTGCTCTGAACTGGGTTCAGCTCAGAGGTTGGCTGGAGAACCTATCCCAGGGCTTTGTTGGCATGCTTTGGCACGCTCTTGCTATTTTCTGTTGACAGCTTTTAAAGTTCAGTGCTAGAATTCACGCTGTAGTTTGTTTTGAACTGACGTTGTTTATATTTTAGTAGTGCCAAGGGGCCCTCGTACAAATCAGGGCCGTTTGGGGAATATCCTAGATGACAGCTCCCATCCTGAAAAGGTTGTAATCGGAGTGAGAGAGACAGGAAACCAGGAAGGTGAATGGTGGAAAAAACTGACTCAGGGGAACAGCAGCTGGTGGGAGTGCTGTGTGTACTGGACAGCAGTGTGACCTCGCCTGGTGAAGAGAACAGAGTTGTTGTTAGCACCTCGAGGTGCCACCACTGATGGATCAGGTTGCTCTGTGCAGCCAAGGTGCTGGCGTCCCTTGGCCTCTGCTGATGCAGACCTGTTAATTCACAGTATTATTGTAAGTTACGTATACCAGCCTGCCTGTAAAACAAATGAGGTTTTGTAGCTCTTGAGGGCAGATTCTTTTTCATAATCTTCATTATGAGGCAAGATGGAAGTAATTTTGTAAACTCTTTTTCAGCTGCTAAATTAAACCCCGTTCCCTCTTTCCCTCCTTGCTTTTGCCTATTTTTAGTTAAGAGGAAATAGCTGACCTCTTTACAACAAGAACCCAGACCCCCTGGGTGCCATTTATAGGTTCCTACCTAATGGCCTACTTGGATAAGTTGGTCGAATATTAAACAAAAACATTGGAACTACATCTCTGTGTAGGAATAGCAGCCTTCCCGTAAATACAAAATCTATCATTTTAATGATAGTGTTACAAATGTCTAAAGGTGAAAAATGGATTTTAGGTTGGTTTTCTTTGGTAGACGTGAGGATATTTTATTCCTTCATTTATTTATTTTTTGTGGCAGTCTGGTCATTAATATCATGGAATTTCATTTGAGAACGACTGATGGTGAATTGTTTTAAAAACACAAGAAGCCTTTGGAGTGCTTGAAAAGCTAAGTGGTGTCAGATACTCAGTTTCGTAAGGAAAAGTCATCCTTTCTAACCAATTTTCATCTTGTGCAGACATCCTAGACGGAGAATCATAAATTATGGCTACTAATATTTGGTAATTACATACAAGTATAATAAAATTGCTTCTGCAAGCTTGACTGAAAACAAACTGAAGTGTGAGTATACGATTGTTTTTGAATGTTAAGGAGCACAGTCATCTTGCATTACTTTTCTTGAGCGTGTTTGTGTTTCATTGAGGTGGCATTGATGCCTTGATATTATTGCGCTATGGAGAGGTGTGATGAATTTCTTTGTTGCTTTAGCAGAGAAGAATGTGTGGATGTACATGTAGTCTTTGCATGGCCTCCGTAATACCCTGTTCATGTCCTGTCCACCAACGCTCTGATGGTATCTGGTTCTTAGTGTGCCTGCAGAAGAAGATGCTTGGGGTTAGGCACATCTGGTGGCTCAACTCCTGTTTTTATCACTGCGTTGACTTTGTCCAATAATAGGAGGATCATAGTTGTTTAACCCCGTTTCTTGACCTTCTCTGTTTGTAGCACAGGCAATCAATACGTGTCTGCTTGTCCTCTTTAAATTGGAGAGCATGTAGAAATTAATTAATTTATATGACGTTACAGTGGAATTTTTTGCTGGTAGTATTCATGCAGTATAAAGTCACACCAATGTTTCTGTAGCATGAAGAAGCGTTTATTTCAGTAGTTCAGCTAAGCGTGGTGCATTAATCCAGTTTGGCTCTTCGTTGCATCTTGCTCATTTCCTCCAAGAAGTCACACAGTGCACAGAGTACCTGAACAAATCCCCGCCTCTTGATGCCGAGGCGATAAGCCTGGTGGGTGCCTTTGAGCAGGCAAGGAGCTTCAAAGTGCAGAGTGATTACATATACTTACTTATCATGGCATTACTTTGTCTAATTCGGTGCCAAGTTTTATTGACTGCCTTTGGAAGGTGAAACAGGGCTTTTAAAGAGCAGTATTCTCCACTAACGTGTAGCAGTTCCTCTATGCATCTCTCTGCTGCAAAACAGGGTTGTATTTACTGACCTGAATTTCATCCGACCCCCTAAGTCTCAGTTACCTTTTAACCTTCTACTGTTATGTAGTGAGTTTAGAATGTTTTATCATGTGAAACCGTATTTTTTATTAGGTGGAAAGATACGGTAACATCAGATATTATTTTATTTTTTCCCTACTGAAACACAACCTTTTTATATCTACAGTAAATTATTGATGCGGCAAAGAAGCACGTTTTTTTTTCTTTTTTTTTTTTCCCTCAGGCATTAAAAAGACTTGGAAAATACTCTTTGACGTTACCTTTAAGAAAACAAAGAGGATTTTCTTCCGATGGATGGAATCCCTCTGTCATTCTGCAGGGTAATATGTTTGTTGAGCTCTTGTTTGGAGGCAGCAAACTGCCCACTGGCCATACGTACTCTCTGGCTTCTGGGGCACTGTGCTGTGTAGCACTGTCTGCTCCTGGTGAATCCTGGTGAATCACTGAGCAGGAGCTGCAAAACAGTCTCTGCAGATCAAGATTACAACCAACTCTTGCAACTTGTATTTCTGAGCGGGAGAATCTTGTGTTAGAACATCAGTGGTGGGAGGATTCTGTTGCCATGTTGTGATTAAGATGTATATGGCTGTTATTACACATTCTGTGTTTAAAGTGTCCATGGATGTGTCTGCTGGTTTGAACACAGTCCAGTAGCCTACAGCAAGATCACTGGAAGTTCTTCCAAAAGAGCTGACCTTCATAGTGCATGGTTCATAAGTACATGAGACCTTTCTAAAATTAAGCCTAAATATGGAGTGTTTGCCAATCCATCCATGCTGGTTACTTACGACTAAGAATGACTGTAACCATCCAGTAGTTCCAGTGTTCAGCAGCTGCAAGTTGCTTGTTGTCTCTTCAGTCTAGTCTCTGCTGGCCGGGCATGGTGCATCCAGAGATTCATTAGATGTAGGACTTTTGTTAGCACGCAGTCCCGGTTGGGAGTTAACCAGTAATCAGTTTCACTAATGTTTTTTGTTTTCTGTTTAAAGAAAAAAGAAGAAAAACAGCTTTGGGGAAAAAAAAAAAAAAAAGAAAAAAAAAAGGAATCATCCTAAGGCTGAAGAAAGGTGCGATATGCTCCTAAATCCTGAGTTAGGACACGTTGCGGCACCTTTAATTGCATGCATGCTGAAATGTCTCTAAGTCAGGAATGGACAGTGTGCCTGGGTGCCCCACTGAGTGTGGGCAGGCTGCTTGGCTTAGAAGTAAAATACAAGCCCTCATCTCAAAAGAAATTGAGGCAAAATTACCCTTTCTCCTAGCACTTTCCCCAGATGGAGTTGTGCTTTGCTGACAGGGTAGGACAGAGGATCGGAGCACAGACAGTGCTGTTGGTGTTGTGGGGATTAGTTTCCAAGGATATCTATCTGGGCTTTTACACTTACAAAACAAACTTAACTCTTCTTATACCCATTACGTGCACGTAGGAATTGGACTTCTAAGAAAGGAATTTGGTTATAAAATAGATCGAAACACAGCAAATCTGATTTTTCAGGAGATATTGGTGGTGCTGCCAATTACATGCGTGCAACTCTCTTCCATTTTGGATTGACTTTGTTGTTTTGTTGTTTTTTTTACTTTTTGCATCAAGTGCTGTCTTTTTTTAAGCTTCTGTGGCTTTACGTGGTAAATGTAGGCCTGGTTTCGTTTTGCTTTTTAAAACTTAAAATAATGTGGTGTGAAAGGCATGGATAAAAGACAGGCACAAAAATTATTCTGAGGAGGAGCATCGTCTTTCCTCTCCCAGTTCTCAGAAGTGAAAGAGAAGAACAGGAGCAGGTGAACTTTTGATAACGCTGCGCGGAGTTTGCAGGATGCAGATTTTGTCATTCTTTGTGAAGGATGGTGAAGGTTTCTTTAATTCCGTTTTGACGACTACCTTGTTTTTGGTTTTTTTTTTTATTGCAGGTATTGTAGCTCATTAGGAATTTGTGAGAGTCTGTTTTTGTATTGCAGAGTAACCCCAAAATGTAGGCTCTGCTTCTGCTTCTATCAATAAGTATCTTAAATAACCAGTTAATTTAAATGAGCCAATTAATTTGAAAGCGGTGCATGACAGTGTGTCATAAAAATTCATCCAGCTTCATTCTCCCAGGATTTTATGCGCTTGGAAAAAAAAAAAAGTATAAGGCAAGCTGAAAAGGCCCACGTACAGTGCTGGGGGGAGGAGGGGGAGTGAAGAGTCTATCGTATACAGCTCAAATTCACAGAAGCATCCATGTAGCAGTTACTTTCTTAATTTTTCTGAGAGACCACCGTCGTGTCTTTACTACGTGCTCTGGTGGTGCTGCATAGAGGTTAGGTTAAAAAAAACAGAGTGTAGTTTAGGCCGTGACAGGCAGTTTATAGGGAGGAGGAGGAAGAGTGGGAGGAGGTTACCATAAAAGCCAGGATTCACTGGTTTTCACTTGCTGACTGTCAAGCAGCCAACAAAAATCTTTTAGGATTATTTTTTTTAACAGAATTTTTTCTTGCCTGAGATGGTAATGCCTTCAAAACACTTATTCCTGTGTGTTTCGTCAGTGTTGTGATGGTAGTAGATACAGTATGTGGGTATCTCCTCATAGGTCAGTGTTATTTTGTGATTACAGCAGGGACTGTGTGTGTCAGTGTGTGGTTGGGTAGGTATCTCTTCTGATGTTCTGTGTCTGTATGCATATGTGATCACTGCTGTATTCCTTTATTTTTTTTTAATCAAATTTTGCTTAGTGTAAGCAATACATTCTTTGTGGTATCTGGTACATCACCAACAGTGTGCATTTTGGGTTTAAAAAGAGAAACAACTTAGAAAGTGGGAAGTTTTGTGTTCTCTAATGTCAGCATGTTTAATGGCATTGTACGTTGCCAATTTGACCATACTTGGTGAATGATGGCTTTGTCCACCAGGTGCTTCATGCACAGTGAGTGTGTATGTACGTCTAATCTACAGGGAAATAAATGAATTTCTCATAGTAAAAGATGTAGTGTGTCCTGTATTTTGTACATATTTAGAAAGCATGTGGATCATTGCAGGGATTTAGCTATACGTGTAGTCGTTCACTCTCATATCTTCATATTGCTGTGTGGTTATTTTTTCTATAAGGTAAATTTGAATATGTATCTATTGAAAGAAAAAATATGTTCCTCAGCATCTTTTTGAGACAATTGACAGGGCCCTCCTTTTTCCCAGCTGGATATTTCTAGTAGAATGTAACTTACTGGTCTGCCTCCCACCCTGCAGAACTGCTGTGAAGGTTTTGCAAATGACTTTTTGGAAGAATGTTAAAGATTAAAACAGTGTGTTAATGTACTTACAGTTAGATTATTAAAAAGTGTGAATGTAAAGTTCTGTTTTCAGTCCTGCTTTCCATCAAAGTACGAATTAGGATAGCAAAGTATCAAAAAGAAATCATGGGAAAAAAGTGTTTCCTTCCTTTTGGTATAGGGTTAGAATTAACGATTGCTTTAGTTTGTTAATCTTCAGTTAATTTGAGAGTTATTTTCTTGGAAAACAGAGTTGTGTTTAGGGTATTAATTGCTTGATGGGGTTTTTCCAACCTTTCTGTACTAGCTTTTAATTTTTTTTTCTTTTATCTTTCTTTTTCCTACTAAAGAATACTGGAGTCTGTAGTGAAATTCAAGGGATTCCATTTTAGTGGATGTTTCTGATGTTCCATAGTAGTTGGTTTTTGTTTTTTTTTTTCTTCTTGTGAGTTCTACACCGTGTGGGTAATGCCAGCAAAGACGAAGTTGGTTATACATTTGTGTCGTGAACAATCAACAGATCCATTTAAAGATATGGCCTGAAACTTCACAAACTTACTTGGCACGTGCAGAAGACTTCTAGGATCAAGCCTCCTATGATGACAGTGCAGATTCTTGGTGGGTTAGGTCAGTATTTTCCAGCCCTTCCTGAAGTCTAATGATGTGCGTGACTTAAGCTTTAGGACTGAAAGTCAGTATTCTTGTAATTACGTATGTAAGAGAATGTGGTGTCCGTTTCCTGTAGCCTATGTAAGCAGTTGGGGTTTGTTTCTTTCTGTGTGTGTGTGTGTGTGTGTGTGTTAGAACTTCCATCATCTATTTCGAATGCCATTCTTATCTGAATTCTCACTGCGTTCTTTGATGTTTGGGTGGCTGACAAACATGATGTCCATATTCAGAGTCTAGTTTCTTTAAAATGTGCAGAAGCTGTGTTGGTTTCATTTATATTTTTATAGAACTAGTATGTTGCAGTATGAAATGTAGGACTTAGAGATTAGAAATTGCAAACGCGTGTTTTAAAAGGGGACTGACTTAGGTTGGTGATTAGAGCCTGTGGCTTTCTTCAGAGAAGTGCCTTTAGTTTTTCAGGCCAGCCCATGTTGGAAGGAGTAAGAAGCCCTATAGCCGCAGCCACCCATACAGCACCTGGCAGGCAGTGGCAGGATGCTCTTGTCACTGTCCATCTGTGTAATCTCAAGACTCTTCTGCCAGCTGTGGCCTACATCCAAAAAGCTCAACGTGCTGAGTCCAGCACCTGATGCTTGTCTTTTGCAGAAGGGTTACCAGCATCGTGTCCTCTGAGAAGACCACATGCAGCCTTCCCACTTGGCAAGGGAGAATCTCACGCCCTTTTACATCTTGCTTGGAGCTGTGCTTCCTCCGTTCCCTTTTGAGTCTCAGCAGCCTAGCTCTCCTTCCTTTGCATGGAGTACCAATCTCTTAGCCAACAAGTTGATGCAAATGAAACAAAGCCTTCTTGAATCCTGCCTCTGGTTTGCTGGGCACCCACCAAGCTCGGTTTGAAGTCAGAGGCAGCGCAGTGCTTTGTGTTAGATGCTCGTTGTAGAAATAAACATCAAGGTTTCAGTGCTCCTAAAAGGAAGCAAAAAAACAACAAGAAGGAAACAAAAATCCATCTGTGTCTGTGTGTTGGTGGTGTGGCGTATGTGTTTTTTTTGACTTGCTGGTTTTCACGGGGGTAGTTCTGTGTGTGTCAACAGTGAGTAAGAAAAATAAGGCAGAAAGAGCATTAAGTTTGCTCTCATTTTAAAAAACAAGTTTACCGCTTCAACTCTTTTTTCATTTGATGACGTGGGCATTTTATAAATAGTTCCCATTCCATCAGGAGTTATTTTACATACATGTATGATTGCACTGTTGGTGTTGTCTTAATCGTTCCTCTTGTCTTTGGAAATACATGCAGTTACTTCTCTGCTGTCTCAATCGGAGCCAACATCTTGCCAGCCTATTTAATGCACTAACGTATGTGAGAAAGTGTGCCCTGTGGCCTGAGACATCATTTACGTATTTGCCAATCCCCTCAGCCATTTGATTTCTGTTTGTGCATGCTGCATTTGGTTTGCTTGAATTTATTATTGATTTCAGCAGTTTGCAAATATTACAGTGACAGACCGTTTGGTTCTGTCTCCTTTGAGCCAGCATTTTACCCTCATTAGTCTATGGATGTTTTCCTTTGAACGTTGGCCAAATGCATTCTTAAAAACAGCACAATTAAAAGGAAGGAAAAGTATGAAGGCTGTTTGACCTATTAATTGTAAATAGCATTGTGAAACTGCATTTTAGTGTTAGACTCTGCATCGTTCCCTCTCTCAAAATCTGGCGTGGAGTCTAACACTGAAGAAAATAGAAACATACATGTTTTGTAAGTCTTCCCTTTTGATTCTGTCAGGTTTTCTGAGATTGCCATGGTACACAGCCATTTTCTCAGATGATCCAGTTGCCATTTTCTTGTTTTGTACATTCTTGTTTGGTTTGTTTTTGAAGACTGAAGCTGCTAGGTGAGTAACAGCAGTCACAGTTATCAGTTCTCTAATTCTGTAGTTTCAAACCACAGCCTGCGAGCTGCTAGGGACTCACTGCCTCTTTTTTTAGAGACGTGGGAAAAAAAGGAAGTCTTTGTCATTCTGTGCAAATTTACTATCCAAGGTAACTTTATAGGTCCACAAATTAAAGAGATTTAAAAACCACTGATCTAATTATACTCTAAACTTCTTAAGGATGTGATGATATCTTATTTTTATGGCTTACTACTTTGTGGGTGTATATATCATTATGCAAGTAATGATTTCTGTTTTTGCAGAAGTAATTTATACCAACATTAAATTTTGGCATCAGTTTCATTACGTTGTGTAGATTTCTATGAAAATAACCCTTCTGTTTTGTAGGACTGCAGTCTGTATTCTCTGACAGAACACAGGTCTGGCTGATCTTTAGTCGCACAAGAGATAACCTGAAGAGGAGCGTTTGGTTTCTCTTAGTTTGTGTTTACCAGATCTGTCATCCAGCAAGCCTGCTCAGTTGATTGCTCATCTTTTTGTTCTTTTTTTAAAATTTCTGGTCTTGTGCAGCATTGTTTTTGTTTCTAGCCATTTGTGTGGTACCGTCATATTTTAATAAATCCTAATTCTTGCATCTTAAAATGTCAGGAATTTTGGTGTGTTTTTTTTTTTGATGTTGCCACATTTCTGCTCTCCCATGCTTGACAGCAGCACTCCATGTTGATGTTAGGAGGGGTTACGTAGAGGAGGTGAGAGTGGGGGTGGGAAGTAAAACAGGCTCTGGCTGTTTACACATTCCAGGCAACCACAGATCTCCTCTCTTTGAGGCCAGAAATATTTTCCTTTTTACTATCAGTTTTGCAGATCTGGGGTATTTGGGCATGCCGCCAATAGAAATAAATAGTAATGTGTTAATCTCTCAGGTTGAAATGTTCTTGTAATAAGCCATATTTTACCTTTTTGAGCATGTGCATGAGAATAAAGGTTAACCTCACTCTGTAATTAAAATACGACGTTTTTAGAAATACTATAAGTTACAATAATCTCTTCACTTTCTTCAGGAATTACCTACTAAAGGACAGAGTCGATCTTGCGTCCTTTCTTCTTGGTAGTTTTGTTCCACGGGGAAAGATACACAAGCAGAATATTTTTGCTAATTAGGTTTCCTATTTTCTGCATGATATCCTTTGGCTCAAGGAGCTGACAGTGAGGCTCTTTTTCCAATTTCTATGTAATATATATATCTAAAACATTTTTTTTTTTTTTCATTTATTTTGGAATGTGTCTGGTCTGCTTTGTGGTCTTCATTTGATGATTCTGGTTTCCAGCACTTGTATTTGAGATTTCTGATGAAATCAGATACTCACTCATCCACCTTCATGCCTGTAGTTTTTTGACTGTTAGAAAGTATTTCTTGCAGTCTAAAATACAGACTGAGCACGCAGGCAGACGAATAATGATTTCTTCCAGGTTCTGCATAATGTAATAAACAGACCTCCTGTTTGTTATTATTTATTATTAGTGTTTGTGTACATGTGATTTCCTTCCCCGAAGCTTGCTTTCTTGGTTTCTTAAAGCTGTATGCTGTGTATGCCATTATTGGTTTTCCCAAGTGGTCCAGTAATGCCACTTCATCACTCCAGCAGCTTGCTTTGTCACTGGCAGTTGATGTGGTGCAACTTGTTATTATTTCTGCTTTCCAAACCAAATTTGCTGCCCTCCAGAAATACGAGCATATAATTATGTCACAAACAAACCAAGACAGTCCCACTGAGATAACAGCTGTTCCCTTCGTTCTGAAGTCCATCCTAGGAGATGCAGTGCAAAAGGTAATTCAGGCAGCATTTTTTTTTTTCTGAAGACAATTAATAGCTTACAACTTTCTGCATAGCTGTGGCTGTCATCTTCTCTGTGTTTAGAGATACATTTTCTGACGAGCAATAGATTGCTTCCGCTAGAGCACCAGCAAGTTGAGTAAGCACATGGTGGTATCCCTTTCTTGACTAATTTTTTAGGATCAGAGCACTGCTCTGCCGTGTAGCAACTGGGTTCTAAAACCAGAGGTGGTTGGGGATTGCTGTTGGCCAGGCTGCCTATGCCTTTTTATTTCTGTTCTGCGACATGCACTCAGGATAGTTTGTATCCTGGCTGTGGCTCATGCTGGTTTTGATGTTAATATTTGTGTCTCTAGCATGTGTGCTTTCAGAGGCCATGCGTTTTCAAGTATAGATACCTGTGTTAAGTACCATGGTGTTTGGAGGCTTTGAGCATGTACAGCCCCAGTTGAAATCAGGGCTGCTTAGCGCCGGAACAAGTCATTACTCTTACTCACGTGTCTCGATGTAGGGGTGCATCATAAAATTCTGACAACGTGGGATTGTTTCCCTCTGTTTCATCTAAATTAAATCGAGTAGCATTTTAAAAGTATTTTGAAGAAATGGGTCCTGCTGAGTGATCATTGCCAGTCTGTACATTGGTGTTGGTTTTCTGTTTTCATGCGTTTCTTGAAAGAGCAAAATTTGGTGTTCTGTGTTTGAGGGCCTTTACTGTAAATGGGTAACGATGTATGCTTTCAGTCTATGTTCAGTTTCATTTCATGTAACGTTTGATTTAGTGGGAGGATTTCCTACCGTTGTAGGAGGGGTTTGCTTTAGTAGTTGTTACAAATATTTGCTACCTAAAGCCATGAAAATGTATTTTGTAATTGAAACAGTAGCAGTTGGGAACCTTGTTCTTCATTAAGCAAGCAAAGACGGTAGAGACAAAAATGCCAGATATAGAGACCTAATGCAAAGCAAGCCACCCCAAATGCTTCTCAAAATGAAACAGATTTACGCATTACTTACGTGTCTGAATATCTGAGTATGAGTAGGGTCAAATAATGAGCTCCACCATATAAGAAGGCTAATTTGTGTAGAATAGACAGAAACAGGCTTGGAGGTGACCTTCCATCCAAGTAGCTTGGAAATATCAGAATGCTGCTTTAAGGACAGATGATATTAAAGTAAATTTGATGTGAAGAACAAAATGTGATGAACTGCTTCAGACCACTGTGGGCTTTAGAACTTGTGAAATTGTAGCTTCCCTCTCATTTCTCTATATTAAGAATATGGACACGTGTGAGGCATATTCTTGTCTGCTTAAACATCAGCAATTAATTTAAAGCTGCAACAACTGTAAAATGAAATTGCACACATGCATCTAAAGCTTATCACCTTTTTTGCTAGTAAAACCAGTTTTCTACAGCAGACCATAATGTAACAAGCTTGCGTTGTTGACCGAACAAAACAGTCTGGGATGAGTTGTGTGACAGTACAAATATTACTGTATTTAAAGTTGTTCATCAGTAATTTTTATTGTTTTGAAAAGTATTTTCTTAGAATTCTTATGAATCTATCTGACGCAGTAAGAAGATGAGTAGGGCCCTGTCAAAGAGCATGTGATGTGTGATGGAAGGAGGCCATTTTAGTACTTCATTTATTTCTTCAACCCAAGCGGCGAATGAAGTGTGTGTGTTTAGGTAGTTATACCTGAATCCAGCTTTGTGTCTTCATGGTTTTGTGCTCACATCTGGGAAAAAACATGAGTAAAGAAGGTTGGTAGTACACCAGCAAGCTTCTGTTTTGAGAGAGATTCGTAGGTAAATAAGCTGAAAAAAAAAGGTGTATTTGGCTCTTACAGGAGGAGCACCTCATTCAACTGACAGATTTCTATTTCTTTTTTGCAACTGCTGTTTCAGAGAGTTTTCTGTCAAGATTGGTTTCACAGTTTTTGAACTTGTTAGTTTCAGAGCCTATTCTAGGCTAGTCTGCTTCCTGTGAAGAGTAATGTTTAATGAGATGTGGGTATCTGCCACACCGCACTGCTAAGAAATAAATAGAATTGTTTTGGTCCTGCAGATCACCCTTCACTTATTAGGTTGTATGCTCCTTTTGGGGGAGCAAGAGGTGGGAGGAAAGCAAGAGAAGCAACTAGCAGTGATGACATGGGACCGTTGTACTGGGGAAGGAGGCATGCGTGCCAGATTTCCCCCAGGTTTCATCTTTCAGAGTGCTCCTATCAGTAGTTGATCTGATGGATGCTGGTGGTGTGCCTTCCTTCTGGAAAGTGAGTGTTTACAAAGTGCCAGTTGTCAACTCTTAGCTGGGAGGTGGCCTTTCCAAAGGAGGAAATTGATTCTGAAGTGTTAATAAATTGCTACAAATTGTCACTGGGATGAATGATTAAAAAATAAATAAACAAATGAAAGGAAACCAAAACAAGCCGAATAAAAACACCGTCAACATTCCTCACCAAACTGAAATGAAGCAGATGACAGACTTGTTACTGAGCACTGAAGGTTGTCTTTGGACATTACAATGTGAATTGATTCTCAGCTGTCCGCTTTGTGTGAGGGAAGCAGAGTGAACTTGTCATCAAAAACATTCTTTTAAGAAGAGTCGCTATTTGTGATGATTCTGGTATGTTTACATGTATGTTTTAGAAGAAGAGAAATGACCTATTGGTGTCTTCAAGTCTTCCAGATCAAAGAGTAGCTTTTTTTCTTTTTTAAGTAACACATCACATCCTGTTGTTTAATGCTGGAAATTTTTCTTAAATACAATTTTTTAGTTTTTATTTTTTTACAAAACTAATTTTGCCATTATAATTGCAAGCACTTTAGTTAAAATACGGATGATAAAAATAGCTTTTATATGAAATAGTTGGCTTAGCCTCCTAGCATGAGATGATTAGGCCAAAATGTTGATGTTCTCCATTGAGCTTCTTTACATAAACATGTATGCATTTATTCCAGTTGTTTCTGCAGTAGGCTGCAGACCGTTTCAGGTGCAATACAGTTGCCAGTACTGGATGGGTTGAGATTGTTCAGAAAAGGTGCAACGGTGAGTGCCAAGAGCTGATCTTTTTGCAAGTTGCAAAAATGGCTCTCCCTCCTTGGACTTACCTCATCTTTGAATTAGTCTTGTGGAAGCTCTTTTCCTCTAATACTTAGTTTTCCTTATCTTGAGCATTAAAAGCAAAGTGCTGTTAGCCCACTTTGATGTATACATTTAAGCTGAATGAGGAGAGGCTGAAGGAGCTGGGAATGTTCAGCCTGGAGAAGAGGAGGCTCAGGGGAGACCTCATTGCTCTCTATAACTTCCTGAAGGGAGGTTGTAGTGAGCTGGGGGTCGGCCTCTTCTCTCGTGTCATTAGTGATAGGACCAAGGGGAATGGCTTCAAGCTACGGCAGGGGAGATTCAGGCTGGACATGAGGAAGTATTACTTTTCAGAAAGGGTGGTCAGGCACTGGAATGGACTGCCCAGGGAGGTGGTGGAGTCACCGAGCCTGGGGGTGTTCAAGGAAAGGCTGGATGTTGTGTTGAGGGACATGGTTTAGTGGGAGCTATTGGGAATAGGTGAACGGTTGGACTGGGTGATCTTTTAGGTCTTTTCCAACCTTGGTGATTCTATGATTCTATGATTCTATGAATATTCAAGTGCCTTACCGGAGAGAGAGAGAGGGGGAGAGACTTCTTCTCCAAATATATTTATATACTTAAAGAATATTTTTATGAGATGTCTGTCTTTATTATAGGCCAGATATTTCTTCATACAGCATATGGCCATAGGTATTAAATATTTATACCTGTGCTTAATTGCACACACAGTCATTTCAATGAAGGAAACAATTGTACTCAAAGGCAGGAAGTTTACAGTGTGTGTGTATGTGTTTAGGGCTTTGGCATTAGTTACTAGTTTATAAGAATCGATTGTCTGGAGTAGAAATGTTTTAAAATCTGTCTTATTTCACCTTTAGAGAATTAAAAAAAAAAAAAAGTTATTAAAAGCTTTTAATGAGTAATGAAAAGCTAGTTGCTAGGCCTTCTGGTTCATCTTTGTGATTTGTGGTTTTTTTCTTTTCAACTTGTACCATAGATCCTTTGAGTGAAGCCTGGGCAGAGATTGCTGGCTGCTGTCTGCCGTGGTCATGAGTGCAAGCGAACGAGTCGAGCTACTGTGTAAATAAAACGGCATCTCATAATGAGAAAGTCGGCGACTGTTAATTGCTCAGGAAAAATGGCTGCTTACACTTGTGCTTTGAAGGGTTGCTTTCAAATTGTTTCTGTATCTAGCAGTCTGAATTCTATATTCATTGGCAATAAAGACTTAATCTGCAAGTAAAAGCAAAACATGCGTGTTCTAAACGTTGTCTGGTTGTGGCTAGTTTCTCCTGCTCTAGTCCTTAGTGAAGTTTACGTTCTTCTTTGGAGATGAAGGAGGCCTGTCACCAAGGGAATGAAATAATTATTGTGATGTTTGAGGAGTAAGATGAAAAGAAAAGGGTGTGCATAACAGAGGAAGCTTCAGTTGAAGGAAACAGTTGTAAATATTCAGTCTAGCTCATCATATAGGAAAAGAACTCTGTCTGCAGACTACATGGGTATAGATAGAGCTCATATGTGACTAACATAGGTTGTTCTGAAAATAGCCAGCTTTTTATTTCCATGGAGACTACAACAGATACAAGGAGCACAATAACACTGTTTGAGCAAATTCTTAGCTACAAAGCACTGATTTATAGTGTAGTCACCACTATGAGTTCTGCATTTTCACCAGCAGTGATCAAGAGCCTGCATGCCACACTTGTAACGATCTACCCCAGCACAGGTGATGCACTGTTGCTGTCTCCCCTGCTGCAATGCACTACCCATCACCTCACTGCGCTCACATCCACTCTTCGGTCTCCGTAAGCATTCAGCAAGCATCAGTGAATGTCAACAGATGCAAAAACGGGAATTCAGTTCCACGCATTTCCTTTATATGTACTTCCGTGTCAGCTGCCATTTTGTCTGACTGCCCCTCTGCTGCCATCTGTCATACAGTTTTGGTCTCCTGACTTGAAATGCCTTTGGGGACAGCTTCGCTCAGCTGATGGATGGAACCACTGCACCTCTTCCTCATTGAAGAGCACAAGGGAAAAATTTTACACAAAGTGTTTTACTGTGACAAAATGACTGTGTCAGGAGGTGTTCTGGGAAGTCAGTGAGGCAGCTGATGGCGGCAGTAGGAGGCAGCAAGGCCACCCTTGCATGGCGCAGCCCTGTGGCTGCTGAAATGCTACTGCTGTGTTGCTTCCTGTCACCATGGGAAGATGGCAGCTGTACCCTGCACTGGAGAGGCTGGGAGGTGCTGGGGTGCCCCCCTGTAGGAGCTTACCCACCTGCTGTGGCCAGTGTTTGATGCAATTAGTTTTTATTTACTAGGTCAGCCTTAATAGGTTTCACTGATGTACCTGGGTTTTATTGCAGTTTAGCCTTCTAAATACCCAGGAGGCTTCTAAAATATAATGATACTATTAATTAGGAGTTAAAAGGAACATAAACTTTCAAACAATAATATGTATTTTTTTTCTCATTGTTTAATGCATTGTTTAATGCATGTACCTATTTAAAGCCCCATCTCCACTGCTGGAGCCATACAGCAGCTAAAGTAGTTTGACAAGCAATATTTGAAGTTGCTGAAAAAAACCCCAAAGAACTATTTTTTATATAATAATTCTGTTTTTTTCTCTTCCTGTTTATTTTTTGTTTTGCATATTTGAGGCACTGTTGTCACCGTCAGTTTCATCGCAGTCTCCTCTCAGGCCACCGGTTTTCCCATTCTGTCTGTTGATTGTTTTACACAAAAACAAGTGATCGTTTTTAAATAGAATTAAGTAATATGTAATGCATTTTCAAAGCCATAAAGCCAAATGTAAGAACTGGGACTGATTCAGCTTCTAAAACTGATTTACTTCACTGGTTTGAGCAGATTTCACACTGCCACTATCACTTAAAATGGAGGAAAAAGGGAGACGGGAAAAACCAGCAACAGCTAAATAAAAGATGTTAGAGCTAAAAGCCCAGATAGAATGTGTTTCTGTCATCTTTGCTGTCAGAAACAAAAGAATAAAGACATTGTAGTCCAGTGCTGGACTACAGACTAGACTCTTCTGTTGTGAGATGAAAACTTATCTGGGTTATTGTAGTTCAAAAATATATTTGTCTTTCTGCCAGTGGGTGCATACCAGATCAGTTACAATTCCAGTCCAAATCCAAATTGAAGTTGGCAAAACATAAAGGAAATTTCAAGACAGCAGACTGTGGTAGTCCAGAGCTTCCCTTACTGTATATTTTTGTTAGTTCAAAATTACAACAGGTCTAGAAACAGCCATATTAGGGTCACCAGCACAATATGGTGTTCTGTTCTAATAACTCATATTTTTATTAATTCTTCATACTTAAGCATTGAATAAATCAGTGTTATTGCTTTTAAAGATAAAAACCAATTGTCTGTTTAAACTGGAAATGTGTGGAATGGAATGCCAGCACAGACTTGTTTCTTGCCTGTTGGTTTAGATTTAGTATTTCCACACAAGCTGTACGCATTTAGCCAGTGGTGGAAACTGAATAACCTACAAAGCAGTCTAAAGGACAGTGATTATTGCTTACCATCAGTGGGAAATTACATGAAAAGCGTTGTGCTTTTTGCTCGTGAGACAGCCTAACTGTGTTGGTGTAAAAGTTTTGTTAGGTGTTTTGCTCAGCTGGTAAGTATAGGCATCTTACTGGATCTTGATTTGCATTGCCTGACTATAAAGAGTATAAAAAGGCTGAGAGGAAAAAGAAACTGAAACCATTGCTCTGTGTGTGCTGGAGACATAGAAGGCAGTAGCTAGAGTGACTTCTGCCTGATTTCAACACTTAATACTAGAAACTGGGGTTTGTATGGTGAAAGCTAAATAGTAGGTCTGTCCAGATACTTTCATTGGTCAGTGCTTCTGAGCTTGTAGACTGTGAGTTGGTATGCACTATATATCTGAATGTTCCTGAGGATTTCCTAAGAAAAGTTCATGTGCTTCTCATCGTCTCTGTTCATCCTTACACCCATTAAACACTGTCAACCATGTCAGACAGAATGTTAATGCTCTCGAGGATACAGAGCACCTACAGGTTTTGTGAAAATCAATGTTTTAGGAGATTGAGACCAAAGCAATCCCACTCCCTCTCAAGACAGGAAGAGCACAGCTCACAGAACAACCATATTGATTCGTTTTGTGGGCTGAAGTCTCAGTGAACTTAATGCAAATACTGTAGCAAATACCTTTCTAACAGAAGGGATATGAACTTATTGTTAAAGTGCGCTTTTAACTGCAGTCATGAAACATGGATGAAAAAGTTATAAATCTGTCAGTAAACTATTTTAAGCCCATCTACTCATGTTTTCAAAGATTAAATTTTTACAAATAAGATATTTTTAGATGGATGAAAAGATCGTGTACCACATGTTAGAGGTACAATACAGTTTCTTAAGTTGTAAGTTTAAAGCTTTTTTTTCAATACAATGTTTTGAAATCTAATGATGTACTGTATTTGCTGTGTACTGTATTGTTACAGGAATAGTGTTTACAGAAATAGTATCGTAGAATCCCTAGAGTTGGAAGGGACCTTTAAAGATCATCTAGTCCAACTCCCCTGCAATGAACAGGGCCATGCACAGCTAGATCAGGTCACCCAGGACCTGACCCAGCCTCACCTTGAAAGTCTCCATGGACAGGGCATCAACCACATCTCTGGGTAGCCTGTGCCAGTGTCTCACCACCCTTGCTGTAAAAGACTTTATATCTAAGCTAAATCTTCCCTCTTTAAGTTTGAAACCATTTCCCCTTGTGTTACAGCAGACCCTGCTAAAAAGTCTGTCCCCTTCTTTCCTGTAGCTCCCCTTTAGATATTAAAAGCCCACTATCGGGTCACCTTGCAGCCTTCTCTTCTCCAGGCTGAACAGTACACCCAGGTCTTTTTTGGCAGGGCTGCACTCAACCCTTTCATCCTCCAGTTTGTATTGGTAGTGGGGGTTGCCTTGACCTAGGTGCAAAATCTTGCATTTGGGTTTGTTGAATCTCATGAAGTTCACCTGGGGCCCCCTGCTCAAGCCTGTCTAGGTCCCTCAGGATGGCATCCCTTCCATCTGGTGTGTCGACTGTATGGAACAGCTTGGTGCCATCTGTAAACCTTTTGAGGATGCACTTGACCCTACTGTTGATGTTACTGATGAAGATATTAAAGAGCATTGGTCTCAGCACCGACCCCTGGGGGATACCACTTGTCACCAGTCTCCATCCAGACATGGAGCCATTGGCCACCACTCTCTGGACTCGATGCTGCAGCCAGTTCTTTGTCCATTGAACAGTCTACCTATCAAGTCTAAGTCTTTCCAATTTGGACAGAAGGATGTTGTGGGGTACCATGTCAAAGGCCTTACTGAAGTGCAGATAGATGACATCGGTAGCTCTTCTGGTGGTTCTTCCCTTGTCCATTGATGTGGTGACAGCATCATAAAAGGCCACCAGTTTGATCAAGCAGGACTTGCTGTTGGTGAAGCCATGCTGGTTCTCCTGTGTCACCTCCCTTTCTTCCAAGGGCCTTAGCATAGCTTCCAGTAGGATGTGCTCCATGATCTTTCCCAGCACAGAGGTCAGACCGATAGGTCTGTAGTTCCTGGGATCATTTGTTTTACCTTTCTTAAAAATGGGTGTGATGTTGCCTTTTGTCTGGTCACCAGGGACTTCACCTCATTGCCATGACTTTTCAAATATCATTAAGAGTGGCTTGGTGACTACATTGGCTAATTCCCTCAGGACTCAGGGACGGATTTCATTAGAACCCATAGAGTTCTGGATGTTCAGATTTGTCAGGTGGTTACATACCTGATCTCTGCTTACAGTGTGAGGGATGTTGCTTCTCCAATCTCTTCTTACCAAACCAAACCAAACATTTGAGGGCTGTGTGGCAAGCAGTTATCAGAGAAGACTGAGGCAAAAAGTACCTCAGTTTTCTCCTTGTCTGTTGTTACCAGCCTGCCTGTGACACTCACTCGGGTGGGGGGGGAAGAGGGAAGGGGAGGAGGGTTACATCCTCCTGGGCTTTCCCTTTCTGGTTGAGGTACCTGTAGCAGCCTTTCTTGTTCTTGGCATCCCTTGCCAATTGGGCCTTGACCTTCCTAACCTCATCCCTAGGAGCTTCCTTATACTCGTTCTGCAGTACCTGTCCCTGTTTCCACTGCCTGTGTATTTTATTCTTGCTCTTCAGTTTGACCAACAGGTCCTGGTTCAGCCATGCTGGTCTCTTGCCTTCCTTTCCTGACTTGCTACACCTGGGAACAGAGAGTTCTTGTGCCCTGAGGATAGCCTCCTTTAAGATCTGCTGCTTTGCTCTGCAACCTTGCCCATGAGGACAGTTTGCCAGTTGATTGACTAACTCCATGAAGAGCTGGAAGTTAGCATTTCTAAACAGGCACAGAATACTCCATTGCTGTGCTGGTTTGAAGAATCTGCAGATAAATTATTGTCAGGCAACCATAAAATTTGTAACTATAATTAATGCTTCTTACACAGTTAATTTCTGTAGTAGTTGTATGACTTTGTTACTAAGCTGCATACAGAAACATGTCTAAATTCCTTTGAGATACAAGTGTGCAGCATGCAATACACAAAGTCTTATTGGTTTACAGACTGTGTTTTCATCTTAACTCACAATAGCACTGTGGATTTGCTTTGTTTTTATATCATTCTGTATTCCGGTCCACTGGAATTTCCAAGTATTTCCAAGCTTATACAGAACAAAATGCCTACCTCCATCAATACATTTTTTTAAAACTAATTGCTATATGATTCTCATCCAGATTGGCCCTGTAGGTGTGGACTACTGTTAGTTTTGTTGAGAGCTTAGCATCTCATAGATCAGGCTGAAAGTATGCCCTTTAACCATGAAAATCATAGAAGAAAATGAAAAAAAAAAAAGCCTAGGCATTCCTGTAGACAAAGGCTTGATAGAAAATCTGATTATAATGTGGCAACGTGACAGCTCAGGCATTTTGGAACATCCAGCCTTGGCAATAAAGTCAAGGAGTTTGTCAGAGCCTGTTCTTGATACTGTTTTCCAGGTGTAACAAGCATTACGGATAAGTAATGCAAACTGTGTGAAAAAAAACACTCTCTGTGTGTGATGCATTAGTATCAGTTGTGTAGATGGTATATTTTTTGCTAGTTATGTTGGGATATTAGCCTTTTTTTTTTTTTCCTAGTCTTATTCAGTTGTAACCTGATAATGCTTGGCCCCTTTACCTGTCCTCTTGCTGCAAGCCAGCCAGTATGAAGTGGTTTGAACAGCATTACATTTGGGTTGTAAAAACTTCTCTAGTAATTAAGTGCTTATTACTAGCAGTGAGTACAGAAAATTTAATGGACATATATATATGAGTCTCTATGTGACTCTAGAACAGGGATAAAGGATTTGTGAAATGACAGTGAGCCAGCATGTGCCCAGGTAGCTAAGAAGGCCAGTGGCACCCTGGCTTGTATCAGAAATAGTGCTGCCAGCAGGAGCAGGGAAGTCATCATCCTTCTGTATTTGGCTCTGGTGAGGCCATACTTCGAGTATTGTGTTCAGTTGTGTGCCTCTCACTACAAGAAAGACATTGAGGTCTTGGAGCATGTCCAGAGAAGGGCAGTGAAACTGGTGAGGGATCTGGAGCACAAGGAGGAGCAGCTGATGGAACTGAGATTGTTTAGTTAGGAGAAGAGGAGGCTCATGGGAGACCTTATTGCTCTCTACAGTGACTTGAAGGGAAGTTGTAGTGAGGTGCGAGTTGGCCTCTTTTCCCAGGTAAATAGCAATAGGACTGGAGGGAATGGCCTCAGGTTGTGCGAGGGGAGGTTCAAGTTGGATATTAGGAAAAATTCCTTCTTCAAGAGAGCGGTCAGGTGCTGGAATGGGCTGCCCAGGGAGGTGGTTGAGTCACTGTGTTTATACGTGTTCAAGAAATGTTTGTATGTTTTACTGAGGGACATGGTTTAGTGGGAAATACTGTTGGTAGGTTGATGATTAGACTGGATGATCTTGGAGGTCTTTCACCAATTACCTTGGTAATTCTGTGGTTCTGTGACAATAGTAACAATATTAGGGCGAATTGAACAGTTGTTTTTATTCTGTTGCAAGCATAACAAACAAGTCTTCCTGCAAAGAAAGCAAAATTTTATTAGCATGAGATTGTAATGATTTTGATAGCAAGAAGCAAGCTCAAGGGAAAAAAATGTTGTCCGGTATTAAGCTCATCATCTATGATAATGATCTTTCTTGGACTGCCACCTCCAGAATGTGACCAGGGCTTGATTTTGTCCTCTCACTGTGCTCAGATTTAATTATCTATATTTACAATTAAATCCCTTAAATCGGAAAAATCACTTATGTTACTTTGTACCCTTTTTGAAATGCTGCACCCTCAGCAAGTCATTTCCATCTCGCTAGAAATGTAAGTGAAGAAGTGGTGCTTTCAGTGACCACACTCAGTGGTTGGATGAGATGTGATCTTTGAATGGAATTCTTAAAACTTGAAAGCCTCCCTTCACCTGCTTTTCTCTCTATCCATTGCTCTGAGGAATTATTAACAGGTGCTGAAGGCATGAGTGCTGCATGGCCCTGAATTCTCAATGTACAAAGGAAAGATCAAACATACTTTAAAAAAATAAAAAATAAAAAAAAGGAAACCAGTAGAGTTGGAATTGTTTGTGACTGTGGAATAGTCTGACAATACTTGTGGGGTTTGAAGTGAGAGTGAAATATTACTGTTAACGATCACGTAACAGTCACATAAACTGTTTCTTTTCAATCTGTTTTTTACATCCAACCACAGGGAGACACTAGGAGAAAGAGGAGGGACAGGAAATCACATCATGTTAATCATTATATAAGCATTGAACATTTTTGAGAGAGCTATGGCTGAGGGTGCTGCACTCAGAGACGCAGGCACTCAAATAAGTAACATTACTTTCCCTTCCTCATTTTTTTCTTGCATCAGTGTTCATCCCAGCCTCCACATCACGTTTCTCAGACGTACGATTTTGAAAAGATAACATTTCCTTTCTCCCCGTATCAAGATCTCAATCCCATCCGTGTTGATGTTTTAGCTTTCTGAGGAGGAATGCATTATGTAAGTTTTCCATTAGCCTGTGAAATATTAAATTAAGTGTTGAAAACATGAGTTGTTTTTGTTGAGTTAAGCCACTGAGATGATTTGTTCTCATCAGAATGAGCTTTTTTTTTTTTAGGCTAACTGGAGAACTGAGCCTCCCTTACACTCACTCTTTCCCCTCTCCTTACCTTTGTTCAGGGAGTGAAAGACAGGGAACAAAGGCTAAGTTCTTAGTAACACAAGTGAAAGCATAACTGTAATTTGTAGCTGGGAATACTGTGAGTAGCTGATGTGGCTGTACATTCCTTTGGCAAGATGTTATACACGTTCTCCTTGAACTTATAATTATGTATCATTGCTTAATAAGGAGAGAACTTCTTTGTCAAACAGGTCTCTGTAGTATTAAGCTTTTGAACTGTGCTATAATGGTGTGTTTTGGAAGTTATCAAAAATTCAACCACTTCATTTATTTTTCTGATTAGAGATAACATTGCTACAGTGTTAATTGTAGTCTAAAATAGGTAAAAGTGTAATATGCAGTAGTGTATTTGTGCATATAGGTACAGGGGTACAAATGAAATCTGTCTTGACATGTTCTCATGATAATATTTTTTCTACGTGTTTAAAGAATGAAAGAATATCTGTCTCTGGTAGAAAATTCTGCGTTTAAAGCAGTCTCCCGCTATCCTTTGAAGTGTTAAATCCGCCTAGGTTTCATTTTTTTTGGCACGAGAGCAGTGGATGTTTAAGAAGCCAACAACTTTAGCTTGCACAGGAGCATTCCTGTCTTATTTTTGTTTCTAGGTCTGTTTCCTGTGATGGGGGAAGGGAAATGAGAGCACAGCTGCTCACAAAGTTCAAGATGAAGCTGCTTCTTCAGTGTGTGTTTTAAGCCTTGGTCACAGTTTCTTACTGGAAGTCTTTAAATAAGCTTTAGTCTGATCCTCAATTGCTCCTTTATAGGCGTGAAGTCTCCCTCCTTCTCCTCTCTCCCCCCATTTCAGTCCGCAGCAACTAAACCTGCTCACCGTGAAAACAAAACTCCTGATTATCTGCAAAGCAAATATTCAACAGAACCCTTAGAGGCAGAACACGTCAACATGCATCTTTCTGAGATCCAGCGGGTAATTGATTCAGCACCAGCTTGACAGAGTGATTGATCAATATTTGGTCTGAGGTTTTTCTGTCCTCTTTTTAAAAGTTTTTATGCTTACCAGCACAAAAGATTGGCTGCTTGGATCCCAAAGCTGATTTGAACCCTTATTTCTCAGATAAGCTGAACATCACAGAAGGGGGGATTAATTTTCTGCCTGGTTATTTATAATGTTTCCTGTAATTCAGAGGGAAAAGTAGCAGCCTATTCCTCTTACACCTCCTTATATTAAGTAATTGTATATTAAGTAGTTGTCAGTATAAATTTTGGCTCATGTGTTCCCCAGTCGGAAGCATTGAGTTCTTCATAGTTCTACAAACAAAGCCGTTTGCCCAGTTAATTGTTATTGGCCAAAGCTGCAATTGCATACATGTAAAAGGAATACACCAAGCGGGAAGGACATGGGTGTTGCAGCATCTTTCATGCACTGTAGGGCATTTTGTTGAGGTGCCTTTGCTTACATAAAATAAAATGCTTGAGTGATAAGGGAGAAGCATGTACGTTGACTGCATATGATTTTCCTACTTGAGAGCAGATTGAATGTGATATAAGAAGGATACGCTTTGTTTACAATGTAGATTAGTGGTTTTGAAAGCTGTTGTCCACACTCCAGAGCTGTATAGCCTCGAACAACAGCTATAGAGATGAGCACCAAGTATGTTTAGTTATCTTAAAGCCTGCGGGTAGTTTCACCCCAAAAAAGAGCTCACAGAGGAGTTAATGTTAGACTCTCATTTTCAATTTACAAAAATCTTGGAAGTCGAGGGAAGTAGGAGAAATCTGAGTGAGAATAAATGTTGTAGGATTGGTAACGGAGGTGATTATAAGCACAGATAGTGATCCATTGGAATATTGGAATTACTGACTATTATTTGACTTTGTGAGTAAAGTACAGAGGAGAATCACAAGTTGTAACTAATTTTTGTGAACATCAGCTTGTTAAAAATAAGTCCTGTTAAACTACTGCTACCATTACTGTGTTTTGGAGGGGCTTATACAATGGGTTGTAGATGAGGAAGTATTGAGAAGATATGTATTGAGACTTCTGTAATGCTGCTTTCATTAGGATGAAGAAACAAGAACGATACAAGGTGAGAATGACGCACAGTGACCGAGTTAGAGCTAACCTGAGTTGGACAACTCACGAAGATTATAGAGGATTCATAAATTCAGAAAGTAATAATGAATGGACCAAATTGCAGAGTGACTGTGGTAGTTGAACAGGACAAAAGAAAATCATTGCTTTAATACAGCAAATGGAACACTGCACCAGGAAACAAAGGTGTAAGACTTACTTGGAGTCACAGACTCCATCCTGTGGAAAACGTCTTTGGCCAAAGAACTGACTTGATGTCTAGATACATAAGCTAGGAAGTTTGTTTTGGTAAAGAAGATGATACTCTATCTGTTGTTGAGAACTAAGGCTGGATTGTTTTATTTAGTTCTTGAATATGTAAGTGAAGAAGAAAATAAAGGAAGGTTCAAAGAAGAATCATGGTAATGATGAAAGGGCTGGAAACAAATCTTAAGTAAAAATGGTTTTTGTTTTAGTGTAAGGTACTAAGCTTGACAAAAAGCTGTTATTCTGCTTTGTATAGATTGTATTCTTCTTGTATTGAATACAAGATTGTATTCTTGTTAGGCTTTTGTAATATATGAATCTCTGAACTTCTGTTGTTTAATTCTAACTGGGAGAAAAATGGTTCTGGTTCCACTTGTATCATGTCTTGACAGTTTTAAAAACATTGCAGATTTTATATACAGTAAGCACTTAAGACTATTCTGTTAAGTAGTTGAATATAAATGTCCAGTTTTAAAGATGAAGAAACTGAGGTAAAATCACGTGTGTGTAAAGGTCTTATTAGACACACACACATATATGTGTCTGTTACTCAGAATCAGAGATGGCAGTGGTATGGACTACAGAGAATAAGAGAATGACTGCAAAGTCAAAAAATGTGATAGTATACTCACATAGTATACCAAGGATGAACGAGTAGCTTGGCTCAACTTTTAAACTGTGTCCTCTTACCTATAATGAAATCGGTGTATCACCCTATATGTAAGTATCTAATACGTGGATTGCTCCAAAAATAATGCCTCCTATGTATTTCCATGAAAAATACAGCAGGTACAAAGAGTTTGATGAGCAAATTCTCAGCTTTTTCAACAGTCACCACCATTAGCTATGCATTTTTGCCAGCTGTGAACAAGAGCCTGCTTGCTATGCTTATGAAAATCTGCACCAGTAGAGGTGACCCAGTGTTTCACAGATGCTATGACAGCATCATTTGTAGGAAAATTTTGCCCATGCAGTCCATCTTTCATTGTTCCAAACAGATAGAAGACAGGAGGTGTCAAATCCAGCCTATATGGTGGGTGTGGTAGAACAGTCCAGCCAAGATTGGCAATGTGGTCCACAGTCTTCAAACTGTTATGGGGTCTGACATTATCATGTTGCAAGAGAAAGGTTCTCTGGCCTGATTTTGGAAGTTTGAGCCTTCAGCTTGATCAGTGTTATGATCTAGTGGCCAGAGTTGGTGGTTTTTCTGGGTTCCAGGAAATCCAGAAGGATCACCCCTTTCCTATGTAAAAAGACAGTACATTCACTGAAGGCTGCATCTTGAACAACTTCTTTGCTGGAGAATTCATGTCGCCGCTCTGTGGACTGCCATTTTGACTCCACCTCACAGTGGTAACACCACATCTCATTACCAGTAATGATACTATCCAGGAAACTCACCTTCAGCTCGTATTGGTGCAATAGGTCCTGACAAACTTGTATATGGTGTTCTTTCTGTTTGTGTGTGAGCGTTTATAAGACCCACCTGGACCAAACTTCGCAACATTCTAGTGTTGCCACCATCATTTCCAATGCATTGAAGCTGATAACTCACTCTTGTACACAGGTCCCTGGTTGTAATTTACTGATCTGTGTAAATGAGCTGATCAAGACTCTTCATTTCATGGTTTGACAGCTGTGCATGGCTGTCGGGATGATATCTTGTCTTTCATGTTGCTGTCACCACTGCTGAAACACATCACCCACCACCTCACTGTGCTCACATCTACTCTTTGGGCTTTGTGAATGTTTGTTTGGTCTCCATCAATGTCCAGGTAATGAATGTCAATGGGTGCCATTTTATCCACACAAAGGAATTCATTGACACACTTCTGCTACGTCTGCCCTTCCATGTCAGACACCGCTTTGTCAGACTGCCCCTCTGCTGCCATCTGAAACAAGGCAACAACAGGTAACGGAATATTGGTGGGAAGGTTCAGCCTCTACAGCCATACCAGCGACATCTGCCTCTGATGCTGTGGGCCACTGTAATAAAACTGGAGGCCTTACCTTCAGGGCACCCTTGTATATTATTTCTGTAGAACTTCTGTGGAAGTTATATTCTTTATTGTATTAAGTACCATGTGCTGATGCTAGTGACAAGTTCTATGCAGTTTCTTACCATTAAAATATATATTAAACAAGTAGTAACACAACTCCTAAATTAACAACTATATTGTAGATTTTGCTTAAGTACTCTTTAAGCACCGTCTTTTCCTATTTAAGTAACAAAAGGCAAATAGTGAACTTCATAATTAATGCAGCACACAGTATATTTTTTCCAGCAAACTGCTTATGGTTACATTAAGCAGGAAAAAATAAAACTAAAGCCCAAAAATGCAGAATAGGGTTGAGGTCTGGAACCAAAGGGGTAAAACATGGAAATAAGATCTCAAAGTTTACATGTAAGCAGTTTTCATGTTAGTACATAAATATATATATTTACCTAAGCAGAGTTTGCCTAATGATTCCCTTTTTGAATTTTCTCAAGCATGTCTGAGTACTTGCTATCCTATGTCAAACCAATTATTTTTCAGGTATAGACTTGTCAGCAGATGTTCCAAGGATCCAGTCTGCTTCCACCCTCATGATATGATGGGGTGTGGTGCTTCAAAACTTGGCTATTCTGTACCTGGGAAGAGTGAATCAACTGTAATTAGGTCAGTCTCTTAATGCCAGAACCTTCAAGCTTTCCACTGTCCGAACAAATGCACGACAAGAAACCCGTCAGCCTCTGCTCTGTGTGCATATGCATGAACGTGGAAATTCAGTATTAGGAGTTGTAGACCCCAAGTTGTTTATGATACCAACGAACAACACCAGGTCTCACCTTCATCCTCCTCTGAACTCTCAACAAACAAGCAACTTCTCAATGGTAATAGTCTTTCAGATTGTAAGAATATTGAAGTCACGTGTTCAGTAAGTGTTAGGCACGTAACCAAGTTCGGCACTTACGTTTGTGTGTTCAGCCCTGCAGTATGACATAGAAGTTGTGGCTAATTAAACTGAGCTAACTTAGTTACAATGTCAGAATTACATCATTGCTCAGAGCCTTTCGAACTTGTTCCAGGTAAACACAGCTCCCTGTTGTAGCTGGTGTTGTTTTAAAAAGCAAACACTAAGTATGAGGTCTACAGAAGTCTTGTTGGCTGATATGATCAATGGGGAATATTATTTCTCACTGATGTATAAATGGTTAGATATATGGGAGATCTTTAGGACTTATCTGAGTTTTGTTCTAAATGACGTGTATCTGTGTACCATCACAGTGTTCATTAATGGTGCAGTTAACAGAGGTGGAACATGTGAATGCATTTATAGCTGTGGTTGCACAAGTCTGCTCTAAAATACCATATTCAGTTGCCCAATGCTTCTGAATTAATATGTGATGGTTGGTTTTTTTTCACTCAGAAGTATATTTTCCCACCTGAACAATATGAGCGAAAACCCCAGGTTTTGAAATCAAGTGATACCAGCACGGTTCCATCTAGTTTGTGTGGTTATCTGAAAGGGAGGGGGAACCCACAAAAGAGTGTTGTTTATACACTCAACCTTTATTCCTTCCCCTCCCCCCTTTTTTTTCTCTTTTGAAAATCTTTTTAGACTACAACAAAATTTTGGATATAAATAATTCATTTGATGTTGTTCGTATTTTTAAGAAAACCTTTCAGCTGCAGATAGATGTTAGTGTTGACTGCTACGCTTCTCTCCTACTTTTGTTCAGCGCTGGCCTGTGTGTTTGAATCTGCATCCTTTTTTGAGATGTGTGCCTGGGGGAAGGGAGGGTGATGTGCCTTCTGAGCTCGTCTGTATATGAAGAAAATGTCAGGGTCCGATCGTGCTGCATCATACGCTGGTTTTGTTGTCTTTCATAGAACCATAGAATCATAGAGTGGACTGGGTTGGAAGGGACCTCAAGGATTATGAAGCTCCAAGCCCCCTGCCATGTGCACCTCTATGTCTAATACCAGACCAGGCTGCCCAGGGCCCCATCCAACCTGGCCTTGAACACCTCTAGGGACAGGGCATCCACAACTTCTCTGGGCAGCCTGTTCCAGCACCTCACCACCCTCCTGGTAAAGCACTTCCCCCTGATATCCAACCTTTCCTCTTGGTATACTTTCTCTTCCATTTTTTCTTCATGGTGTTTTCTAGGTCAAAATGTATGTTTTACTCTGATCTTGCCCCTGGCAGCTGGCTGTCCTCATAGATGAAATAAATCTCATTTTGGTCACATTATTTTCTTGAAAACCTCTGTCCTAAGTTACAGGGTACTTGGAGCTGAAATCGTGATTAATTGCAGAGTGTTATCCAGCATATTGCTTCTCATCCTTATTTTTCTGGAAGACCAAGGATGAGGCCAGGGACAGTCATGCTTCCCACTCAGTCTTTATTTTAAAATTCACGTTTTTGTTTATTTGTTTTGGAGTAGTTTTTTATTTGCCTGCTTGTTTTGTTTTTAGTAACTCAAATTCACTCAGTCACTGACCACAGGGGATGCTAATATTTTTCTTTTCTTTTCTTTTATTATTATGAATTAGAATGAAATGTGAATATCTTCAAGTTCACCACTAAAAATGAGACAACTGAAACGTTTTGTTTTCATGCAAGTTATCAATCATGCTTATTACTTTGAGTGGAGAGTTTCTACAGCGTTAAGCATGTTTGATATTCATTTAAAGTAAATTATTGTCAATACAGTATGTTACAATATTTATATTTCATCCCAATTTGCATTCTGTCACTGTATGGGGACTGCTGAATCGTGGCCTGAACCTCTGATTGATCACCTGAGGTGAGCCATGATTCAGCCAGAGGAGCACAGCTGAAGGCAATTCACCTGTGCTGCCGGAAGGGGTGGAGCCTGGCTGCACCTTTCCTAGACCCGTTTAAGAGCTGGCTACCAGTGGGGAAGGAGCTCTTCTGGAGATCCCTCCTTTTGGGGTTTTGCAGTGAGCCCAGGATGTGGGTAAGCTTTCTGTCTATTTTCTTTTTGTTGTTATGATTTGCTTTGCCAAACTCTCTCATTTATTACTTAATTGTAGCATCTTTATATTCATTGACTATACACCCACATTCTAATTTAATTTCCATTTCTTCCATCAGATTTCTGCAGAATGTGTTCTACCTTGAAGTATTACAGAAATATTTATTTCCTTTTTGTATTGATGGGAAATGTGTTTCTGTCAAAAATCCTAACTAGATGTACATAAAATTCTTTTACCAAGGAAATGATTTCTTATCTTAGGGACATTAATTAATTTGTATATATTCCAAGGACGTAAATAGAATATTCCTGGCAAGCAAAGAGTGCCATAGTATCTGTTGTTATACCTTTTCCTAAAGCCTATCCTCTTTTGTTGTGGAGTGAGATCTGTGGCACTTAAAAACATACCAAGAGGTTCCATGGTGTAAGTGTCCAGATATAAAGTTGTCTTGTGATTTCTCTGTCTCTTCTATTTCTAAATATGCTACAGAGAAAGATACATTGTTTCTTTTTTCTATGCTTGGCTTTCACACAACTGTGGATATTGATGCTGTAAGCAGCACTCGAAAAATATATCTGAATTCTCATTTTGTTTATCTAGTTTCGTGTATGCTATTACCTGTACTCATTGGATTGAACAGTGAACTACATTAGTTGTGGAAGTTGCTTTAGGCCATTCGTCCTTGCTGGTTGTATAGGTGCAGTTATCTGGAATCACGAGGCAGATTGTTCCTGCTCATTCATACATTCATCTCCTCTTTCTAGCAGGCAAGCCTGCTACAGTACAGAGAGCTAATGCAGCTTTAGAACTTCTTAACAAATAACATAATGTGGCAAGATAAACCGTCATTATCTTCTGCTTGCTACAGTCTTGTTTGTCCCCTTAGTCCAAAGTCAGGTCTTTCAAAATGTATCCTTACTGTAGAATGTACCCATGATAAACGTGTGGTTGCATCCTGTAGCATACCAACTGCTTCCTTAGGAGGTCATGAGAAAAAAACAACCATGAAATCAATTGATGTATAAAGTTTGTTTTTAATACTTTCAAGCTTTTAAGTATTATGTAGCCATCAAAGCCTGGTTATTATGGAAACCTAAAGCCTCCAGAACTCCAGATCCGTTCATCTCAAAGTGGAGATCAGCATTCTACACATACATCCTTGCATGCTATTAATAATAATAAAGACGTGAAGGATTGCACTTCCAGTTCTGCAGTATCCTCTGAATGCTGGGAAGTGTCACTGAACAGGTTCAAGTGCTCATGAAGAACTTGGTCTTTTCAGTGTTACGTTTTAAGTGTAAAAAGGCTGCCATGTGTGGTAGCATGAGATTACCTGGGAGATCCTGTTGTGGATTTTTGGATGAAGGTGAACTACTGCTCCAGGAAAGCGATAATACTTCTATCAAGCTGTTTTCAGTCCCTAAGCTGAGTGCAGTGCTCACTACGCTGAAGCATTATGCATACAAATCAGTCTTGCCATTTGGCGAATGCAGTCTTTCTTCTTTGCAGAAGCCAACAGCATTGCTGTGACAGAAGAAGCTCTAAGCTTCCGGTGAATTTTATCCATCCCTGCAGATGGGTGGAGCAAGAATGAAAGTATCTCTTATGGAGCTGTTATGCCTCATTTGTCCACTGGCTGGAAGAACAGCCACCCTACCCTATTCAGGTTACTCTCTTTCTTTTCTGAAAAATAAGTTTCTTATTCCTGCTTTCCCCTGCCAGTTCTTATCTTCTCAGGCCTAATTGCAGTCACAGGAAGGGAAATGGCCTTGGACCTGTGTTGTGCCTCACCACTGTATTCCAAATGTAGAAGGAAGGAGAAGTTGACCTTACATCATCCGTCTTTGACCTGAAAAAAGGGGCTTGGGTAGACATTTCCATACCAAGAGGAGCAGAAATAGTTTGAGAGAAGGAAATGCATGTGAGTGCTGCTAGTTGCTGATCCAGGGTTCAGGCAAATATAAAGCTGGCAAAATGGATACCTAGTGAGAATTTGGGGAATAACTGCTAGAGGTGCTGCACTGTTATATGGCCAAGAAGTGCAACTGCAGCAGGATGAAAGATTACCATTCCCTATGAGTTGTTTCTGATTTTTGTATAGAGTTAGGACTGCAGACTTACACTTAATAGGAAGCACAACTTTTCAGTGTTGTAACTAATTTACCCTAAGTCTAATTTTTACATACAGTTAGTTTGTTCATTGCTGGTGAGAACTCTGTTTCACTTTGAAGATGGAACAGTTACTTCATCTGCTTAAGCAGCATCATACTGGTAACAAAGTGTTGCTTCTACCTTTAAATAATCCATCAGTCACTTTCCTGATTAAGAAAGGCATGTTTTGTAGTTAGATGAGATTTTCAGCTGAAGATAGATCAAGATAGGTAAGACTTAAAAGGAAAAAAAAAGACTAATAACTTTTGTGCCTTTGAAATCCAGTTACATTTTTGGGAGAGAAAAAGGGAAAACAAAAACCATACAATATGAAATTTGTAGGCATTTGGACCACTGCTGGCATTTTAGCCAAATACATCCTAATTGAAACAAGTTGTTGAAATTTATAAAATCTATCGGTCTGACAGAACCCCTGTCTCTGTCTTATCCACTGAATCAAATTTGATCATTTGATAAAACAATTCTCTTGTTTCTAATCCAACTTCATCTTACAAAATTTTGAGCCCCCACACTCAAACTTCTCGCAGTTAATACTTTATCATGAAAGATCAGTAAAATGTCATTTGGGTTGCTAAACTCAAGGAAGGAAGGAAATACGTGGGATCTATATGATGATAGTGAAAATCTGAATCGTGAAGGAAAGGAGTTTCACAGCAGGGGTAAAACAGCAGTGCTAATTGAGCTGGTAATTAAAAAAAAAAAAAAAAAAAAAAAAAAAATGGCTGCACGAGTATAAAGTTTTGCAACTGCTTTTGCTCTTCTTAAAAATTGTGCAAACGTGTGTGATAGATTAAATGAAAAATTACTACAGGTTACTTGTTTTGCTGATTTTATTGTTTAAAAACAAAAAAAAAACATTCAATCAGTCATGCTTGTGAGCATTCTGACTCTTCTGCCCGTGGGACCAGTCCTGTGAATTCAGGGTGTGTGCATTTGTACTGAATTAAGTTTTTCACGCATGGAAGTTGTGTTGTCAGAGTCTGCGTTGGTGCACTTGGTGACACTTTGACAGTCTTTGAGTTGTCTGTCAGGAGATTCCCAGGCAAGTGTCTGGAATGGCAGGATCCGTAATTGTGTCCTTAGAAGTTACAGACTTCATTTTAATATTATGCAACGTCATTTGCAAATCCTCATTAAACATTTGCAGAAGTAATTCTACATGTTGTATTGCACAGTACTTCTGCAATTAAATGCTAAACAGCACATGTTCACTTCTAAAAGTAAATATAAAAGTCACTTTAAATGAAAATTCTTTACCATTTTGGACTCCGGAAACTCATGCAGGTTTCAGCTTCTTCCCATAGCTAAAATACTCAACAGTCTGTTGAATGTAAAGCTATGTTTCACTGGAAGGGCAAGATGGAGCTTTCTAGCTCCTGTAAAATTAGGGGCAAAGCACCTTTCTTCTGTCTAGAAAAGATAGAGACTGTGTTTTATTGATTGAATATAGCAGGATGGTTCACGTAAACTACTTTCCTGCCTTGGTAGACTAGTTAGTGATGTTAAGCTCTAGTTATATGCCAGTTCAATCCTTTTTAACTCGGTTTCCTTATTTGGATAATCCAGCAGTGAGCTATCTCAGTGAAAATAGGAGCAGAAAACTTTCTCAGTGAAAACAAAAATGAAGACACTTCATGATTACAATGGTATCAACTGTTGTCAAAAATACAGATGACATTTTGTAATGCTTTGCTTCCATAGGAAGTGCTGTGAGACAAGACATTATCTCCCCAACAGGTAATGTGGTTCTGCTTCAGAGCTCTGTTCATTCTGTATTGTTTTCCCTATGCTTTTAGTAGAACAGATTTGCAGGCATGGAGGAATATGCGGACAGTATTTTCCTCACTACTATAAAATTTTATGTCTCCCATACCCGTAGTTAAAAACTTTTCATCCAGAATAAAATGCCCTATCCACCTTTCAGGAAATAAAAGAGAAATAGGGCCAAATTAAACTCTCTGCTTTGAAGTGAATTAAAAGAAGTTTCCGATTTGTCACTAAAGATAGGCAATTTAGAAGAGTTTCAGAACAGTGCTTTTGTTGAATAACAATAAATGACTGGAGAGGCCTCCCATAGCTGAGGGCTTCTGACCAAACTCAGCAAGTAATTAATTGGTATATATCTAAGTTAAAGATGCAATTAATTTTTAATATAATTATGTTGTCAAGGGTTATCAAATCAGCAATCAAAGACCTACACGTGACTTCTTACAATTAGTTCAATAGCTTCTGCCCTTTTCTTTGGAGATAAAGTTCAGAGTATAATTTAGTCACTGGTGCCATTTTATACCAATTAGGAAGTTAATTAGAGCATTTCCTTTTGTCCAGATAGTACGGGCAGGTCCCCTCACTTCTAGGTGTAGCATCACCTGAAAATTTAGTTGCTCATCCTTCATGGATTGTGTGACCTATCTCATGTAAATGGCAAGGCTGTTTTTGCTGTTGGGTAGAAGGTTAATCCCCAGTGGGAGATCCTTGAAAAGCTCATCTCTGGCAGAAGAAGCCACCCAGAACTGAAAACGCAAAGTGCTGAGCTGTAGAAGATTGGATCTTTGTTCCTTGGCTGACGGTGTACTGGCTTCTGCAGCCCTGTCTGTGTGTGCTCAGGTGTACTCTGTCAATGCAGACAGCGTTTGTAGGCTGGAGACCTGTCTGAGATTAAGTAATTCCAGTTTGGGTAACCCTCATTGCTTCCCTAAGGATTAGGGTGGTAGCTGTAGTCTGTCTGAATCCATACGTGCCATTTTGGATCTCGTCCTATGCCTTGACAGAGGGAAGGCAATCTAACTCAGCTAACCTGCGACTGGGGAGATGGATGGAACAAACATGACACAAACATTGTGTCATCCTTCTGCAGCCCTGCCCTTTTCTGTGCAGTGCTAGCAGCTTGTAGGCTAGGAGGTGCATACACAGAAAAACATGACTGATTACCCTAAAAGGTTGGCAAATTGTGTGAGTCCCTCTTACCTTTGTCTGGGGCTGTGAGGGTTTCACCATCCTTTCGGGTCAGAAGGAGAATCCCTACATCTTGTGTGCATATGCTGATTCTCAGTCAGGTCTGCAGCCCTTAGCAATTCAGCTGGGCTGTGGCAGAGAGGAGAGCTGGTGCGTGCACCGTTTGCAATTCCACATTGCAAAGCCTGCAGCTGTCATCTTGGTGACTTTAACACGTGATTGTGGAGACTCTGGTTAGAAGAGTTACAACAGAAGGTGCAGTATGTATGGGAAGGAATAGCTTTGTTTATCTGTCTGATGTGCCTTGCCTTGCCTTTCCTACCTCTCCACTGCTTCGTTGTGTGGCTGCAGGATTGCTAGGTCTTGTATCTGTGTGCAAGGGCCCAGAAACTGGGGAAACAACCAGGAGCACCTCAGCAGTGATAACCCCCACCTAATTCAGGTGCAGAGCAAAAATCTGCTTTCCAGTTCTTAAACCCCACAGCTGCACCTTTTCTTTGTCTCCTTTGTGTTTGAGGTGGTCACTTAGCTGGAATAGCCTTGAGGTACACTGAAGAGTTTAGGTTATAGAGCATATTTTCAGTTTCAGCTTTCACATTTTTATGATAATTGGTGCTTGGGCTGCCAGCTGGAGATGGACCGTCTATTCTGTTCCCAGTGTTCTCACCCCAGGGAGTTATTTGAGGTTAGGCAGCTCCCTGTTTCCTAACCTTGGTGTTTATGTCTATCCTGTGCTGTGGACTTTTCCTGGGAACTGCAAAGTGTGGGGCTCTGCCCACAGCCCCCAGGTGGTCCCGTCAGCTGCTGTGCACCCACAGCTGCAGAGAGCCTAGGAACAAGAGGTGAGGCCCAGCTGCATCCCCCTCTGCTCCTGAGGTGTGGAACAGGGCTGCTCATCCTGGGCCTGTCACAAAAAACAACGCTGCAGATACTTATCTCTGTGTTCTTGTAAGTAAAGTCTATGGTATGGGCTATAGGGTGTCAGCCTGAGTTTTATCTAATAGGGAAGCTTTTTTTTTTTTTTTTTTTTCTCCAACCATTCTGTTTAAATATTCTCTTTGGACTTGGCTTGTTCCATCTGCCTTTTTTAGCGTGTTAGGAAAAGTAGGAGAGCACAGGCTATGCTTATGCATGGTGTTTTTGAGCAGCTCTTACTTCTTTTTCTTGTTCTTCAAAGCATGTGTTTGAGAGAACAGAAGGTATTTTATTTTTGCTGTGAGCTCTTCTGACCAGTTAGCCAGTGGTGTCCTCTGTATGGATAGACTTAAGCTTAGACACAGGCATGCGCGTAAACATGTAAACAAATATATATTAACCCCTGAGACTTAACTCATTAATAAACTGTCTCTTCATTTCTGAAAAGTAATTGCTCAAATGTTTTAACCCAGCTGCATCCATTTTGTCATCAAATATGTTTTTCTAAGTGCTGAGATATCAGTCAGGCTTCATCTTCTTCACAAAAGTCTTCCTCACGCTTACAGCGATTTTCATACCAAAAACATTGCAGCAATTGCAAACCTTTGCCAAGTTCCTGCTGGCTCGTGTTTCTTTAACACTGTGTTTACAGCATGGTTCTCTCTTTTAATATAAACTGTCAACATTCATATTGGGCTAGTTATGTTATTTGAAGAAAGTGATGTCACAACTTACAGAAAAGCCAGGCCTTCAGCTGAGAGAGCGGTTTCATGTAATCCCCACTTGCCACAGCTATGCTGGAAGTGATTTGCAGCTTGTTGTACTAAAAACAGTATGTCGAACAGCAATCACAATTATCTCTGATAAAGGGAGGAATTTCACTGTGAAAAAAACTTAGCATGTGTTGGTTTGGTTTTTTTTCTTTCCACAACTGACTTAAGCATTGCAATAATCAGAATGCTGTTACAATCAAAAAGTTGAAGTAGGTGAGGAGGAGTCAGTTTCAAGTAACACATTTTGGATTTTCTTATATGCAGTAACGTCTTTGGCCTCTTAAATATTTGGTAAACAACAGTTGCTTATATTCTACATCAGTTTTTTTTCGCTTAATCTTGTTGTAGATAGCTGTATGCAATGAGATTCCTGAATGGGTCCATCCAAGGGACAGCTGAAGATGCTGCCCCGCAGAGATGTCTCTCAGTCTGGCTTATCTCCCAGGCTATGTAGTACTGGTACACAGTATGGCTGAGTGCAGTTCCTTGTTGGTTATGACAAAACTGTGGTAAAGTGTACGACAGCGTAGAAAATGCAAAATGTATAATCTTTAGTTGTAGTCACGCCAGGCTTATTGCCAGAGGATTCTAGCTTTTCCTTCTTTGCTTTAATTTGTTGATGGTTTTCCCCTTTTGTCGACTAATTCTTGATGGGTCTTTCTCAGTTTCCCTTCCCTAAATTTCTCCTGATCATCTCACGTACTTATCGTTGAGAGGAACTGTGTTTCAGGTGCTTAATCTCTTCCTTCTGCATTATAGGGTGTTACTGAATGACATGGTGGGTTAGTAAATATGGTAGCCCTCTATGCTACTCTTGTAATGGTTAAGTGTACTGAGAAAACCTGAATTTGTGTTATCTGTTGCTGACTTGTTCTCCTTGTCATAGAAGCTTATTACACTTGGTGTTTGAAAGGGAGCAAAAAGTGGCTGCTGAATGTGCTGCAGTCAGTGCAGCTGCTGTGGGAAAAGGGGTGGCTGAAGGAGGATTCGTGTCAGGAGTCCTCAGGCAGTGCACCAGGTACCTTCAGCAGACCTGGTGGTAGCAGCTTCACCTAAGGCTGTCCGGCCTTGCTGCTCTCCTAGAAGAGCAAGGTGCAATAGGCTCAATGGTAATGCTATTAATCATTAGTTTGTGTCATACTCCTGATTTGCTTTGCACTTCTGATAGAGCAAAGACTGCCCTTATTCGATAGGAATGTGATGTTGAGCTATTGGAAAGCTACGTTGTCATCTTGTCGTCCTGTGTGAGAAGGTTGAGTTTGTGTTCACAGGCAGTGCTGTATTTACTTATTGCAGAGGCCTTCTTTGAACTGTATATGTGTGACGCTTCACAGGAACATGGCAGTATTGCTATTTTTCAGAATGCACTGTCAGGCAATGCAAGTAAGTATCACTTCACAAAATCCTGGGTTATAGCAGCGTGGTATTTTCTGAAATACGCTATTCAAAAATGATGACGAAGTGGTGAGACAAATCCATGAAGCTGGGGGATTTTCTAAGCAGGGCCAAGTCTCTTTCAGTCCCCCTGTTATGCACTGGTATGAGTTTCTGCTCAGACCACAGCTGCAGTATCAGTTCTCCTTCTTCTGAATTTATCTGTCAGATTATCTCTGTCAACTGTAGTATTTGTGTGCCATCTCATGCTTTAGTTTCTGATGTCTGTACTTAACTGATTTATTTCCTATCTGCCTAGTCAATCTTTTCATTTTTGGTAGAATGGATTTATCTTGTTAGGGTTTTGTTTTTTTTTTTGTGATTAAATGCAAGGAGTTGCTAAGGAATCAGATCAGGATCCTTTATTACATTTTAGCATCGTTCTCGGAAACCTGATTATATCTTGTGAAGTAGAGTAACATCTCAAAGGTAGTAAATCCTACATGGCTTGTTAAATATCTTTTTTTTTTTTTTTTTTTTTTTTTTTTTCTTATGAGTTTTTAGGAAGCGGAATTAGATTATTCCAGACTGCTGGGGGTGAAGTGTTCTGCCATTGCTTATGCGTTTGCTATTATCTAAGCACTTGCTATGCAGGAACAGAATTATTTTGTCTCAAAGATTTCATGTTCAGAATGTTCAGAATAACTGTCAGTTAAATGACTTTTTACTAATGATATTTAAATATTTATCACATCTCAAAACAAGCAATTTTGAAAAAGTGGGGGAAAGCGTTCTGAAGATGAGTTCAAATCCGTGTGTATCAATTACATGGCTGATAGTTGTTTTTTATTATTCAGTGGGCTATAAAACCCACTCTTATGTCTGATGCACTGAAAATTTGTAGTGTATATGTCTGTTTTGGTAATTACTGATAATTGGATTAAGCTTTGTCAATAACTTCTAAGAGTTTCTGATGTAGATCCATTTCCATTCATGAAATCATTGTAATTGATGTTTCTAACTGAGAGGTGTACACAGTATTTATGTGTGTTTTCCCCTTCCCTGACTTCTGAGTACCTTACAGCTTCCTTCATGTGAACAACCTCTATTAATAAAGAGCTCTCTTACCAGTTTCAGCTCTGAGATATGTCCTCACATTCTCTCTGTTTTTCTCCAGAGGAGCTCTTGGTGCTGCTGACAATAAGATTGAAATAAAGAGAGCAGAGAGCTCATGATATCAAACACCTTTGGACACAGTGAATTCTCAGTTACCTGTGGTTGAAAATTTTGAAAATAAGTGTAGGTTTTTTTTTGTTTTTTTGTTTTTTTTTAGTTTAAAAATTCCATTGAGTTTCAGATTTTGATTTCTTATGATTGATAACAGTGCAAATGAATAATCAGTTCAGGAAAGTCAGTGTATGATGTACCTGATCCTGGCAACAGGACTTGAATTTGGTGACTGAAAAGAACCAGGGAGATCTAAAAGAAGGATCTGTCAGCATGATCTCAGTGCTAGGAGCAGATCATCTTGAGAGAGATCACATGGCCTGCAGGGGACAACCGGGCGATCAGGCATAGCCAGCATGGGTTTGTGAGGGGCAGGTCCTGCTTGACTAACTTGATCTCCTTCTGTGATCGAGTGACACACCTGGTGGATGAGGGAAAGGCTATTGATGTAGTCTACCTAGACTTCAGCAAAGCCTCTGACACTGGCTCACAGTATTCTCCTGGAAAAGCTGGCAGCCATGGCTTGGGCACGTACACTCTTGGCTGGAGGGCTGGGCCCAGAAAGTGGTGGTGAATGGAATTAAATCCAGCTGGTGACGAGTGGTGTTCCCCAGGGGTCAGTACTGGGGCCTCTCCTATTCAGTATCTTTATTGATGACCTGGATGAGGGCACTGAGTGCACCCTCACTAAGTTTGCAGATGACACCAAGTTGGCTGGAAGTGTCGATCTACCTGGGGGTAGCGAGGCCATACAGAGGGCAGGCTGGATAGCTGGGCTGAAGCCAATAGGATGAGGTTCAACACAACCACGTGCCGGGTCCTGCACTTTGGCCACAACAACCCCAGGCAACGCTACAGGCTTGGGATGGAATGGCTGGAAGACTGTGTAGAGGAAAAGGACCTGGGGATATCGGTGGATGAGAGAGCTAAATGTGCTCTGTTTCTTTCTCCTTGGTCTCAACAGCAGGAAAACTGGTGATTGTGCTGGCGCTTTTGGGAACATGGCTGTCCCTCAGTATCAACACCTATGGACAATCACCTGCCTTCTGCTGCTCGCTATAAGGGTTCTGGCAATGCTTGTCCCTACCTGGGGCAGCAGAGAGGCCTCTCAGCCAGGGAGTCTGCGACCCACTTGGTACTGCTCATGGCAGGCCTCGGGAAGTCAGTCACTGGGGTATGAGAGCAGTCTGCCTGCCTGGCCTCAACAGCATGGCCCCAATGTTTATGAAGGGAGAAGCACAGAGAAGCAATTAAATGAGGTCTGATTTTGGTTCCACTGAGGGATTTGGGATGAGCTGCCCTCCATATACATGTAAGCTTCCAGCAGTTGCTGCCAAATCTGTTTTCAGTAGCATTTTTTACAACTCGGAACTTTCAAATGTGATGTAGTGGAACTGGAGTTTAAAAATGGGAGGCATGTTGTTTTTTCATGTGTTGAGCTTCCTAAAAAGAAATGGAGCCTTACTTTGTTTTTAAAGGCTCACTACCTTCAATTTTAATGTCAATTTTCATGTTTTGACTACAGATCTTCAAGTTAATGGTAGCCCATAATAAGCTTTTTTTTTTTTTTAAGTTGATTTGTTTTTAAATCTTGTTTTCCCCTAATGTAAGTGTGATATGTATAAGATTCTTGCCTGCCATTGGTGTCTGCTTAGATGTACTGCATGGGGTGGCAGGGTTGCAGTCACTTGTTGGACCACTTCTTTAGGAACTGTGCCTCATAGCAGCCTGAGGTTCAGTCTACTTTCTCCTGCTAAGATACACTTCTTAGTGCAATGTAGGGAAGATTCTTGGAGGAGGAGATCTCTGCCCTGGCTTTCACACGCTCCTGTCTGCTGTCAGAGAATAGCCAGGATGGGTAGGATGCTGCTGCTCTGCCAGCTCTGTGCATGATTCAGGCCGTGTCGAGCTTTCTCACAGCTCAGAGAAGTTTCTGCTGTCACCTTGCCATGAAAATCTGTCCATTACCTATTATTAGATGTTGGGGTCAGGTCCTATATTTTAGTTCTCTCCTGGAGAACCAGCACCTTCAGTATCCCAACTTCAGAATTCACTGTGCGTGCACTGAGGACTCTCACCATTCTGTAGTATGCTGATAATGATCCATCAAGAGCTGCTAATTAGGAATCAGTGGAAAAGCTCATGTGTTTTAATTTCCAAGATTCCTCTTGGCTTATAATTCATTGCCAAAACAATTAAGAATCTCCCATTAAAATGGGACTGTACTATACTATCTTACTGAGTCTTACACTAGGAAGTAAACAAAGGATTAAATGAGAGGATGAGAAGTGTTTGGTAGTGAACGAGGTGAGGGCCTCAAGTTGCACCAGGGTTGGATTCAGATTGGATATTTGAAAAAATTTCCTCTCAGAAAGAATTGTGAGGTGCTGCACAGGGAGGTGGTGGGGTCACCATCCCTGGAGGTGCTCAAGAAATGAGCAGATGTGGCACTGAGGGACACTGTTAGTGGGTATGGTGGGAATGGGCTGGTGGTTCTGGTGTTTGGTCTAAATTCATAGAGGTCTTTTCTAACCTTAGCGATTTCCTCTGTAAGAGGGAAACTTCTCCCCTCCAGTATGGCTTTTGAAATTTTTATTTCGTTTTATTTTAAGGTCAGGAAAACTACTCTTTCACAGACTTGACATTTATCCACTTGTAGTGCATGGAATGTCTAAATGCAGGAAAGTACATGCAGTATTTATGCTCTTGTGAGACAGCATTATGCTCTTAGCTAGGTTTATCTGAAAAGAAAAGCTTTTGTGCCTAGAGAGCTCTTTTGATCAGAATCACTATTGTTTTTTTAAAGTCTATATTCATTATGCTGTAGACCCTAGTGTTAGCAATATTTACAAGTAAATCACATTTCCATTTGGGATTAAACTGGTCCCATATAAACACCTGCTTTGTCTGATAAACAGTGGCTCTGAAATACATAAAGCAGTGCACATTTAGTATGCAGTGTTTGAAACATGGCTCATTTTTCTGGGAGGCAGCCTTTATTGCGAAAGTGTTGATTCTTAATTCATGACTACTGACTGATGCTGCGTTTTCTTTCCAGTTGTACTTCTGTTGTGAAGAGTCACTGAGAAATGACTGGCAAACAGCGTCCCGCTGGGTTCAGCTCTCTGCTGCCAGTGGGTCGCTAGAGAAATGATGGCTGTTTGTCAGAGCATCCTCTATAAATCTGGGCCGTTGTGGAAAATGATGAAATCTGGAATCGGTTCTGCAGCAGCTCAAGAGAATGACTTAGCTGATGTAGACTGCAGTGTAATACTGATAAAAATGTGCAGAGTGGCAGAGATCACGGGGAATTCTCCATTTCCACTTGCCCACTAATATCTTAACCACAGTATGTGTACAGTTGGAGGTGAAGAAGATCCCCTTGTTATTTTCAAGCTGTGGTTCCAACTGTAATATCACGTGATAATGCCATCACTTTGATCACAGGGTTTCATTCTTCTGTTTGCTCTTTCAACAGCCATGGTTCTTGTCTGTGCTTGTGTGTTACACAAGAAAAGCCACTCGTCTTTCCTTAAAACTGGGTAGGGTCAACCGGGCTGTTAGCCTGCAGGAATTTTGGTAGGGGCTGTTTTGGCAACATGCAAAAATACTCCCTGCAAAAGGTAGAATTAATGAAGTTAGGGGGGAAAAAAAAAAAAATCAAATTTCCTTGGGACTAAATAGGATAGAAATCTGAAACCCTTGCTTAAAATTTCTATCTTGTCTATTTTAAAACATTTTGCTTTCTTCCTTTTTATCTCTGCTTCCTTGAGAGGAAGAAGCGTAGGAGATGAAAACAAAAAAACTGAGAACTGTAAGAAAACAATATTCAAATGTTTTAAAGGAAATAATTTTAACGGCAGACCCATCATTTCATTGGTAATTGCTTTTACTTTAATAAGTTTCTCTTGAAAAATGTCAGTGTTCTCCACATGTGGAAATGAGTGTGGATATCCTGCGAAGAAGTAATTTGGAGAGCAGCCTTTCTCTTCTTATTTTCATGGTTGCTTTTCCCAATCTCAACAGGACTTAATTGAAAGCAATACATTGATGTAGGTTTTTTACTATCTCTTGCTACTGTGTTAGCATTCTAACTTTGACTTGGATGTGAGTGACTTAAAGCAGCATCCAGATGCTAGTCTGTAGTGCAGGTGATACTTCATGGAAATTAGGGTGTTTGGGGTTTTTTTTGGCTCTTCAGCATGTGAGCACTTTATATTCACTGATATTTTCTGGGAACTTAGTACCTGCAAAAGATGCTTTAGTGTCACTGTTTTTATCTGTGAACATTTAGGATGATTGTGATGTACACAGCTTTTAGCATGTTTGGTCATTTAGGCATAGAGATACCAAGGTAAATAAGCAGTATCTGGCATCCTTTTTCTGCTTCTTTAACTCAGTAATATTTCCATTTCAGGCCTGAGTTTTTTTTGGTAGATGTTTGACCCATTTTTCATGTAATCACAGAAACTTAATCCTGCAGACACCAAAGCAAGCATGAAACTTGCTCAGATGAGCACTTTTACAGACACGGAGATTGCTGAGGTAAATAGTCACTCATTTGCATGGAGTAAGAAGTGCAGAAATGGAATCAGCTCTCAGAACTGTGAAGGAGTCCTACAGTCATGCTTTAAAACCTCTCTTATCTTCATATATAAAGAATTAGTGAAGGAGAAAGCACTCCCATGTGACTTAATCTGAAACAAAGCTTTTCAGAAGTCGTTCTTAATATGCAGAATATGTCTCTTCATATGTCTGGGCTCATTTTCAGAGGTCTTGACTAGGCTGTTTAGTCTGATGTGCACTGCAGCAGTGTGTTAAGTAAAATATACAGAGATTAAAATTCCTGTGAAATTGTTCGTCTTTATTTTGTTTCTTCATCAGTAGGTCCTGGAAGAATAATATAAAATTGTATTTTTTAAACGTTCCTTCTTCCACATTGATACTTTCTGCTTTTCACTGGGTTTCCCTAGTTTAATATTTGGACTGTCTTGCACTGACAAACTGTGGCACCATTTGGCTGGAACTACATCAGCAGGTATTTAGATCCACCAAATTCATAGGAGGAGTTATTAAATTTCTAAGTAATGCAAACATTTCTACTGATCTTTCAGCAAAGCTGCAACTGTCTCAGCATCCAAGGTGATGTGTTAAACACCTGGTGCTTAATTCTGTGGAAATTTCTCTATACTTTCAATACATTTCTCCATTCTCTGCTGTATTGTGTCCCTAAGAGACTGCATCTACCTGGTGCAGTGACTTAGTGTGACTTGTATCATCTGTGATATTAATTTAATTGATTATGGCATTGTCATTGGGGTGTTGTGGAAGTCCTTAGAAAGGTGTCTGAGCACAAAGTGACCGACAGGTTAGACTGCATCTAGAACTTCAGTGTGGATGTGTGGTGTGAGTAGTTTTGGGAAATCGCTGATTACCCGTGCTGTTGCTTTGATGCCAAATCAAGACAGTAAACTGAAGGGAGTAATTCTGTTTTGCTTTTGATATTCTGAACAAATTTAAGTTTACTATAAATTGATCAGAGTTCAGAAATGCAAACCCAACTTATTGTTAAAGCTCCCACACAGGCAAACCTGGTGAAACTCCACACATAAAACTTCTTGAGTGGTCCTTTCTGTAGTTTCTTGTTTCCTTTTGTGGCTGTTAATTATACTGTGTTTTAGTTCTGGTTTGCAGGTTATTATCTCACCTGAAACTTGCATGTGCTAAATCCTCATGCTGGGTAATACCTACATCATACAAACATCACGCAACTGCATACGTGCTTCACAAAATGCATGAATTGGAAGACACTCTTGACTGTCTGCTGGAAATGAGTGTTCTGCAGATTAACATAAATTTAGCATGTATAGACTCCTTGAATTTGAAGGGAGTTAGGAGGAGGGAGGAGTTAGGCTTTGTGTTGGGCATGTGCTTCAGTTTTTTTGTTACTCTGGTAATTTTGATACATACATGGTTCTGAAAATTAAAAGGTAAGGTAGTGAGGTCATTCACAGAGAGTGAGTGGGACTTAGTGACTAGAAATTGAAGTTTTGATGATAATGGCTTCTATTCAAGTCTGTTGTGATCTTAAAAGCCTGTTTCTTTCATGCTGACTTCAAAAGTAAACAGTGATCAGATAAAGGCAATTTGATATTCTTGAGAAATTGATTGGAAGATCAAGAACCACGAGGCAGCAGTGCAAGCTTCTTTGTGCATCATCCCTGACCAGTAGGGGTAATTTACTCTAAATCACTTCAGTTCTTGACTTTAATAACACTGGAACCACTGTATCAGCTTGAAACACTGCCTGCTCACTTTTGCTTGCAAACTGCAGTGTTTCTTTTACCATTTACATCGTGCATGCATGTATTTGTACACACGCAAACTACATGTTTTTATTTGCAAATCTGTCTTGGCTTACATACTTTCCAACCAGGAATGTGCTTGGCTTCTGCTGGCAGGACTTTTCCGAGAGTTACATGCAGTAAAAGTAATTTTTCAAATAATCTTGAAGCTGTGCTGATTTTCAACATGCAGGTTCTGTTTTAGAAATATAAAATGTGCTTCTTTTACAATACTTATGGACTCTAATATGTAAACATTGCCTACTTAGGTCCCAACTGCAAACATCAGGGAATAATTGTCCTTGTTTTCAAGTCGCTTGTTTTTGTTTGCGTAAGTTAAGCGTGCACTCAATCAAAAGCGTGTATACTTTTATATTCCATGTATCGTATACCAAAAGCCTAATCAGAATTGTGCGTGATACCCTTCTACAAATTCAATGAAGCAAAACCTTTTCCATCATCCAGAAAAGAAGGGCCAAATTGATACGTTCAGGAGTGCATGTGACACAGAAGGCTGACTGAAAACTATCTTTACAGCCTGGGGCAAATTGCGCTACTGCAGATTAATAAAATGCCGGGTGTTGTTGCAGCTTAGTGAGAGTTGATGCTTCGACAGAGTTGCCATAACTGGCTGTGTGATGGCTTTTTCATCACTTTGGTTGTAAAGTAAAAGACAGGCATTAGGCCACCTCAGAGTTATTTTTTCCCCACTATTGGGCTGTCGGGTAACTGCTGTGAGGAATACATAACCCCTCCTTGCTTATGACCAGCAGTTCGGTGCTTGGTTCTTAATTCAGTTGTTTCTCCTTCCTTTGGTGATGGATGAAAAGATAAATTTCTGGAAGGTATTTATATTTCATCTGTAGAAGCAATGTAGTGAGTGTATTAAACTGCAGCTGATCTAAGGCAATGCTCAAGGTTTTGCACAGCTATACTCCTTCATTTTTCTGCAGCATTGTTGTTAATATCGATTTTTACACCACCGGCTACCAGTAGGAGTCATCCCATCTGCTGTATATGTTTGTGAGCATTCTTAGTTGCCAGTGGTATGTTCATATGTGGAGGATTTGTAATACACTCTTAACATGGGATGTTTAAGGTGCTTGTGTGATTATAGCGGGGGGGAAAGAAAGAGAAACCAAGTTCAGCTATAACTGGGATTGTTATTTTCTTAGAAGTGGTGGCTGTGTGTTGTTTGACCAGAATTGCCTGCTTTAAGAAAAAAAAAAAAAGACTCCCATGTGTTACCTGAGGGGATGGTGGTGCCTTGGGAGAAAAAGTACTTTCTGGAATGTGACTACAAAGCATGCATGGCATTTCTGAGGCAATTAAGAGATTCCAGGCTTTAAGGGAAACCAAATTATGTTCTGCTGAGTTCTAGTAATGGTCTCATTCCTGGCAAAATTCTCACAAAGATAGGTTTTTGTTAGTAGGAATACGTTGGCTTTGGGAGTATTTGATGGTCATTAAGAAATTAACACTGTGATGTGAGCATCTACAATATGTTAACTTGTGCGGGAACTATCAAGCTCTTTGCTTCGTTACCAGTCAGCTCCTTTGAATTTGCACTGCTGTGTTTTAGATATATATATTTTTCTGTAGTTTTATTTTAACCTGTAATTTACAGGTCTAATACGATCTACATTTCAGAGTAAGAAGAGCATTCAAATATTCAGAATACATTTTTCGGGAGAATACATCAGTATAAGCATGATCTTTGGTAGAAGTGGTTGTAATCGAGCAGCTTTTGCTCCAACAACTGAGTGTGTGTATTTGTAGGATGGGGACACCTGAAATGTAGAGGTTTGTTGTTGTGTGTTTTTTTTTTTTTTTTTTTTTTTTTTTTTTTAAACGGGACTAGCACAAAAAACATTTGCAGTGCCAGCTGAGGACATGAAGATGAGAGTGAAAAGTGATGATGAGTCCGTGAGGTCTGACCTTTCTGGCTATGTTCTGCGCAGCTCCTCACAACCCTAATGCAATTATGTGGTAGAGCAGAGAAGTGGCCATTTATAACTGTCCATTTAGAAATGACTTTTGAGTGCAGACACGGGCATTTGGCATGAAATAACAGGAGAAGCGTTGTTACTGTGCTCTGTGTAGTTCATCTGTTTGCTGCTAGTGGTTGGAGGTGTGTATTTAGGATTATGGATCAGAAGGTCTCGGTTGCTAATTCAGCTCTGCAGGCCCCCAGTGCCTAGTCTCAGGTCATTCTGGTCTTTATCTCAATATGCAAATGTTTAAAATGAGAAGAACATCTGTTAACGTTGTAGGATGTTGTGTAGATTATTTAATGGTTGCAACCATCTGAGTTGGGTAAAGTGCTGTGATAATGCCACTACGATGGCTCTAAGCCACCAGTTTGATGCAGCTGTGTGAAGGGCTTACGTGCTCGTACAATACATTAGATGTGGTATTTTGTAGAGAGAGGGAGGAATGCTAATAGCATTTTACAAAAGCTTCCTGGGACCTCATTTGGAATACTGTGTCCGATGCTGTTCACTTGCAGTCAGGAAAGATGGCCTTAAATTAGAACAGATGCAAAGACAGACTAGGCTGCTCAGGGTAATGGAGTACTTAGCTTTCCAAGTGAAAATTAGAATGCTGCTGTTGTTCAGCTCGCTCAAATGTGAAGGCTGAGAGAGAGAGAGAGAGAATAAAGATACTCTTTGTAAATAAAATTATGGATAAATAGGGCGAAAAAACTTTCATGTAGCGTGTAACCATTGTGTCTGATATTGATATTATAAATAGGCAAATTTAGGCAAGAAATTGAGAACATTCTTAACCAGTTCTCCTGAACAGGATAGTGGGGCAAAGAACCTGAATTCTAAGAGTGAATTTAGTAACTTGCTCAGGAGATCTGTAATGACTATAGGAAGTTAAGTCTGGATTTAAAGTATTTGAAGTATTGAGGTCTCCAAGGGGTCTGAAGGAAAACTGAAACTGTTTGTTTTCTTTGAACTTATTTGGCACTAACAGCCTACTTCATGGTTTCCAGTGGTTGCATGTGAATAAGTGTATTTTTCCTGCTCTTCTCCCAAACCCTTTAATAACAACTCACTTGTACTCGCTTCTGCCCTCATTTTCTCACATTCGCCATTGAACTGATTACAAGATCTGTGATCAGGGATGAATGGCTCCCCATAGAGAAACAGGCACAGAATGACAGATATTTTTATCCTCTTTTGTTGTGCGATATCTGGTCCACTTCCTGTGATAATTTAGGAGTAGTTGTTACTTTGCAATTTAAAAAAAAAAAATCCCTGCTATTATAAAGACATAGGATATGGCCAATGCCCTCAATCTCTGTTTCTCCCTCTGCGGTATTCCGTAGTTATAGCCTTTCCTATGGCTGTTATGTTTTTGTACGTTATTGAAAAGGGTTTTGTGGTGTTTAGGGCGCAAGGAACAGATGTACTATGGAAACTTTGGGTCTGAGCATTCATTGCGTAGTTGCCTACAGTTTCACATCCATTCTGAAGTGACCGTCCTGTGTCTCTGAGCTGTGTTGAGGCATACGTTGAAGTGTCACACTGGTGATTCATACAAGATGTTGCAGCCTTTCCACTACTAAAATTTTGCTGTTTTGTCTGAATTAGTTTTTCTGTAACGATGTCTAAAGGATATACATATCGGCTTCTCTTATTCTCTTCAAGGAATGTTTCCACTAAGTGATGTCTTGCCATTTGGTTATCCCTCTGCTGTTGCATTTGCAGCATCTCTGAGAAAGCAAACTTCCAGGGAAATCAGCATACCATCAGAGACCTCAGACTGAAAGGGGAAGTAAAGCAGGGAAATGAGATACGAAATTTCTTTCAGACAGTCTAAGTTTGGTATTGAATTAAGTCATCAGAATGTGGGCAGGAAGTAGAGAACAGTAAACAGCAGCACTTCCACTAGGTTGTCATGTTTTTCACAAAGCCGTACAGCCGGAGAGTCGCGTAGTGTTTGTAACACATTCATGGCATAGCTGCTTCCTGCTAAGTGTGCAAGAGGAAGAAGTGTTGTTCCTAAATTAGTAAGTTAAGGTCACAGAGAAAGCAGCTGGTAAAGGCTGGAGTGCAGCTTTCTAGATTTTATTCTGGACAGGATTTAAAGAGAAAGTTTCTCTTCAGTGTTTCACTGAAGGACCGGCTTATGAAATAAAAGCCTTATTGTTATGGTTTTGGTGTTTGTTTTTTTTTTTTTAGGCTCAGGCCATATCGTGCCACCAAATGTTCAGCTGACTGTGGAAAGGACTCCATGCTGTACGTGGCTATTACCACAATAAAATATTGATTCTTGCAGGCAATCGCTATAATACAAACTTGATTATTTATAAAATACATTAGTCAGTGGAGAACTCCTAGGAAAGTAGGTTAGGCAAGCAAGAAATTATACCTGCATTTACCAATTGCTTACCTTGTGGCTTTGTACAAATTATCTGAGAATTAGGGAAATAATTTTGAATAGCTCATTACTGTTACAATTCTGTTACAGGGGTTGCTGAACATGACTTTTTGTTTTTTCTCGCCTAAAAAGACTGAGGCTCTATTTTAGGCTGAATTCTGATTCAATAGATGAATTGAATCCAGAAGAGTATGCTTTTGCTTTGCTGATGAAACCTAATAGCCAGTCCCTTGAAAATTTTAGCCATAATATTTATAGTAGGCAGTTAATGTGATATATAATTTACTTTAAGAAAAACACCCTAGGCGATACGTTTTGGTTGAAGGGCACTATGCAGTGACAAAGTTCTTTCTTTTCTGTTCAGAACCTACAGATCATCGGTCTGAATGAAAGTGCACCAAGAACTTGCCTTTTGTTGACCACTGTGACAGCAACTGTGCTGTTTATGTTTAAACCGTGGGGTTATCTCCACTACTTTCAGATGGTCTGAAGCTTCTAGCAGTGCCCTTTATGACGAGTTCCTATAATTAATGGTTGCTGAAACTGCAGGCCTCCAGCACTTCCTCTCCCACATCTCAGTGAGCTGTGGAACCTGAGGATCAAAGAAATGTTAAATCTATTAGCTTTAGGCTGTACAACATATAAACCCAGATCACTTGTGCTTAAATGTGTTGAAAAGTTCTAGTGCTTGCTTGTGTGAGCAAGGTAACCAGCAGAAGCCAGGCTATAATTGCTACAGCAGTAACACTGAAATCCTCTTATTCGAATAAGAAAGCCTTTTCTAGGTTAGCTGCGCTGATTTTTGGATGGCGGTGGTTAAGCTGAAAATCTATTTATTACCCAAAAAGAAAATATCTCATGGAAGATTTATACTGGTGCAGTTTACACTTCTGTCATGATGACAGAGATGCATTTCTGGGCCAGGAATCCATCCATTGTTGGCCTCATGCAGCTGTGGCAGGGCCCCGGCCCTCCCTGCTGTTGTGAGGAGGACTCGACTTCCTCCTGGGAATGAGTGGGGAGAACCTGCCTTTCTACAGGTCTTTCCTGGCCTCCCTGGCATGGCAGGCTGTGTGTAAACCCAGTGTCTTTTTCAAATCCCACCCAACAGGAATTGAAATGGAAATGCTTGTACCACTGTGGATGTTCAGGGCTTGGAAACATGAGCCGGGAGATGATAAAATAAATGGAGGAGAGCGTTTCCATAAAGTGTGCAGAGACAAAATCTGAACTTGTTTTATGACTTTTTTTTGGTCATTTAACCTATTATTTATTTATTTAAAATTAAGCATCCATCTACTGTCAGTAGTAACAGATATTTATCTACTTGTTACCCTAATATATATAGATGGGAACTTACTGGTGAATAAGAGAGACTTAGACTGCTAATTTTGATTAAAAATTAGGGTCATGAGCAATAATAATAACTTCTGTATGAGTTACAGACTTTGGATTATTTAGGTTATGAAGCCTGCTTGCAAGGTTGTAGCTCACTGCAACAATAGTACTGCTTCCTTGTCTGTGGTGGATTTGCAGGATCGGTTATAACTGGTGGCTGAGCTGGGACATTAAATCTGTTGCTGTCACTATTTGAGACCTTCTTGAGAAGAAGTGACTGAATACCATCTTATGTTCTCTTGACATGTACCTTTGCGCTGCTTATCAGTGTGGATCAGCGAGATCCACGTGTTCTGAGCGTTTTTATTTCCCTGTTTCATGTGAGGTCAGGTGAGGATAATTGGATATCGCTTTCAGCGCTGAAGTGTACTTAACACAGAGTGGCTGAACAAAAAACAAGTGATTTGTTTATAAATATTGCCTTCATTGTTGATATTGCTTTTATACTTAATTTTTATCTATCAGATACCCAGAATGTTTGTTGGAGCTTTGTCTTTTTTGCTGCGTGCGTAAACATTACTCATAATTTGTTTTTTAAATACGAAGTGTAATTTCAGCCTACCAATTCTATTTCAGATAACTTCCATTTCACTCTTGAAAGAATGAAGATGGAGGGGAATTCCTCTTTAGCAGACACCTTCTAGAATCAAATCATTTAGCTGTACTTACTGAGTTTGCTGTTACTGACTGATTGCTTGGTACTATAGCAGCAGTGTAGCAGGGATACATGGCTTTCCACCAAATTTGCATAGCTCAGTTTAGGCTGAGATTTTTAAATGAAGAATAAGACTCAGTGGCTCATGTTTTATTAGAGGCTGTGAGAGTTCCTTAAATTAATCCCAGGGCTGTATTTGAAAATTTCCCCCAGAAGAGAGTGAGGCTGCCCTTCCTCTTGTGTTTGTGTTTGAATGAACACTTCTACACTGAATCACTTGCTTGACCTGCTCAATGTTTGAAGGCATGTTGGAGGATTTTGGGGCAGACCTCATCATTTGTTTGGGAGTGCAGCAGAGCACAAGGGTAGAGACTGGGGTGGTAGTCCAGCAAGGAATGGGACTGCACTTGGATGAGGAGGAGCCTGGACCTGGTGATGTGGCAGAGAAAGGCAGAAGAGGAACGTGACCAATTGTTGTAGTGTCCAGAGAAAGGAAAGCATGGGGAATTATGGGAAACAATGAAGGAAAGATGTGGTGGTTTTGTTTTTTTTTTTTTGTTTTTGTTTTGCATTTTTTAAATGAATCCTCAGGAGGGAAAAAATCCAAGACAATGCAGAGCAATGTGAAGCAAAACTGCATGTGCAGTGTTCATGAAGATGTTGCCCTGTGTGTTAGAATGAGTAGGGGAGGAAGAATAGTAATAGGGGTAATAAGAAGAAGTGTAGAGATAAGAATAAGCTCTGGGTAGCAATTAGAAACAGAGCTGCTTTTAAATCCAGTGCCACCCTTCCAGATTTGTCTTTTTCCAGAACTTCTGTAATCCAGACAATTGACTTGCAGGTTACATACAGCAAAGAGAATCGTAAATCTTAGGAAGCTACTCACAGAGGTAATGTGAAAGATTAAAGTTTTCATTCATACTGATTTAGTGTTTTCCAGTCGCCTCTCTGATGCACTGGTCTGAACTGTGTAAAAGCTGAGGAAAAGCTGCTGTAGCACTTGCAGTGTGTGTAGGTTGTGCCCTGTGAAGTACTGATTATTCTTTGTGTAAAGGCAACTGTGGTCTTTTGTCACTGAAATTTGGGTTGTATTTCAGTGAGGAAATTAAGAGGAAGAGGAGCAAAGAAACAGGGAGAAGAATGGAAGAGGAGTTGTATAAGATAGGAAATATTTAAGAGAAAAGCTAAAAACAGGAGGGCAGATTAGTAAGAGATCTGACATATTTAGGATATTTATGTAAACCATGTTGGAAAGAATCATACCAAGAAGCACAGGTGACCTATACGAATCTGAATTAAGGTCTGTGTTGCCTCTTTGTAAAAGAGTCTTGTTACAAATACTGGTGATGTCATGAAGTAATTCGGAGAACTACTTTTGTGTATTCAAAGGTGGCAAAAATGTTCTTAATGAAACTGCAGCTTACATTTGTGTTCATTTAGTCCTAAATCTTTGATACAAACCCGGATATTGCCAACCCAATTTCTTAAACTATGCTAAAAGTAAGACTCATGCATCAAAATGAATGCCTTTTAATTTTCTTTATTGTCTTACATTTTGGAGGAAATAGCCTCTCCCTATGGTAAGAAATCATCTTAAGTTCAGACAATTCCTTTAAGCCCCTTCCCCAATTAAGGGAGAGCTTTTGGGGGCAGGATAGGAAGAGGTCTTTGATTTTGTGTGTGTGTGTGTGTGTGTGCGCGCGTGTGTGCGCTTTCTGACAAAAAAATAGATGGATATATTCTATCAGCTACTTTCTTGCAGTGGAATAATTGCAGTTATTCTTGGTAAATGGTCCTGAGGACATAATCCTCTGCCAGTATTTACTATGTTCAATGAAATCAAAGGGTTTGTGGCTTGTGTTTTTTTGTCTTCGAGACAATTACACAATACTACTATATCTGGATTAACTGCAATGTAGAGCGAGTTTAGATTAATATTTGGACCGCCTAACTTTGGGCTCTCTGTAAAAACAGAAGATAGGGTTAAATATATATATATATATATATATATATATATATATATATATATTTAATCTTAGGTTATAGCTGATGTTAATCTATACTCAAGACTGGAGCCTGCAGTCCACAAAACCTTCATATAGCTGTTTTGACATGTAAGCTGATTTTGTATACGTGTTTCTGTAGCAAGGGATTTAAGTGCCTAACATTCTGCTGCTGCACAGATAGCGCTACCGCATTGCTTATCTTCTGCCCAAGTCCTTCTGGGATCCTCAAATGAAGTGTTCCTGCACATAAGCTCTTGTACAGCTCTCTTTTAACACACATCATTGGAAGTGAGTTCAGCACACAGCACCGCAGCCATGTCTATGGCACGCTAATCAAAAAGACTGTGTAGGGAGCCAGGAAAGGAAATACAGGTAAGACAGGGAGTTAGTTGTTGAGAATAAATCTAGAAATTGATAGAGTAAGAGGCAAGTGCGGGAGGCTGAGATGGAGAGTAAAGCAGTGGGAAGACCATTGGAAAGTAAAAAAGCGGTGTGAAAAAGCCATCAGATCTGTAAGTGTAGGGGACAGAAGCTGAGAGATGATGCTGAGATTAAAAGGAAAGGTAGTGCTTGAGAGCTAGAAACTAACAGGAAATGGGATTCTGGTTAGAGGGGAATAGCGTGAAGTGGATGAGAACAAAACAGCTACTCTAAAGGGATGGGATAACAGGACTGAGATCAGAAATACAAGAAGGCTGAGCCTGATGGCAAGGAATGTGATGGGGTGGTTGCAAATGCTCCAGGCAGTGACACTGGTACAGCTTTGGATGAGAAGGAGAGGTGGGCAAGTTCTGTACGACACTTGGAGTGTCTGTACTGAATAAGTAGGAACTTCTCCTTTTTGGTTGATTCTTTCTTTATAAGAGCTGGAAATTAAACCAAGTTCAGAAAGCAGTGGACTTGAAGGACATTGTTAGAGTTACAAAAAAGCATTCACTGCAGAGCTGGAAAGTGAAGAATTAAGGCTGTCTGAAGCCTGTTAATTGACTGTCCTTGGATGCTATGCTATGGTTTTAAGTTATGTGATCTTAGAACTATATTGCCCCTTCTGTAGGAGCACACATATATGACAGTTGTTTAGCAAAGCAGGTAGATATTGCAGACTTCAGGTAGTACATTGTCCCATTCACTGCCTCGAAGAAATGAAAGGTGCGTCACCTAATTAAAGAGGCGAATACAACCTTCCCAGAGAATTAAAAGTATTGTGTAATGTTAGGTGCTCTGATAAATGAGTTTTAGGAATCTTTGATTGAGATCAAAACTTGCAATAGTTTTAATTCAAAAGTTTTGTTCGCTGTCTGTGGAGATGAAACATATGGTGCATCTCGTGGAGAACTGCAAAGCAATCTGTTGTTATAGCAGTACCAAAGAGAAGCTCTCTGGGAGAGAGTGGCCAGGTGCTGGAATGGGCTGCCCAGGGCGGTGGTGGAGTCACCAACCCTGGAGGCATTCAAGAAATGTTCAGATGTTGTATGGAGGTATGTGGCTTAGTGGGCAGTATTGGAGATAGGTGGATGGTTGGACTGGATGATCTTGGAGGTCTCTTCCAACCTTGGTGATTCTATGATTCTGTAGCTATAATTGGTTTTGAAATATCCATTGACTTCTAGTAAGTTCTTCTTTGAAGAAAGAGCATCTTGCTTAAATTTTTAGGATATATTTACTTGCGTGATAGAGAAAGCTAAAAATGATTTTATTGTGAGTTGATGTAATTTTAATTACGTTTTAGGGAAACTAATTCCATCTTTGTTTTCTTTCTAATTTGGCTGTGTTCTGACCATGGTCAAAAGCAAGGTAGTGATTACTGTTTAAAAAGCATAGCTTCAGTTATGTCATATCAAAAGCATTGCTTTTCTGCTCTGTTATTGTTAGGTGGACTGGTCTAAATTAGGTGGTCTAATTCTGGAAAATTTGAATATGTGCAGGTGGACTTTTATGTCACTAAGCTACACTTATTTAATTGGAGCTCCATGTGTCTGCAAAAATTGACTCCATATGATTGAATAGCATGTTTTGAAATGTTTCTTTAATTCATGCAGTGCCTAGGGAAAGTAGAATAACATTTTGTTTTGAGCTCCTCCTTAAGTGACAGTGCACCTGTACACAAACCTTTCAATTTTTCAAGTGGTAATTGAGTATGGAGGTTTTTCCTCTTTCACATGTTAACAGTTTCAAGATAGCTTCAATCTGTGTCTAACAAAGCCTTTGCTGTGCTTCTTTCCGTTTGTACTCCTAAAAACAAGTGATGAAATATACTTAAATCATGCAATCTCACCGTCTGTGAGGTTGGATTTACGTGAGGTTTCTGACAGAACTGTTTGATTTAAGGCTGTCCTAAGTCTGAGGGGAAGAAGAAAATAGAACTGGTGAAATAAAAAACTCTCTTCTGTATAGAAAACAAAGGCCTTGAGTTTCCTCCTGGTTAAGCAAATTGAGGGGGAAAAAGTCCTGATAGAAAATGTATAAATTGCTGACAATTTTCGGTCATAAGACTTTACATAATCAAGAGGTGAATGTAAAAGAAGTTACAAAAATTAATTTTGTTTTTCCATTTTTCTCAGGTACCGAAGGATAAAACTGGCCTGAAGGGAAAATCTACGGAGAAACTGGGGAGTTTGACTGTGCTTGCACCTGAGTAAGTAAGTGCTTAACTGAAAACTAGCTTTACAAAATGTGAAAACTTACGACTGTTCTTAAGCATCTTCTCACCTAAACCGCAAAAAATCAGTTTTTGTAGTTTAGAGAGACAGTGCTTTGGCTTTTGGATTGAGAAAAATACTGAAAGTAGTAGGGTTAGCTAAGCGGAATGTGGCATAATTCAGCCTTCAGTGCTTTTTATTGCTATCCTTAAAGGCGCCATTAAACTAAATGTAGATTGTATACAAACTGGTATTCAGGTGTTATGCCTCTTCAGTTCTTTATCCCGAGACTAAATGCTGAGTTTGAGTGACCAGATTCATCAGATGGAATCGCAGTGAGGCACTGAGGTTCAGTGGGATTGAATTCTGAAAAAGAGGCTTTGTTAAGTGTGATGTTAAGACATTGAGATTTTGGAAAGGGTCCAGAGGAGGGCGACTAAGATGATCAGGGGGCTGGAGCACCTCCCCTATGAGGACAGGCTGAGGGAGTTGGGCTTGTTCAGCCTGGAGAAGAGAAGGCTGCGGGGTGACCTCATTGCAGCCTATCAATACCTGAAGGGAACCTACACCCACGAGGGGAGTAAACTCTTCAAAAGGGCTGACAACAGCAGGACTAGGGGAAATGGATCGAAGTTGAAGGAGGGAAGATTTAGGTTGGATGTTAGGGGGAAGTTCTATACAAGGAGAGTGGTTAGGCCCTGGAACGGGCTGCCCAGGGAGGTTGTGGATGCCCCGTCCTTGGATGTGTTTAAGGCCAGATTGGACGGGGTCCTGGGCAACCTGATCTAAATGTGTATGTTTGGTGGCCCTGCTAGGCAGGGGGGTTGGAACTACATGATCCTTGAGGTCCCTTCCAACCCGGGTGATTCTGTGATTCTGTGATTCTGTGATGTTATCAGAGAATGGAGGCTGAGAAGAAGACCTTATAATGGTGGCCTAGTATGGTTGTCTTGTTGAGGGTGCATTTCATGTTGTTTGAGACAAAAGCTATTGTCTCACTTGAATTAGCTTCCATTAAAATTTGGCTAGGGGTGTTTTTCTCTGGCAGTTTTGATGGGGCATGTGGCAGGCCTTCCTAGATGCTGGCAAGTATCCAACAATCCCAAACCCAACTTACACAAGTTTCTTAAAAGGCAAGAAAAGAAGAGTATTTTTCAGTTATAGCGCTTAGCCAGCTTGCTTTCTTTCCTGGTAATCCCAGTGTTATTTTGGTAAGAATAAATATTCCAAAGGTCAAAAAGGTATTCTGTTGTATTAATTAATTAATATATATATATATAGCAATATGTGGAAGACATGTAATGATAATAAGCGGGTAAGTACAGCATAGCATGAAACTTCTTTGTACTGGTAACTTATTTTTAATAATGGGCAAGTAAATTGAATTTTCTGAAACAATTGCCAGAGCTGAAGGCTTTCTTCCTGCAGGCATTTGTCATGCTAAAAGAATTATTTTTAGTTTTGGAAGGCTTCAGTAAGTTGAATATTCTAACTGGTATCTACGTTAAATTTTACAGACTCTTCTTCTCAGCTGAGATTCTCTCTAACTTAATCTGATCTAAACTTGTTATCAGTACATTCTATTTCGAATCTGTTCTGTAGTTTAATCTTGTTCTTGTACTGAATGCATGAACTCATCAACTGATATCTGTCATGTCACTGCATAAAAAAAGCACGTTACATTTTGTTGTAGCATTCACCATTTCTCTCTTTGCAATAGAGTAGAAGATTAAAAAAAGTATATACATATGTTCGATTGTTTTTCCATTGTTTTTGATGTAAAAGAGAATTAAATACGTACTTTTACAGTAGGGTTTGCAGGCTATATATCTAGGACTTGAAATTCATTGTACAATTTGGAAATATATCAAGTCTCATTTAGCATAATCATTCTTTCAATTTCTAAGTTAGGTATTGAATCACACGTAGTGCCTGAGGCACTGTTATAACTGGTTGCTTTCTGGTGCATTTGTTGTTCCTGCTGAGGTTCTGGTTCCTGCAAATAACGCGCCTTGTCAAACTTGCACTTAATGTGCTTAGTTGCAGCAATGGAGAGCATGGACAGATGTAAGGTTTATTAAAGGGGAGAAATTCAGTATTCTTAAATGATAATGGCATGTTTTTAAGTTGAAATTGGCTGAACAGCTCTGTTTTAAATCCAGAAGGGACCTTTGAGAGAGCTTTTTTGCCTTGCTTCTTTTAACTTTTGTACTAACACATAGCAAATGTTTTCATTTATTTCCTGTGTTATCAGTCCTACTCTGCATATTTTAGTCTATTGCTTCTGACAGTGATGAAAGGCAGGTATTTCCTGACCTTTTGTATTTTAGGTGCTATATAAGTTCAGCTGTTCACTTCAAGAATATTTTGTTTTTCGGTGGTCTTCCTGTTTTCTCATTCTGAAGGTAGCACTAGAAACTCCAGGTGCAATTGCGATCTTTTTGATACCACAATGTAGATGTTGTAGCTGTGCATGTGAGAAAGTAGCCTTCCCATACAGAAGAAAGGTGGTCATTCTTCTGAGCTCAGGTATTTGTCAGATTAGTGACTCCTAAATGAAGAAGAGATCAGTGAAGAAGTGTCAGTTTCATGTTACTTTTTAATTGAAAATTGTCCTCAGCTGTTGTTTGAGAAAAGCAGAAGTCAAGAATGGTTGAAGTGACAAATGGCCATAATCCAATTACACTGTGCAGCCCATTCCTTTATGAATATGGGATTGATCTCTGCTCTAAAGTAGGTGTCACTAGTTATTTGTAGTTTACTGCATCACCTACATTCTTCCTTAAGAAGAACAGGAATTGGACTGCCCTGGGGCAAATATTTCTCAGATCAGCATGGAAATGAGCTGGACGTGTTTTCATAAGCATTCTGCATATAGCAGCCTTGTAAGCCTTGTGTTCTGAGAAGACCTATGGCTTTGTGGAAATCTGCGTATCAGTGTGAAACCAGGAAAAATGTGGCAGTGACGCAAATCTCTGTGCATTTATCGTGTTCTTTTTCTGGGGTTGTTAGGTAATGTGCTGCACCTTAGTTTGCAGGCTGCAGTGAAGCCAGCTGATTGAACCCCTTGATGCTCTAGGATGAAGCTCTCCAGCTGTTTTTTTTTAGTAGCCGATTTCAGGGAGATTGTTATTAGTTTTGTAAATCCAATTGTATGTTTCTGGCAGTTTTTAAAGATACCGTGTGCTCTGCTATTCTGTTTGTGTGAAGAATAGTTAAGATGACTCTAGAAGTCTAAAACCCTTTCTCTACAATATTTTTCCCACAAAGATCAATTTATTTTCTGATTAGAACTGTATCAACTTAAAATCTGCTGAAATCTAAAGAGCTTGATGTAGGATGCGACAATTCTAGAAGGTTGTTTAAGCCTATGTGCAATTTGCAATCTGGCACCTGGCGCTTGAGTAATGGAAAGCTTCAACAGCTGAAATCTTAGTAACAGGAAATCAGTTATTTAAATGGTTTTATTAATTAAATAATTTGTTCTCAGCCAGCTGAAAGAACTGCAGTTGCAACCCTACCCTGCGCTCTGTCTTTGAAAGACAACTTATTTTGACCTGACCTAAAACGTTAATGAAATGATATCTCCTTGTCTCAGTTGCCTGAAGCCTGAGGTCACAGCCTTTCAGTGGTGCTTGGAAAGTTGTATATCACTACATTTGAAAGGTACAAAAGTCCTGTGGTTGGCCTCAGCATTAAAATATATAGATGCTTCTGCTTTATGAGCCTGTAAACCAGATAATTCATCACTAGTGGGGATCTGGAGGGAGTCATGGGCTTTTAAAGAATAATATGTTAGAGTACAAACACCTTTGGAGGAGGACTGTTACTAGGGATTCCTGGAAAGTGAAAAGCCTGTGATGGCATTTTGCATGCACAATGTCACCAAGTATTTTACCTGCTTGTTTTGTTTTGTCCCTCTTCCTAAAGGTCTAAGAACATAGAAACGTTCTGTTTGAAACTATAGTAATGAGTGCTGTCTTCTCCTCAAATACAGGAGGGAAGGGAAAAATGATGTGTGTGTGTGTGTGTATATATTTAAATAGGTTTAACATTCTCAGTAACTGTTTAAAGAAATGCTTGTGTGTCTACAGTAACAGGTGCTTCATGTGAACAGCACTGCAGCTGTATTGCTGTTTGCACAAGTAACAAGAATTGAAAAGGAAAGGATAACAAGGGAGATATGTGGGGGAGATTAGCATTGTGGTATGGATGAATTTACGCTGTGCCTTTATTGAGGAGGACTCATTACAGGATGCTTGATCTGTTTGCTGCTCTTTGGAATTTAAAAAGCATCTTTTTGCAGAGCAGCTCATGCAGTAACTAGGAAAACAGAAGCAATTAGTGGTAATCTCAAAGGGAATCTCAAGCTTCGCTTTAAGTGCAATGATTAAATCCACTAAAATGATACCCATTGCTGCCAAGAACTCCTGTAATTGGTCACTAATGTATTTTGTTGTAGCAGTCGATAACTACTAGATTTCAGGCATGTAATTAGTAACGCATACACGTTTGGTCAGTAAAATTGAAAATCCTAATAACCGAGGCTAGAGGGGGTAGAAAGGAACAGAGAGCTGGAGAACTGAAATAGTGCTCTGTTGATAGTACCTAACTAGAACTGTATGCTTCAATAAAACAAGTGTCCTACTGTGCTGGAATACAAATGGGCTGTCTGTGGCAGGATATAGCAAAGACGTTTGGCAGAGAGGGGATTTGAAAGCTTCTGGCAGAATGTAATTGAATTGGCCGTTTCTTTAAAGATACAGCAAATTGTTTGCTGCAGCATTCATCATCATAAGGAAGGTCAGACAGGTTGCCAAACATATGATATTCATAATAAAAAGTGAAATGGTGACGCTTACATTTGAACACAAATCATGTTACCATATTTGCAGAAGCTGTGGAAATGAATGGCAATATTTTGGTGTCACTGAGCCATTAGTAATTTAAGTAAGATTGTAATTCAAGAGGGGGAAAGTGTATTGTCAGGGAGAGGACCCCCGTGGGACTTCAGATAGCGAGCAACTTAAAATCCCTCCCCCGGCGAGAGAGGGAAGAGTGTTTTGGCAGGAGTATTGCTGACTCCAGCTTCTCATCACTTAGGAGAAGATAAGCTTATGTGATCCTGTTGTTTTTCCTTCTATGAAAACAAAGGCAAAATGTAATAAAGAGGAAGGACTTGAGTGTTTTAAAACAGACAGAATCTAAACTGAAGCATTGTGGGTGTTTGTTAGAATCAGTTATGTTGTGACAGAACGAAATGATGCAACAAGCTGTAGCATATCTGAAATGCTATATGAAATGTTTGGTATTGATACACTGGGAAAACCCTCTCGAGTCGCATCCAGAAAGCTGGACATAAATTGTATGCTGACAGCGGCTTTGGGCCACACAGTGATGCCTCTGCAAATGAGCTGTTAGCTTTGAGGTTCTAACACATTCAGGAGACTGGCACTTTGATTTCTTGCACCACTGCACCACTGATAGGGTTGGAAATGGGAATCAAAATAATTAGATTGGATATATAGATCTCAGCAAACCAGCCAAGAAAGCAGTGAGGGGTGGGGAAAGCCTCTTTCAGTTCTGAAACGTCTGTTCTGTTTCTATAAGAGGGTGAGGATGGAAGATGTAAACTACTGTGCAGATGCTCTCCATTTATATTCAAAGCGTGTAATAAAATAATTGAATGTATGCTTCCTCCCATTAAAGCCTGTTAAAATCAGTAATAAAGGGCATTAGTGTTATATTAAAAGGGAGTTCAAATTTTTGGGCAATATATCTCAGTTATAGTAGGCACGGAGCATAGATAGGCTAACTGGGAACTGGTATTACACATCATCTGAGGCCTTCCTTCTTGCTGGTACGGGATTGTTCCTACCAGTGCATTTGCTGTTATCTTCCTCTCCAGAAAAGCTCTCCTACTGAGTTGCTCAATATTTTCCATTTGGAAAAAGGCATCCATCCCTGTACTACTGACTCTCCATATCTGATAGTGAGTGGCTTCCTTTTTTCGGTTGTGCAGATTCTTCCTTCGGATGTTTGTAAATTTATTACCACTCCCCCTCCCCTGTGTTACTATCCCATTTTCTCCCTGTGCAGATTTCTCCCTGCATCATCTAACCTATCTAGTCACTGCTAAATACCAAACCCAAGTAGCCTGGTGACAGGGAGAGCAGTGAATTGAGATTTTTTTTGCTTTGAAACCAGATGTCCTGGTACTGTGTGGTAGTAATATTTTAAGAAATTGCTCAGTTTTGCAGACAGCTGTCCTGTCCCAAAAACGCTGTCTGGATGTGCAAGCAAACTCAGCAGTTCCTAACTCTGCTTGTAGTCACTGGAAAAAGCCGCACTGAGCACTTCTGAGCTTTCTTGTTTTGAGATCAATGCCAGCATTTTTTTTTTCTGGCTTTCCCCTATTCCAGATCCCCAAGCAATTTCAGATAACTAGTTGTCTTACCGTGCTCTGCAGTTTGTTATTTCATGGTACACCCCTCAGTTACAGAGATGGCAATGAGGAATAGTATAGTGACCTGTGCAAACCCATAATATCTAAAGCTCCTTCAGAAGTTGTCACCTCAGGATGCACTGCTGTCATTGTACAGCTGATATCTAAGTCTACCACTTGTTGACACTGCTAAAAGCAAATGCTTTTTTTGTATATAATTGCAAGACAACAATTAAATGGTGTATTCTTAATATCCATATGGTTTGAATGATATTTAACTAGGATGTATGTAGGGTGGAGGTTCTGCACTTGTTATTGCAGGCTGGACATACTGGGAAAGAGTTTGGGAGCTCTGGAGGCGTTCATTTTCCTGGTAAGAAATGGGTATAATCCAATGTATCACCTAGAGGCTGAAACTGGTTGTTGGTCATCATCTGGTAATAACCATGTGGGGACTTACAAGATGAGGAACTCTTGTTTGGAAGGTACAGAAATGAAAAGATGCATTGGGAATAAATGATAGAATTCAAACAGGAAACAGATTTTTGTTTTTATTCTGTCAGTAGCTCTTTACAATTTGTAAAATCTTGAAATTGAGAAAAACTACCCCAAATTCAGTTACTAACAGCAGTCTCTTTTGGTCTTCAGGCTGCTTAGAATCTTTCAGTTAATGATAAGGGCTATGTACATATATATGCTGACTGTATAGTTGAGAATGTTGGTCATATTTTAATAGAGAACAGTCAAAACACAGTAGTACTGTACAAAACCCTGAAGAAATAATTCAGTAAATTTCCCTGCTCCTAAAGTACCTCTCTAATGCCTTTTGTTAAGTGCTTCTGTTATGGCAAGTAGAACATACAGACTGCTTATGGCAGATGTGACATACAGACCACTTAGTTTAGAGCCTAGTATGTGCTGACCGATGTTTGAAGTTTACTTAATGTTTGGCATTAATGTTGCACATAGGGAATTGGGAAAAATGTTACTGTTTTGTGGAGGTTTTATACATATATAAATATATATTTGTGTGTGTGTGTGTGTGTGTGTGTGTGTGTGTATATATATATGTTTTTTTCCTCAACCTGGAATTGGCTGGCTGTATTACTGGCCCTCTAAATGCAGCACTTTATTTATGGTGATAATTCTGTAGGAGAATGAATCCCACAGAGTTTGGGAGAGAAGGGGGAATGAAAGAATTATAGCCTTTTCAGATGGATGACTTGCTGAACAGATGCAAATGCAACTAACTTGAACAAAGAGATCAAATTGAACACCTTGCACAGGATCCTAGACAGGATAATGTCTAGGAGGGCTACAACAGTCGATCACCCATGTTGTGAATAATGCCATTTGGTTTATCTTATGCTGTCAGTTCTAACATGGCAGTGTGTTACAAGTAGTAGTTTCTGTAACAGTGTTAAACGCTATCAAATATTTCCTTTTCCCATATATCAATAATCTTCTGTTACTTAGAACATGCATTCTAAGCAATGGCAGTGCCTTACCTACTTCAGCATCACAGTATGGTATTTGTCAGGAGACCTGCGGGCAGCTTAAGTTTCCTGTTTTAAGGTGTTAAAATCATATGATATAAACATTAGGCTGCATCGCTTGCATCTTCTTGTCCAGAGGACTTTTCAGTGCATGTTGTTGTCTTACCCTTGGTGATTGGAACAGTGTTTAGGTTATGGTAGAAAGAAGGTTCTACTGTGGCCTTCAGGATTATGTTCAGTGACTGTCATTGTCCCTTCCAGTTTTTCACTGCCAGTGCATATTAGATAGGACTTCGCTGTGCAGCTAAGGAACCTAGCTCTTCACTGTTCTACATTGACTTTGTTTCTGAAAGGAATCTGAAAATACACAAAAGCACATGGAAATTATTTTGCTTTTTCTGATCTCTTATAGGAGAAATTTCATTTATACACAAACTTAGCTGTGGAAAGTTGCATATAATTGGTTATTAAAGGAATAAGGTGACTGTGTCAAACTTAATTTTACTGAAAGATGTGAGAAAGTGTTTATTTTTATGCATAAAGTGTGTTGTGTTTTTGAAACTTCCTTTGTTTCTGCAGCAAGATTTTCAGACTTGTAAAAGCATTAGTTCTTGAGTTAATAAAGGTCATCTCCTGCCCAAAGATTGTTTGAACAACAACAGCAAAATAGGCTTGTTTAGGAAGTGCAAAGTGACGGCACTAATATCTTACCTCCCTTACCTTGGGAAGTGCTTCCTTAATTTCCCTTTTCCGTGCCCCTCTCCAGGAACAAAAGCAGTACAAGAATGCAGATGTTGAAAAGCAAGAAAATGTGCTTAAAGTATTTTCCTTCTGTCTTGGAACAATGGTTGCTGACAGCAGAAGGCTTGCTTGCTTGTTAAAATTAGATTTGAATCATCAGTGTAATAGCAGTAGGAAATTGTAGGTGGAAGGATGCCAGGAGGCCTATCTTATACCTACCCTTGCAGTAAGGTGGTCCCTGAATGACTTTGGCTGGCTCCTCAGTTTAGCAAGTTAGCCTTAAACGATGGATCATAGGAACTGGGTTAAATATCCTGAAAGCAAAATATTTTGTACCTGAGCAAAAGTTATTTTGGTGGACTACCAAGAACAGACATAAATGCAAGGCTTTGTCAACAATGCGAGATTGCTGTTACAACTGAGGCTTCACGACCTTGTGTTCTTGGTTACATACATCATGTTTAAGTGGCCCCAATCTCCTTGCCTCTCACTATTTCCCTGGGCTAGGATAGGGGAAAAAAAAAAAAAAATAATGTATGTTTAAGTGGGTGTTTTAGCGGATTTTAATGATTTTAGGAACACTGCAAAGTTTTCATGGGCTAGATGGGTGTAAAGTAGGGGGCTGTGCATCCTCTGAAGCTGCATCATGGTCAGCATCGTTCTGGCTTCTTCCATTTCTCCTCAGCTGTTTTAAGGCAGTCTGGCATCCAGTTGCTTCCTTGCTATGGTTATGAAGCATTGGCTTCACAGTAGTCCAATCTATAGAAGACAATGACCTCTGCGTGCACCTTAAAACCACTGGCAGAAATGGCTGTAATTCTGCTGATGCAGAATGCGGCTGCCCACTTAAACCTTCTCTTGTTTTCCTCCTTACTTGCAGAGGGGCTGGTTACATCTCTGCTGTATGCTGGCTTCTGTTTCATTCCTGGTGTGGTTTTTGTGCTATTTCCATAAGCAGCTTGGTTCTTGATTTCTTCAGGGAGTGCTTTACATGATGTAATGGTAATTGATAGCAACTGAAGTGCTAAAGCTACTAGTCTCTAATTTAAATTAGTGCCAGTCTGAGATGGGAGAGCTGAAAGTAGGACTGTGCCTGGGAGAGACCCCTGCTTTTTGAAATTATTTCGTTTGTTCTCGTATCAGAGTAAGAATTTTCTGACCATAAGGTCACATGGTTATTCGTTTCCTGGGTGGTAAAACAGAAACAAAGTGCCTGTGAGGGGATGATCAAAGGGGAATTTTAGTCTAAGTGTTTAATGATGTTTAGTGCGTTACTGTTCTCTTCATCAGTGCTATGAATGCAATCAGACATATTTTAAAATAAATCTACATAAATAACTGGCTTATAATAACGTAGCATCGGTTTATATCTTTTTATATCATTTGTTTATATCTGCTCCAGTTAACACTCTCTCTGTATCCTATGTACATATGTATCCATCTGTATATATCTGGAGTTTATATGTAACAGCTCTTTATTTTACTGAGATATAAGCAGTTCTGCAGCTGGACTGTATTGTTTATAAGTACTATTTAATTGTTGGCAAATATTTGGAAGGCACAGGACCACCAAAGCTTCATGAGACTGGTATAGCAAAGTCTGACTGTATACCCAAGAGAAAACTGAAAGCACTGCATGAGCATGAGCATGAGTGACCACCTTGAGTTGACCTGCTTGTATGTTCAACCTACAGTTGTTAAGCTGTACTCTTGTGCTGTACTAACTGGAAGGAAAGTGGGTTATATGAAAGATTCTGCTGGAAGTTACTGACACATTTGTGCTTGGAAACAGTGTACATGGACTGATGTAGTTTTTTTGTCCTTACAGGCCTGGTAGAACTATGTTCTTTGGGTATCACCAGTGATGGTGGTTGGCACAGTTCCATTGGCAGCTTGTTCTGCTAGTTTGTTTTTAGAAATTTAACTTGGATTTATTAGTTTTTTTGGGGGGAGGCATTGAGTCTAGTGTTTATTGCTGATTAATTTGATTGGTTGTCTTCTTGGTAGTGTCCTATGTTATATTTGTGGGTAGTTGCTTGCCATCTTGCTGAAGGACAATCTTTCATAATCATAGAATCACAGAACAGTTTGGGTTGGAAGGATCATCAGGTTTCAACCTTCCTGCCACAGGCAGGGTTGCCAACTGCTAGATCAAGTCCGAGGTCAGGTTGCCCAGGACCCTGTCCATCTTGGCCTTAAACACTTTCGAGAATGGGGCATCCACACAACCTCTCTGGGCAATCTGTTCCAGAACCTCACTGCCCTCACAAAACAAAACTTCCCTCTCTTGGTTACTTCATTAATTTGTGATTACAGTTTTTCTTTAGTATTTTTCCTAATTGACTAGTAGGTTTTAAAAAAATATATATATGTGTGTGTGTAACCTAGAATACAGTAATTCTAACCTACACTTCAAATGTAAGTCTAATCTGGAATATTAAGGTTCTTATAGCCTTACTACTTAATTGCATATCCTCTTAATCATACTGTTAGCCAATATCATCTTTGAAGGTATTGCATGTCCCTTGGGTGTCTACCTACCATCTGTTACTTTATCCCATTAGATTTCTACCAGATTTCCAATTTTCTCTCCTCTGTACTGTGCTGAAGGAACCCTCCTTACAGTTTCCCTTATTGATCTCCCAGTTTAGTCTTAATTACACAGCTAATCAGATTATGGTGATTTTTAAATTTTTTTTATTTTATTAATTTTTTTTTACTATTTCTTACCTCCTTGAACTTTCCAGTTTAACTAAAAACATACTGAAGGACTGTTTTTTCCATGTATTTGGAGCTGATTCTCTTCATTTCAGCATTCGGGTATTCACAGCTGTAAGGGGTTCTGAGATCTGTTTTCTGTTTACTTCACATAGTGGGTATAAAGACCTAACTTGGGTCTAGTTTTTCACAACTGAAGCATCTGTTTATGGAGGAGGGCATAGCAGAGGTGGGCTATTGATGATACTTCCCTGGCTTGCCTGTCCTTGCAGCCTCTGCTTCCTCTGCAGAGGGAAACCAACCCTCTTCACAGTTGACCTCAGCCAATTTAAATGCAGGCTGCTGCAAAAGGGAATGTCCTCCTCTCCCCTTATCCTTGATGCTGTGCTCCCACTCCCTTGGCAATGCCAGCTCTATAATTGTGCAGCTGCACAATGCTAAAAATTATTTTATTTGCAAGGTGAGCTTTCAGTCCACTCAACAGCCTGATCCAACTTGTATCCCAGTCACGTGGCACTGGGAGGGTCTTAAATAAGCTTAGGCTGGCTATTAATACACAGTGCTGAGTCACTGTTGAAATGCTTCAGTTTGCTGTGCACCTTTTCAAGGCAAACTGTTGCTAATTCAGGCCTGGGTAGAATGTGCTATGAATTGCAGTCTTGGGCAATTGAGTGGTGAGTGGCTCAGCTGCTGATGCAGAGAAGCAAGGTAGGCAGATGGAAAAAACTGCCTGGGTGGGTGTCTGCAGCTAAACTGTCACTGCTTGAGTATCACCGCCCAAACAACAACTGGTAGGATCTCACTTCAACCAGAGAATTTAGCTTTCCATTTTCTGTGAAGAAAGTAGAAAGAAGTTCAAGATTGCTAGCAAATGTATGAGAGGTCTTTATATGCATTTGTGTTATGGACTAATGAACAAATGCCCCCCTTTTTGTTGTTACAAATATCTTAACAGGCTCACAACAGTTCCAGAATGTAGCTCTTCTATTAGCTGAAAATTATTATTGGCTGAAAATTCCGCTTTTGTTAGGTACCATTATTTTTATAGGACAGGAAGGTGTTTACTCATTCACTACTCATGTTTTGTATTGCTGGATGAGAGTTCACCTGCTGAAATTCCATAGCTAATGAGCTCAGCCAGGCTTCAGTTTCTGGCCATGTGCTACAGCAGTTAAACCATATGGAATATTGCTGTGGAATATTTAGGTTAATTTATAAATACCAAGATTTTTGTGTACATCTTAGCTTCAGTCTTAATTGATTTAGAGTACTTGATTAGACAACACAGCTGTGCCAATGCAACCCTTGCTGCTTCTCAGAGCAGTAGCTCAACCCTTGCTTTTTGTCTTCCTTCACTTCTGCCCATATGGTACTTGTCTGCCTCCTTGCTATACCACTGAACTCCTTGGAAGAGACGAAAACATTTTATCTAGTTTGATGGTGTGAAACAGGTGTAAGGAACTGTATGCTTTCTTTCTGGAAGCTCTTTTACATCACAGGGACTGCAGGTCTAACAAGAAAAATTCTAGCTCCAAAAGGTTTGACTTAGATCCATATGGGTTCGTTTGCACTTTCTGAAAAATAGGAATAGTCTAGTAGTTATACGTACATCTTCCGTGATGTATTTTTAGACATTACCACTTGCACACAATGTAATAGTCTTAACAAAAAGAAGGGGGAAAAGAAAAGGCATTTCTAGCACAGATGGAGTTATGGAGGGAGCCTTGTATGTGGTTTTACATACTTTGAATTTTGGTGGACTGAGGAGGCTTTCTCCTCTTAAACTTATTACATCCTGCATTCCAAAATAAAATAAATTAAAAATACTGTGATGCACTTATACTTGGCACAGAAACAAGGCTTGTTACTTTGTCCGATGAAAATCAATGGTCAGAGAACTAACATGTTCTTCAGCTAATCATGTTGAACTTGGCTATGTTTCAGTAATTTTCTTGACTGATGATGGAAATAGAGATGTTGTACTTGTGTTTATTATGACTTATGGGCTTCTGCAAAACTGGCAGGTCACCTTTGGTATAGCAGCCTCACTGTAAAGCAGGGTGCAAAGTAATGTAACTTGGAAACAGTTCTACAGTTTGCAGCATCAGGAATGACAGGTTGGATACTTTCTGGTCTGAAAATAGCCTCAGAGTGGAAAGTGCAAACTGGAGGTTGTATGAGCAAACGTGATTCTTATTCTTGGAGCAAGCACGCAATCAATGACCATCCCCTTCAGAGGAGCCCATGTGCTGCTACTGCTCTTTTCCTGTCAATGGGAGAGCAGGGAAGGCTGTGCCTCTGGCCAGGGAAGTACAGCAGTGAAGCCAAGCCCAGTAGGTTGCCAGGCCCTTTGTGGAAGAGCTGTGTTGGTGGCAGGGGCCTTCCCTGTCCTGGGGCCTTCTGTGTGTGTCACCTCTGGGTGGAGGGACCTGGTGACCCGGCAGAAGGCCTCCAAGGTGGCCCAGTAGGTGCAAGTCCCCCACCAGTTGGGTGGCCTGGTCTGACAACACATGCTCTCCAAGGCTGGGCAAGTGGCCCTAAGGCCAGGCAGTGCCAGAAGCCCTGCTTCCTATTTTGTGTGGTGAAACGAGCCACAGCTCAGAGGGCAGGAGTGGAAGCAGAGGGATTTTAGCATCTTGGTTTTAGCAGCCCTGCTGATGAAGCCAGTGGGAGGTTTTTTTCCCCACCATTGCTGAGCATGGCTGTGTCTGAACACAGGACAGGAAAGAGCACATCAGATACATCTCCCTCAGCCTGAGGCTTCTCACTGCCGCACACAACAGAGCTGCCAAATAGGGAGGTTTCCAAAACTGACAAGAAAAAGGATTACGTTGGAAAACAAGTGAAATTAAGTATAGGGGGCATGGCTTCTTACTCCATGTATGGGGCCAGCCCTGAATGTAATTAGCCATTTTGAATATCCAGACTTGTATGCTCCAAAGAGTGTTTACCAGTTTTGACAGTGTACGCATTGGTGGAGAGAGGTTACTTGCAGCTGTGTCACAAAATGACGTCAGGTATGTATGTGCATACAGGTGCATGTATGCGTGTGTTTCTGGTTGATTGCACATTACAATTATTTTCTTCCTCTGCTCACCCTGGTGCTTTGAGGCGTTTTTGAAAGCATTTGAGGCAGTGCCTTAGCCCTGGCGGCTCTGTAAAAGACAAATCTTTTTTAATAACAGTAGTTAATTTTGGGAACACGCACATGCAAGGAAACAACATTATTTCAAGGATCTCCACGGTTTTGCAGGGCCAGGGGGTGAAGCCAGCAGAGGGGGTAAGGCGGAGAGCTCCAGCGTATTGATTTGTTTGTATCCAGGTTTCTGTACCCCCCCCTACCCCCCAGCCCCATCTGCTGCCACTGCATGACTCATTTCAGGCAAGTGCAAAAATGGCTGTGGTTGCTACCTGTTTGTGGGTGATTGGTTGTTTTTCCCCTCTGAGTGCTGCAGGCACGGTAGAGTGCAGCAGCTTATCAAGCACTTCAATCTGGTTTGCTGAATGTAACAGCTTAAGAGAAAATGGCTGCCTTGTTTTCCAGAGCTGTCCCAGGGATGACCATGCAAGAGAAAATGAGGATCTGAGCATGAGAAATCTCTGAGTAGTTTCCCGGGCCATTTAGCATTTCTAAATACACGATGAAGGATCCTTTTTCTTTCCAGGTAGCTGCATGACTTCAGTCCTTTAAGATTTGTCATTGAGCACAGTGATTCTAGCTGGGCTGCCTGAAGGATGGCTTGTTCTGTGTGCAGGCAGAGAGGGAGCTGCTCCAAGCTGTCATAAATACTCCTTGGGAGCCTGCTTGATGTATGTGTTTCTGTGTATGCGTGTGTACGTATATGCATGCATAAAGGCGGTGTGATTTTAAGATTGAAATTTTGTTATCTTAGGTGTTGGCTCTGTACTCAGTCACTTTTTACTGGTTATATTAATGAGATGTTGTTTTTTAAAGTATGAAGTGCTACTTTCATTCTAAAAATGACTCTTCGTTTTCTCACCTTGTGAGTAACACAGCATTATAAGCAGACATTACGTGATGTGCAACTGAAATGCATGTAACTGTTACATTGAAGTATCTCTAGGCCAAGAAGTTTTTAATATTGATACAGAAATGATCTGCGCTAAATGAGTTTCTGTGAATAACTGCTACAAAATTCTTGGCTGCTTAAGTGCATTATGACATTATTAGGGACAATAATAAAAACAACTTTTACCAAATTATGCTGGCTCTTTGCAGCAGTGCATTGTTAATTTCCACTTCTTGAGAGATTCCAGAATGCTTTAATGAATTGGGGTTTTTCGGTATTTTTTTGAGAAAGGTGAAAATTTTATCTGGGACTCTAAATTTTAGAAGAACACGTTAAGTCATTTGTTTGGACTGTCATGGGAGATCTGTTGAGAAGAGTGAGTAGGTTATTTGATGTTTGGACCTCTGACGTAAGTGACTGTCTCAAACTTTGGTAGATTTAGCTGTGGTGGCTTAAGGTGTGACAAATGTGTGCTACCCATCTGCAGCACTTACTCCATCCACTCTTCAGGCAGATGTGAGCCTGCCTGTGAACTCAGGTGGGAGATCCAGGCTCTATGTTCTTCTCACCCCTTCTGCCCAGCAGGCAGTGCACTGGGGCTCTCAGCCTGAAGCTATCCCAACTCCCAGCAGCCAGGCTTTTCATCACCCCCATCTCTTTAGAAAAGATGGGATAGAAAAAATGGAAATGGAAAATGAAACACAATCCCAGAGCCGGGTATGTTGCCTTCGAATGTAGGTTCTCCATCTGGCTTCCAAGTGGTGTTCTCACAGAATCACAGAATGGCCAGAATTGGAAGGGACCTCAAGGATCATGAATCTCCAACCCACCTGCCACATGCAGGGCCACCAACTTCCCCTCTAAATACTAGACCAGGTTGCTCAGGGCCCCATCCAACCTGGCATTGAGCATCTCCAGGGACAGGGCATCCACAACCTCTCTGGGCAGCCTGTTCCAGCACCACACCACAATCTCTGTAAAGAACTTCCCCCTGACATCCTCCCTCAACTTAAAAGCATTTCCCCTTGTCCCATGTCCCTTCGTGTTCTCAGAAGTGTTGATTTCAGGTTACTGCTAGCGATATCAGTACTGTGGCACTGATGTACGTGGGTTTCTGCAGGCTCATTTCTTCCTATGAATAGGGTTTTTTCTCTACTTCCCTGTAGTCTTTGTAACAAAATAGAGCAACAAGCCTTTTTCTGTAGAACCAGCATTGCTTTTGAGCATAATCACAATCTGCACACTCCACACCAGTTAAAGAAAAAGGCAGTGTCTTCCTTCACCTTGTATTGAATAGCTGTGGAGAGGCAGAGATGTTTGGGCCTATTTTTTTTAGATTAACGTAACACTGCGAAATCTGTGCAAGTTCTGTGAATGCTGCACATCAGTTGGAAACACAAGAGTGCAGATGTAGCTGATTGCTGAAGATCATGCTGTGCTGTTCAGTGTCACTGCTTCATTGTCATTGCACGCCCAGGGACCTGTTTTGAAAACTCTGTACAGAGAACACTGCAGCTGTAGCAGTGTCAAACAGAGGATGTGTTCTTGTGAATCAAACACTCACTGTATTTCATTTGTGTTTTCTAGAGATGTACAGATAACCTTCTATGTATTGGGAAGAGAAGGTTTTTTCAAAGAACTACACATTCAAATTGTGTGCCTCAAAGCAATAGGAGGGGTACTAATTTGGATGAGAAATTGTTTTTTATTTCTTCTATTGCTGGCATTTTTTTTTTTTTAATTTTTATTTTTTAATTGTTACCTTTGGAAAAAGGAAAGGAACAACTGGAGCAGAGCAGCTGGAAATGGAACTGGAAAGAAAACTGCAGTATTTTTTTCTGAGAAACCCTTTGGAAAGAATACCTGTTTCCTCCTGCTGTGCCAGCGTAGATGCTGGCAGTGCTGCTCCTTCCCTGAGCATGGCTGCGTAGCAGTTGGAGAGGGCTGCTTACGTGACTGCTTGCTTGTTTCATAACCCTTGCTTTGGGTAGGTCCCATAAAGTCTGATGTGCTAGTGTCTACTCTTAGAAGTATCCTCTTCAAAACAAAGAAGGAATTGTATCGAAAATTCTGATCAGTGTTTGTTCATTGGCCATAACAGCGCTACACAGTATGGGATTTTGTACAGAAGCACAGGTTAGCAAAACAGTGCAGCTTCCTTAGGGCATTGCTTTACCAATGGGCCAATTACACTTTACAGAAAAAAATGAAACGCTGTGGAATGTTTTGTATCCTGCAGTACTCGGAGAAATACGGGTATCTGCTTTCCAGTGTGGCATAGAAATCTACCCCTTATTTTCTTACTTCCAGCTATCAGAATGTATCCATCCTGTATTGATTTTATTCTGAGATTATAATTTCAGGGGCAAGAATTATTTTTTCTTTTTTTTTTTTTTTTTACTCTGTGTTGTTGTAGATTTTAATAATTTAATATTTTTAATATTATGGTTCTGCCTGTATCTCAAATACATACAAGATAAAGGCAGCAGTATAATGCAAGTAAAACTAACTTATTAGACATCAATTCCTTCTTGTCTTTTGATAAATGTTGCGAACAACTGGCTTGATTGCATACTTTTGAGCTTTTTGCTGGTTGTTCTCATTAACAATTTACCAGTTCATAATTTTAAGGAGAAGAATAAATAATTAAGGTCAGGGTCAGGCCAGGAGTCTTCATTTATCTTAAAAATAAATAAAATTGTTCCCAAAAATGGGAACAGGCCTAAATCCTCAAATAAGGTCTAAATAAAGTCCAAGTACTTGAAAAAGAAAGAAAATTTATCGAAGAGTGATATAGATGTTCTGTCTTGCCAAATAAATGCTTTTTGAGGTAGGTTAATAATGCAGAGCTGATTGGGAAAGATTTTTCCTGTTACTGCTGTGGATGATAGGCCCTGAACCTTACTTCCTGTAAAATGTTTACACTTTCATGTTCTCTGTATTCTAAAAACGGAGCAGCATCCACAGTTTCTTGTTCTCATGTAAATTCTCCCTTTTCCTACATTGAAGCCCAGAAATCAGCTGTTTGATTTGCTGGGCTGATGTCCACTATTTTTCAGTTTTACCAGTAATTGCCTTTTCCCAGGTTGCGATGGTGCTTCCGTGACATGATGTTGTTATTCCTTATTCACATCAGAAAATCTGGTAAAGTCTCTGCAGGTTCCAGCAGGATTATGTAAAGAGGTAAAATGATATTAATAGCTGTGACTTTTCAATGCTTTATTGTAGGCTTTCTTGAAATGGAATGCTCATTCACAGGAGTTCTTCAGGATGTGTTGTGTTCCCCTATCTGATATGTACCCCTCTGGCTTCTTAACTGGGTTTTGTAGCAGCAATATGCTGTGCCCATTCTGGCTTCCACAGAGTGAGGGGAAATAGAAAAATGAAGTCCTACTCATGACTTTTTAATTCTCTTTAAGAATACAGGATTACTACATCTTCACAGTCAGGTTTCATTTGCTTGCCCACCTGAATACTTATATTTAATTTACACTGTTGTGAAGACAGCTTGTAAGCACAATGCTCAGGCCTCTCGTTGGGAAGGAAATGTTTCTGTCCTCTCCCTTCTATAGCATTTGGCCCCATTTCCAGGGTCAACAGTGAGTGTTTAAAGGAGGGAGTCCAAAGAGCATGCAGAGGACCAAAAGTCACGAGGATGCTGACAGCTCCAACACAGAACAGGACTTCCCTTACACAAATAGATTTTCTTGCTAACATTACCAAGTAAATTCCTTAGTAATGCTCATGGATTCACGGTGATACATGAAGCCTAACCAGACAGCAAATGGATTTTATTTTATTTCAGACAGCAGTTCAAAGTTGAGAAGCCCAGAGACAGAGCTTGCTTTCAAGTTTGAACTTTCCTGTTCTAATGGGGGGAAAAAAAAGAACAAACCAAGTACGTATGGTTTTGTTTGCTTGTTTGTTTTTGTTTGTTTTTTTTTTTCTCTCTTTCAGTCATGGGCTTCTAAGCTGCTCTTCATTTAGTGTGCCTGGGTGTTGCATTTTACTGTCTAGGCTTCGAGACTGGCAGCCCAGTCCCAATACAGTGTTGCTGCCTTGTTTTGCACTTCCTATCCATGAAAGTATGGCTGCCCTTCCTGCCTCAGCATACTCCAGATACCGTTTTGATGAGAAGAGGAAAGGAACAAGGGTGAATGGGCCTTCTCAGGGCCAGAAAAAGTGCTGGCAGAGTCAACTGTGGGGGCTTCTGTCATGGTAGCCAGTGCCTTTTGGGGATCCAGTGGCATAGATATCCTTAAGTGCATGCCTAGCATCTCTGCTAGGCCAGAAACAGCTTTTTAATAGAGACAAATCCTCAGGTCTGAAGATCAGACCTACTTTAGAAAGTCTAGCCACCGGAACTTAAGCTGAGTAGATGTTATTCCTCCTGTCTGTCTTGCTGGCAAAGTACTGTCTGGCTTCCATCATTTGCTTTGGTGAAAGCTACTCTGTCCTGCTGATAGCAGTCTGAGACTGAAGGTTACTTATTAAAGCTTTTTGGTCTCTAGGGCATATCCACATGAGTGATGTGCTTAGCTGCAGGTAGAGAAGGCTTTTAGGCTTGTACAGCTGTGGTTTGAAAGGATTAGGCAAAATTGTATGGTTTGTGACGTGCAAAAAAGTTGATTTTGAAAGATGGCACAGATATCCTTCAAGTAAAAAGTGGCCACTGCTATTGTAATGTGCTATCCAGGGTTTTTGTTTGTTACATCTGTTCGGTCCAAGTTGGCCCGGAAATAAAACTGTATTTTTTTTTCTGGCACGTAGAGTTTTAGACCAAGGGCGTGTAAGGAATTTACTGTCAGCTGACAAGTTATTTCTTATCTAGGGAAGAGCACTCAGTTTGTGCTACTTCTTGTTGTGTTTAGCATGTCTATGTAATGCAGTCCTCTGCTCCTCCAGCTGCAGAATGTGTGTAGCACCACAGTAGGTTCTGCTGTGCTGTCCTGGGATCAAACTTATAGAGGCACACAGGAGTTGGTGATAACGACAAGTACTCTAGAGGTGAAGAACATGCAATCTCTTAGTAGTGACAGTGAGCTGAGTAAAATATTGTGTTGTGGATGTTCTGAGGAAAGGTATCTACTTGTTTTCCTGATTGTGGGATAAATTGAGAATGTCAGCAGTTTGAAAGCTGTTCTTGCTGGTAAATTGAACAGATTTGATCTGGATGTAGCAGTACACAAAAAAAAGTATTGGAACTCAATAATGTTGTCACTAGAATCAGTTTTCATACTGAGATTCACAGGCCTGAGTTCAGACCTCAAATTCACCGGTGAAAATCTGGAGTAGCTTAACCTGTAATTTGTTTGATTCTCTCCAGACATACTGTGTGGAAACCAAGTTCAGATTCGTCCAGCACAGCCCAGGCTAAATTGTTCACCTGTTCATTCATCTGTGTGCTCGTTCATCTACTCACCCACTGACACAGATCTCCTGTAAAGCTGAAAGACAAGCCTGTGTTTTAAGAAAACATGGAATTCTTGAAATTCCCTACTTTGAGTAGCCATGACAAATAAGCAGCTATATCCATTACCAGTCCTCTGAGTTATGTTATCCTTTCTTCATGTAGTTTCCTACTTTTGTTTTTTTTTCCTAATCAATCTTCACTTATTTATCGTTCATAATGAGTTCACTTCTTGACTCTTCTTTCCATTATTTTCTTGGGTACCTTTAATACAGACCAGTCCTTAGTTTGTTTCCTTGCTGAAGAGGTTTTAGCGCTTTTTTCAATGTGTGTTTTCCCACTTCATCATCTGGAAATATTATTAAAGTTATTATATGCCTTTTCTTTATCCAAAGTCATGGTGCATCTGTTGACCTCGGGGGGTATTGCTGAGGCCATCTGGTTTTCAAGGGAAGTGGGAGTCAGGAGGGAACAGAGGAGGATTTAAGGCAGAAGGAGGTATTAGGTTACATATTTATTATTTGATTAAGCTTTTATTTTGTCAAAATAAGACTGATTGGTACTTTGTTACAGTGTTTGACTTTCTGTAGTCTCTGTTTTTTCTCCTTGTTTGTTTTGTTTTGAAGTTGTGCTGGGCCCTCTGTGGGTGTGTGTCTGGGTGTATCAACATCTACAAAACAGTGTGGTCCCAAACTGCTTTGAAGTGTTGACCAGTGCTGCTGTTGTAGCTGTGTCTGCAAGCTCCATGATTATGTTACGTTGCTTAGAAGCTTGTTCCTAGACTGTGTTCACCTCCCAGCTGAAGAAAATTTTAGTTGCCAGTGAGAAATTAGCAGGTTAAGGTATCAACCTCATTTGAGCCTAGAAATACTAATATCTAGAACATGCTTGTATTCTGAGGGAAAACACTTTTTCCTCAGTTTTCCAATAAAGAACCTGATAGTCCATGCCCATGTGCAGTTGCCCACTTTAGATGATCCTTAGCAGCACACGCACAGGAGACAGCATTTCAGTTCTACTCCTATCTCTAGATTAAAAGAATTAGATGCTTCTGAGGGCTGGAGGCAGAAGAGGGTGAAAAAACAGTTATCCATTTTTAATTGTCCCAGGTTTTCAAAATGACCAACATGGTAGCTATTCTGTGGTTTTTGATGCCTTCTTTAATTAAAGCTTCCAGTTGTACAGTTCATATTCGTTCTTTAATGCCATTAAGAAACCATTAGTTGACAATATATGATATAATTGAAATTTCCTTTAATTTTGTCAATGTATGTTTTATGTCATAAAATACATACTACACAAGAAGAAATCTTGCTTTCATTTCTTAACAGCTCAGATTACCAAAATCTTACGAACAAACTGAAAATAGAGCACATACTTTTTTTTTTTTTTTTTGGGGGGGGGGGGGGGAAGAGGGGGGAGTGGAAATGGGAAAGAAAGGTCTCTTAAATTTACAGGACAAAGTATGTTGTTCCAACTGAAAGCAATAAACAGCTTGGTTGTAAGATAACAGTTTAAATTCACATGTTGGAAATAATCTTCTCTAAGCTAACAAAGAGCTAACTTCAGTTCAAGCAGAGCTCTTGTGTCTTCACATGTTATCAATTCTGAGTGATCTGTGTAAAACATACAGTGATCCTCCTGGGGGTGCATGGGGGTAGTTCTGCTGAAAGCTTTGCTCCAAACCTCTCTCCTTGTGTAATCACACCTAACTGTTACCCTATAACACAAAGTGTCCCCTCAGGTCTGGCTTCTCATGCCCATGTGCATGATATATATCTTCTGATAACCTGTAGCAAATGAAGCATGTAGGTTACAATCATGAGAATACGATCATCTTGTGCAGTCCTGTAACTAATAATACCAAAACGATTATTAAATACTCAGCTCGTTGACAGTCCACTCAAAGGATTTAGTTCTCCATGTTGGTCACTATATTTTAGAAGGAAATATGCCATCAGTGCAATACATTTTCCATGTGAATAAATCTGCATGTATGGAGAAAAAAGAGCAAAAGGAGTGATGTGCTTCTGTAATGCTTAATTGGTTCTGCCTGAATCTGGAGTTCACTGGCAAGGGAAAAAAAGCCCTAGCTAGGAAAGAAAAAAATAAGGAACTGTGTTAGGAAACTTCGCTTTACTTGTGATTTCCAGGGGTATTCCATGTGTATCAAATTCTGTCAGTTTGTTGTGTCATTTCAGTCTTGCTCCTAGGCCTTTTATCCATTGTCTGTTAGGTAAGCTGTAAATTCAAGAGCGAAGCAGACGAGTTCTTAGAAATGTTTCTTTAATGTTTTCCTTGTAACCAAATAATATCGTGGCAAAGGTTTACCTAAATGAAGCTCTCAGACTGTCAGCTTTCTTCCGTTTTGTTTTGTAGGGGGAGGAGGGGCTGACTAACCCTGACTTTCCTAGCTATTGTGGAACAGGCAAGCAAAAGTTAGCAGACTGTTGTCTTTGCCCCGGGATTTCCGATGTCTGTGATCAAAAGCGTATCTCACAAAGCCAGGCATGGTTTCACAAAAATTCCACTGAGAGGTCATAGCTGCTTGAGTTAGAAAGCTTTCAAGACTACGTAGCTTTTCTTAGGAAAACATGTTAAAACATAAAACATCTGTCAGAAGAGCTCTTTGTTTGGAAGGCTTCTTGAAGTGCACCTTGGAATTTCCTTCCTTGGTGATGGTGGTTCTGTGTGGTAAACAAAAAAAACAGTGGTTATGTCACCTGGGTTCAGCAGCTGAGGAGTATGCAGAGGTGTTAAAGAGATGAGGCTTTCAGGGCATTTCAATGTGCTGTGAAACATCGTCTCAATATACTCTGAGGTAATGACAGGTTTTGCTTTTCTTTCCACAGCGTACATTAAAACCAGACACAATAAGAACGTGTACAAGCAAGGAAGCACGTTGTGCTCAGAGTAGCACGCAATGAACAAAAAAGTTCAACACTTTTAAATTTTGATTTTCGTAATTGAAATGCTGTAGATTAAATTGTTCGTCTCGTTTTGTCCCGTGGATCAGATCCTTACGTTCTGTGCATTTAGATGTGCTGAGCTCCTGCGTGCTGTTATGTTTTTTTTCCATGTAAAAATGCTTTCAGAATTGTAAATTAGGTTCTCTTCTGGCTCAGACATCAACTACATCATTAGCAAAATTCCAAGAGTTGAGCCAAACCTTATCTTGGCTGCCTTTGTAATGTTAATGAAATCACAACAGGTATGGTGGCAAAAGAATTTTGCAATGAAAATCCTGATTTCTTTGGTTAGCCGTAACAGAGAAAGCCTGTTAGGTTTTTAAGACCAGAATGGATTTGCAGAATGTGAATCTGGAATAACTCTAGTTAAACCAATCAGTTCTAGTGTTTTCCTTGGGTCCCTTAACCTATCCGTTCTTCCCATTTGTTTTTGAAGATATATGTGAAAGAGTAAAATAGCCTAGAGTTCTCTTAAATTTAAGAAGTGACTTAATTTCTCAGTAGAGTAATACTTCATGGTTTTCTTACCAAATCAACTGTTTTTTTAATAGGAAATAAATAATCTTTTCTAAAGATCTAAAGAAGAATGTGAGGGACTCTCGTGAGGTAGCTCAAGGAAATGTGTAGGAAACAGCTTCCACATATAGTAGCCAGCATGAAGAGAAACATGACAATTACAGTTTGAAAAGGTAATAAATAGGCAGGTAAGCTAATATACAAGTAAGATAAAGGAGGTTGGAGGAAGACTACAAAAGGGCTTGAAATACTTCATCCCTGGAGACTCCCAGGGTCAAGCAGAATGGGTGTCAGAGCACCTGCTCTAGCCATAGGTGTTCCTGTTCATTGCAGGGGAGTTGGACTAGATGAGCTTTAAGCATCCCTCCCAACTCAAACCATTCTATCATTCTACAAAATTGTAAAAACTGCTTGAATTTGATTTTGTGATAAGTTGGCTAGAAGTGTTGCACACCAACTTTTTGTCTAGTAAGAGTTGCGTGCGTATAATATATATTGAAGAAAAAAAAAACACCACCAACAACAAAAAAGCAACCACATTGTTTATATAACCCTGAGCTGGCCATCTAGAAAAGTATGTAGGCTAAGGAGAACACTGTCAAGTGTAGCATGACAAATAAGGTGACTGTCGTGTTGGCAGTGTTGACAAAGCTGGTTGCGTAGCAAGAATGGTTGCAGAGCAAAGGGGAAAAGTGTACTCAGTGTTCAGAGTGGTTTTGGAGTTCAAAGCCAAAAGTCCTGCTCACATCAGAAAAGGACAGAGAAGAGGCAGATCTGGAATACTGAGTACCCATGCATCAGCGATAGTTAAAATCAATTTTGAAAGAGTTTCTCTCATGAGCAAAAGAGAAAGGAGTTGAGGACAGTGCTATGGAATCCCCAGAAGTAGTAAAAAATACAATTAACAGTGAAAGGGAATGTTTAAAGCAAGGATTCATTCTATAAACTTCAGAGTTTATTTAAGAAGAACTTTTTAAAAATGAGTAGTTTCTTTTTCAACTTAATATGTGTTTATATGCAGCGTTCATGTTTAAGTTGATGGAATTATTTTCATTTTATCTTTTGGCAGTAGGAATCAGATTTCAAAAGTAGGAAAGAATCTAAGAATTTGAATTTCAGGAAACTGTAGAAGTTGGAGGAAGAAAACCCTTCTTCTGACACACATTGTAGTTCTGTAATTTATGCTGATTGCAAGGGAAAAATGTTGTTTTACCTTCTATTGAGTTAAATAATGCACTGAATTGAATTAAAACTCCATTAAACAGGAAAGGATGTTGAATAAAAGAGTATATTTACATGAGAAGTTCCATTAAACTCTAGAAAATAACAGTGACTAAAATAAACTGTCTAATCTGGTATCCAAATGAATAAATGGATCATGAAAGCAGAATCATTTTGATTTTCAGGGTGATACAGGGTCTTAACTCTTCGTTGTTGTTTTGTTTTGAAGTTCACATACATGAGAAAGAAAAGTAGAAGATAGTAATACCTAGCTTCTTGATTGTATTCCCTGTTACTTATTAGCATAGGGTCTTTTGAGTGGGATCATCTCACCTAACTTCTCAGATTCCAAACACATCAAGTAACAGAGGTGTTTTCCTTCATCAGTGGGAATAAAACAGGTAGTCCCAGCGCAGGGTCTCTCCTTCTGGACAGTCTAACCCATGAGGTGTACGAGGCTCCAGAAGTGACCTGCTCCTGACTTGGAGAGGAGCTACGCTGGAACACAAATGTTTGTGTCAAAAAGATGTTGGTCCAGCTATTAGCATTGGCTGCATCACTGACCTGAATGATGGGATCCTTAATTTTCCTTAAATAGTGAGAGAACTGAGCTTCTGCTCATTTTATCCATATCTGTAATCAGCAGTGCCCTCTGGGCAAGGATTTGCTTTATCATAATTTGTATTTGGTGTTATCTTTCTGAAATGAAAGTAACCTGTAATAAGGTACTTGCTAAGACAAGAAAACTAAAGCAGGTTTCAAGGTAGAGAAAACACCAAGGTAAGAACATGGGTTCGTTGGAAGGGTTTTGAGTGATATCAGAACAGTCTTGGGAGGAGCTGAGTAGCTATAGGTATGTTTATAACTAATTTTTGAAATGCTGTAAGTGTAGCTCACATTATAAATAACCATGTGTTTGTTAAATAACTCAAGAAGAGAAATCTGGGAGAAGTTTGTCCAGACATTTATAACTTTTTTTTAAAGGGCAGTTGATTTTTTCCATATGATTTCCAGGCTAAAAAACTATTTTCATCTCTTGAGACTGCACACTGTTATGGAGAGTTGCACTAAAAAAGAAAGAGCAAAGTTATCATCCAACCCTAAATGAAAAACATGAGAACACTTGGGATTTAGGCAGACGATTGGTCGGTTACGTAGCTTTTATTTTACAGCAGAGTTCTATAACAAATCTTCCTTGAAAACTTAATTGAGTCTTTTTTTCCTTCCTTCAAAGTCCAAGGGGACTGTTGTATGTGTGAACAGAAAAAGAGCTTGCACTGTGTGCCAAGCTGACGATGAGTACATGCAATACATTGCATAATATTCGGCACATGTTATACAATTCATCCTCATCGTAAGGAACATAGTTTCTGTTTCAGATTTTGTACTCAACTGCAATATAGATGTATCCAGAAATGGTAGTAAGTTTTATGTGAGGAGTATACAATAAAAGTGTATTTTTTAAGTTAGAGCAAGAGTAGTTCACATTGGAAAAAACTGAAATAGATACAGATTACTCTGCAGACACCGTTGTAAATGTCGAGTTTGACAGCTGCTAAGTTAAGAGACATAATTAAATATATATATATATCTCCATGCATGTACAGACTGCCTTTTAGCATGCAAAATTGGCGTGCATCAAAATAAGAAGGTGAGTGACATATGGGGATTAAGGCAGCTGAGATCTAGCAGAAATTGCAGGCAAGCAAGGCAGCCTTTGGGACAAAGACAGCAATAGTGGTGGTATAGCAGTCATGGCGGTACAGCAGTAGTGGTGGTACTGCTGGCATGTGTTTATTGTTTCATGGCACAGCAGTCTACACTAATTAAAGGAAGGTGTGTCCCCATGTAGTGCCCTACTGGAGTCAGAGCCTCTGTAATATGGAAGAGAAAAAAGCATCAAAGGTAGGCTGCCTAGAGGAGAGGCAAATTGCTCCTTTAACGTACTATGGGTGACTGTCAGTTTTGACAGAAAGGGGCAAAACTGTCTCCATACTGAGCTGGATTGTTAGAAATGTGGTGGATTGAGTTAATAAAGGTATCTAGGGGCAATCCCCTTTTAGGCAAAAATCAATATTTCTGACAAATACTTTTTAAAAATTACTTTGTATTTAGATACCTCCTCAAGTATTTATAGGAAATAAAGCTTTGAAGATGGAATGCTTGTGCCCTTTATACGTTATTTCCATATATACTTATGTTTGGCTTCGCTTTAGGTTATAAATACTTGGCTGTGACCCTAGAGAAGAAGAGATTAGTTGGGTAATGTAAATTATTTTAGGAACTGTGCTTCTCATTTATTTACTCATCTTTTGCTTTTGCCTTTTGCTTGTATTTCTCGGGATGTTAGCATTACAATTGTATTCAACCACTTCAGTTTTTTCAGATGTATTTGTTAAATCAGTGTTCTTTGAGTCAGCAGTATTGCCCAACACGCTCCAGTCTGTTGCATGAGGAGATTCTGCTGAGTCACAAGTCAATACGTACCTCTTAAAAAAAGAAATCATTTGAATCTTAACTGGAAACAGTTTTTCTTTACGCATGAAATGGAAAATCGTGAGTTGTCATTATGTCCTGAGTTTATTATTTTAATTGATCTGATTAAAATTTTATACAAACAGTATTTGCTGCTAGAGAAAGTCATTACTCACCTGTGGGAAAACTCTAGCTATATACCTTTCCAACGTAGTAAACCCACAGCTGGGAATTGTAGCCTTTCCAGCAGGTGAAGAGCTCTTCTTTGTTTCTGCCAACCAATCTAGTGAATGGCTTTTAAGATGAGAAAGTGCTTGGGGGATTGCTAGGTAGGAAAGATTCTTCTTTCTCCTAATTAGAAGGTTAGTTAGAAAACAAAGAAAGAGAGGCTGCAATATGTTGGTTTTAAAAATCTTGGAGGACGTGGGGACCAGAAATATTTAGTTTGTTTCACTAGTTGTACTGATTTCTCTTGAATGTATTGAATTGGCTCATACTGAAGAATTTTAATTGATTGCTATGCATGTTTTATGTAAATACCTAATTAGTGAACTGTTGTTTCTAGATTGTTTCCTTCTTTCAAATTAAAAAAATGTTGCTTATTTTATTACATTTGTTTTGAAGTTTAGTTTCTGTTCTAAAGTCATAGAATCACCATGGCTGGAAAAAACCCAGTCTAATCCACTTAGAATAGCTCTCACTAAACCACGTCCCTTAAAGTCTAAATGTTCCTTGAACACCACCAGGCTTGGTGACTCCACCACCTCTCTGGGCAGCCCATTCCAGCACCTGACCACTCTTTTGGAAAAGTCATATCTCCTGTTGTCTAGCCTGCATTTTCCCTGGTGCAACTTGAGGCCATTCCCTCTAGTCTTATTACTAGATAAATGGGAGAAGAGTCCAGTGCCCGGCTTGCTATGACCTCTCTTTTAGGTAGTTACAGGGAATGATGAGGTCTCCCCTGAGTCTCCTCCGGACTAAACAATCCCAGCTCCCTCAGATGCCCCTCGTAAGACTTGTGCTCCAGTCCCCTCACTGGTTTCATTGCCCTTTTCTGAACACACTCCAGGGTCTCAATGTTGTTCTTGTAGTGAGGGGACCAAAACTGAACACAGTAGTTGTTCAGTTTTGAACAGTTGATTTGCAGCCTCACCAGTGCTGAGTACAGAAGGACTGTTACTTCCCTGCTCCTGTTAGCAATGCTATTTCTGATACAAATGACTATATGGAAGAGAGTTTTTCTTTACTTCAGATAGTGTGGGAAAACAGTGAATGTAGAGTTTAACACATGTTTAGATATGTACATAGCATAGTTTTATGGTAAGCAAACTGAAGTATCAAATTGGCTTAAAGATTGCATTTCATTGTATGTAACTTAGTGTGTACTGAAAAAATGGGGGGGGGGGAGGGGGGCAATAAGGTGTTTAAAGTGGCTTTGCAACACCAGGATCTTTTTGGTTGCGTGGTGTAGGTCAAAGTGAAGTGGGAGAGCTGTGGGAGATAATGGTAGTGCACCATTTGTGTCCCTTCCAGAATGAGGTTAGGCTGGGTGTCTGCCTACAGGGCAGGGCAGAGGGATAAGGCCACAGCAGTTCTGGCCACAGCAGCCTTGTGCTTCTTGCTTGCTTTCACGTGCAGAGGTGCAATGTTCCTCATGCTGGTCCTGCAGCATGCCATCTGCTTAGGAGCCAGGAGCTGGCCAGATGTAGTTGAGGGGAACTGGAGAAACTTGAAAAGCCCAGGTTTATCTGAAGTCATTTTGTTGTTCCTACTGCAGTCTGTAAGTATGCATGTTGACTATATGCTGTATGACACGTTTTCTGGATCCTTTTGAAGGAGAACTTGAAGTAAGTTTTTCACGTAACTTGCAGTTAATCTTGTTGAGACGAAAGTAATGAAGGCTGTTATAAATTAGATACTAAACATGTGTTCTGTTCCCGTTATTTAAAGTATGGGGGAGAAAATGTTCCCTTGCAAAGCTGAATTTCAGTTAAATGCTTCAAAGCGTAATATCAAAAGTTATCAATAGTTGTTTCCCATTCTGAAATTCTATTATTTGTGTTCAGTTGTCAGTGTTACAGAGTATCTAGGTTAAAGTCCAAATACTGTGTTTTATCTGTTCCATATCTTTAAATGTGAAATATAAGCAGCTGCCCAGAACAGAAGAGTGTAAAGAGTGCTCTTCACCTCCATGTTGATGCTTTCCTGGTGTTGTTGTCACTGTTCATTTACATATTTATTTAGTCATCTGACATTGCTACTGTTTGACTTGCATGCTCGTTTCTTGGCCTGGTTTTAAGTGTTTCTATATTTGGTACAGAAGAGCTTCATCAGAAAGGAAGAGAAGTTTAAGAGGCTTGGCAACTAAGTCTCCTTTCCTCTTTGTAGATCTAAGTTTAAGCGCAGTGGCAGGGCAGCATGGGGAAAATTTATACTCCTTCTTGAGAATCTTGGTTGGGATTTTCAGCCTGGGGTTGCTCTTAATAAAATCCTATTGATTCACTGCAGGGCAAGAAAACAGCAGACGAAAACATAACTTTGTGAGAGATTCTGGAAGTTGTTGTCAGATTTTGGGGATTGCATATTTTCCTAAATAATCTGCGTTGAGCGATGTTGAGATTGTATTTATTAAATATAGTATTTTATCTTTCCTTGTAATCACACGCAGAGATGCAGAAATGGTTTAATGCAAACAAATTTTCCCTGTAAACCGAATACTTAAAATATTTTCTCCACTGTGAATTTTTTCTGATTCTGAAAACCGCAAAGAATGGAATTTAGGAAGAATGGAATAAACTGTCTGTTGGTTGCCATTATAGTGTATGAATATCTGAGGTTAATTTGAATTCCACCATGCATCATTGTGTACAGCGTGTTCTCAGGTGTGTGCACACATTTGGTAGGACATGTGAAATAGAAAAAAAAATCAGACTTCTGTTCTAAAGAGTCTTTTCCCTCTTGTCTTATCTGTCCTGCTATCTGCAACAGTTGCCTGTGCCTAATTCTCTTTTATGTGATATTAACAGCCGTACTGAATCTAGTACTGTCAGAAGTACTAAAGAGTATTTAATTATTCAACTAGAATAAACAAGAAGGCGGTGCAACAGCAGCAGCTGTAACATAAGACATTGGTACTTAATCTCCAAAATGTAAGAATTGCTCAGTAATAATTCAGTATTTCTGTACCCCTGGTTAGAAGGAAAGTCATAAAATTCTGAACACTAAATGTTTGGAGAATGTAAGTGAGCAATGAGCTTGTCTTCAGGATCTTCTTATGCTTTGTGTAGGCTCTTAGGTATGACGGCAATTGATTACTGTTGCATGAGAGAAGAACAGCAAGTTCCCAGATATACACTATTCCTACAGTGAGGTTTTCAGTCAGGGAGAATTGTGTAATAGAATTTCTGTGGTTTATTTCCAAATAGGTCTGTCACTTCTGCAGGTTATATTCTGCACATGTATGTGAAAATTTAATGCTTGTTGAATAGATTATTGTAAAAATCTCCGATTTTCTTGCGTATTTTTCATGTGCAAATTAATTGTGCAAGTATTCTAGTATTTATATGGCTTTGAGTTTGGGCTGTGTTACAGGTTCAAAAGAAGGAATTGAATGCTAGAATACTATTTAAAACTTCAGACATTACATACAAAAATGAAGGACAGGATTATACTCAACAAATACCATTAAGATAGTTAAAAACTAAACTCAGGTGTTTTGTGTCATGAGATTAAAATGTTACCTTCAGTAACTCTGCAGAAGAAGCTCTTTCTACGGTTGTAAATTGGAAACTGTGCATTAATGTTCCACTAAAAGATGTCTTCGTGTTTCTAGATTTTTGGAACCGTCAGCTGGTCCCAAAGCTGTAGGCTACTGGAGGCTGGGAGAGAACCACTCTGACTGCTTTGTTCTTACATTCTTCATTAGAAGTCTATTTTTGCCACTGTTACAGAAGATACTGGCTGAAGTGGATCGGAAGTGTTTGACTTGATGTTGTTAGCCTGTTTTTTATGGTCTTCTCATTTTCCATTTGAGTTTTTTAAAAAATGAAATTGTACTATGGAGAACTGTGCTTTGTGGATGGTATTTACATAAAAGGTTTAAAATTCTGGAAAAGAGTAGTGCTGTTGACACAGCAGAAGGAAACAACACCATCCAGAGGGATCTGGAGAGGCTCAAAAAGTGGGCACATGACAACCTAACGAGGTTTAACAAGGCCAAGCATGAGGTGTTACGCTTGGGTCGAGGCAGTTGCAAATAAGAGTCCCAGGTAAGACTAAGAGAAGAACTCACTGAGAGCAGCCCTGCGGAGAAGATCTTGTGTGTTTAGGTGGATGAAAAGCTGTCCGTGAGCCAGCAGTGTGCATTTGCAGCCTGGAAGGCTGACAGTATCCTGGGCTGTATCAAAAGAGGGGTGGCAGCAGGGAGGGGGAGGGAATTATCCCCCTGTACTCTGCCCTTCTGAGGCTCTGCCTGCAGCATTATGTCCAAGCCTGAGGCCCCCAGTGCAGAAAGGATGTGGAGCTGTTAGACCAGGTCCAGAGCAGGACCGCAAAAATGATAGAGGGCTGGGACACCTCTCTTAAGGAGGAAGGTTGTGAGATTTGGGCTTGTTTAGTTTGAAGAAGGCTCTGGGGATGCGTCATTGTGGCCTTCCAGTACTCAAGGGGAGTTTATAGGCAGGAAGGGGACTGACATCTTATGTGGTCTGATAGTGATAGGACGATGGGGAATGTCTTGAAACTAAAAGAGGGGAGATTTAGGTTAGATGTTAAGAAGAAGTTTTTCACTATGGGGGTAGTGAGGCACTTGAACAGGCTACCCACAGAAGCTGTGGTGCCCCATCCCTGCAGGGGCTCAAGGCCAGATTGGATGGGACCCTGGGCAGCCTGCCATTGCCTATAGCAAGGAGTTGGAACTGGAGGGTCCTTAAGGTCCCTAATTAAGTCTATGATTAATTTACACAAATTGGTACACAAACGCATTTTTAAAATGTGAGACTAAGTTACATTTTGTGTGGACTGAACTGTAAAAAAATATTTTTTTTTAGAGTATGGTTTCTCAAGTCAGGAAATACCAAACAAAAAAATTGCTAATTTTTGGTTTTCTTGTTAGTCTGTTTCCATTCAACATTAGGAGCAGTAGCAAGCCATAGCAGAGCTGTGTGTTTCTGTCCTTAGAATCCAAGTGCTTGGGTTTAATGCTGTTCTTTTACTTACGGGAATAGAAAACTCAGTCTGCTGTTGTTTAAAGGATTGGATTAATTAATGCAAGTCTGTATTCAGACTTCAACTGTAGATATTCTTGTTTGGAGAGAGTGGTGAAGAAAAGACAGGAAAAAATATTCAGCAGCTAGTTTTGAAGTTACTGTTTTTATCTTTATTTTTTTTAAATACCCCAAAACAGGCAAATCCGCCTGTACAGATCTATTCTACAGGCAGTCTGGCTAGTAACTATAAAATCCTAGTGTGTATATGTTCTGAGGGGGGAAAAAAAGAGGGGGAAAAAACGAAGATGGGTTTCCTGTTCAACTTCTAAAAGTTGTGTTACCTATTAAACGAAAACTAGATTATGGTCATTACTGTTCTTCAAGCTCAGCTCTCTCCTGCAGTATTAGGTGGTGCAGCCTTCTGAAATAGCCATACAAGGCCTTCTTGTGCATCAAGGCTCATCAGAGCAGAGTAAGGAGAAAATGAACAGCTGTCATGCTCTCTTGCAAAATGGTTCATTTGCCTCATCTTTTGACCTAAAAGGAAATCTTCAGATATTTTATTTTGGTCATCTACGGTCATCATTTTTGGTGTCTAGATGGAAGGTGGCTGTCTGTATCAGGGTTAAACAAATAGTAACACTCCTCTGGGTGTTTTGACCTACCAGTGATGGCCTGAGAAGTCCTGTATAAAACTTGTTGTGTTATGTGGCTGCTTTTTCATCCTGTAAATGTGCTCTCATGCATCATAGCTCCAGGCCTGCTGCACACATGCAAGAGGTGATGGGTTGGCTCCCACAGGGCTCGGTTCGTTGCCGTGTGGTGTTAAGCCAGGGTGCAGCCAGACCTGTGCTGGGGTGGCAGCAGTTTGGTCTTAAATAGGGCAGTTTGCAGGCACATGGAGCATTGTGGTCACAATGTGGCAGAAAGAGGCTGAGTTTGTGGGAAGTAGCAAGTGTTGGGGTTCTGGGTACAAATGAAAGCCGCCTTGTCGCGCTGTTCAAGAGGCGTACTTTGCTGTGGCTAGAGAACAGATCATGGACATAAATAATGGCCTCGTTTTACTCATTAAACCTGAAGCAATTAAGTAAACATAACGTGCCATTAGCACAGCTCAGTGTATGCACATCGTCTTCAGAAGGAAATGAGTTAGTGCTGTTAGAAAAAGCAAATCATTTTAAATTAGTTTTGTTGTTTCTACAAGTAGGCCTTAATTGCATGTGATCAGGGTAGTGCAGGCTAGTTCCTAGGTGTCTGATGTCTGGGCTTTAATGCTTACACATATATGAGCATATATTTTTAAACTCATCCTGGACCTCCTGTCTTTGGGGTAATTACGTTATTTCAAGAAAAATGTGTGGTCATAGCACGATGTTTATAAAACTTCACGTTTAGTGTGCACCATTTTCATAGTAACGGCTAAAAGAAATTCCTCAATAATACAACTTATGTAGTAATGTTCACAAGATGTGCAGAAAGTCTTTTCTATATATAAATTCCATGTCATGATAGTTACGAGCCTCTCAAGCTGTGCATTTCAGTTTGATTATTCTTGCGTTGACTGAATGGTTGAAGTTGCTCAGCCTTTGGCCTTGAGCCATTGTAGCATGCCTCAGGTGGTAAGTAAATTGCCTGCAAATGCACAGCTTGTCGTGCCTTACTGCTTAAGTTATTCTTTGGAATAAATTTAGTCTCGTAATAGGCAGACACATCATGAGGTAAAAATAAATAAATAAAAGCATTAGACAGGGACAAAATACTAGCCTCGTAAAAACCAAAGTTGAGTCACTTGTCTTTCATAGAAAGTAATAAATAGTAAAATTAATGGCATACATCTGTGTTAAAGAGTTGTGCAGAATGTTAGCTGAAGAAGCACCCCTTTGCTAGTCCTATGTTGGGGATATGCTACCATCCAATGTCATAATTGCTCCTCTTTTTCTTCGGAATGAAGAGGTGGGGTGCCTTAGAGATGTCTGTACCCAAAAAATCACCAGTGAATTAAGACACATTCACCCGCTTCAGTGGTAATGGCAGTCTAGAGTGAGAGTGCGTTTTATAGTCATAGTTATAGAGTCAATGCAGTACAATTCATGTGACATCTTATTTTTAATGTGGTATTTCCAAAGAGTCACACCAGTGCCTCATTTGGAACCAAGGTGTTTTTTCCATCTAAAACACCCTTCAGTTACATGATTTGAAGTAGCTCAGCAACTACAATGAGGACATTTAACTTCTGCATAATAAACTTTGTCTTCCAGAGCATACATAGCAATGCACTCAACAAAGAAATCACTCAAGTATCAACCTAGGTTTATGTTGCAATCAGATTACCTAATGATAGATGCCTTTATACATTGTTCTTCTTACTTTGGCTTTTTTATTGTATTACAGAATACTTTGCTATCTTTGATATATGACTGCAGGTTTTAGAATGATCTATCATTTCTGATAACACAAAGTTATTTATCGGTTGGCTCTTTAATGAGATTGTATACTATTATATCATGCTACATTCAATAAAATTGAAATGCATTTGTTAGTCTGTATCTCTGGTTATTGCAACGGATGTCAGGTTTAATCTTGTTATAATAGTTGCTTTGATTTCTTTATTCACAGAATCATTGAATGGTTTGGGCTGGGACCTCACAGCCCACCCAGCCCCAACCCCTGCCATGGGCAGGGCTGCTCCCACCAGCTCAGCTGCCCAGGGCCTCATCCAACCTGGCCTTTAGCACCTCCGGGGATGGGGCACCACAGCTTCTCTGGGCAGCTGTGCCAGCGCCTCACCGCCCTCCCAGTGAATAATTTATTCCTTATATCAAATCTAATCTAAATCTGTGCTCTTCTGGTTTAGAACCATTCCCCCTTTTCATACGTGTCTACATGCCCATGTAAAAAGTCTCATTATATAATTCTTGATACTTTACACCCAGAATGGAAAAGTGTAGTAATTAGTACCTTGCGATTTTGAAGCCTGGACTGTTAGAACATGCAGTCTGAATAAGTAATACAGTATGAAGACTCTTGGAACCTAGTAGAAAATCTTTAAAATCCTTAATGTACAGGAACACGTGAACTTTGCATACTTTTTGGTAGTCCTCATTTCAGAACATCAGTTCGTAGGTTAAAAACTCATCTTGTAAAATATAAATCAGTATATAAATCAGGGCTTTAGCCAAATGAGCACATGGAATAATTTGCAACCTTAAAAATCAGCAGATAAAATGCTTTGAATTTGCTGTTTGTTCACAAATCCATCCTAGCTATATCTTCCAAAACAGCATTAGCCTGTTAAATAATAAAAGAATTGATCACTTGTAGTCTTTTATGTTTAAGATTCACAAGTGTTTTAAGGAGATCTACTTATACATGTGGAACAGTAATCTTCACAGGTGGCATTTTCCATATTGTGGCCATTAGCAACCGCTGATGAATTTCATCATGCCACTCAAAAAATATGAAGAGCTATGCAGAGTATTAGCCAAGTGAATTATGGACCTTTTAAGCTCTAAAGGGAGGCTCTAAAGGGAAACTGAGTAATCACAGTGTTAAAACAACATAACACCTCAAATTAGACTTTTACTTTGATGAACAGTGTAGGATAATGATTTATTACAAATACTAGAAGGTGGCTGTCTCCTCAGATGAGTTCTGGCTCAGTAACAGGATTTTCTTTAATCATTTAGAATCATTTAGGATTTCCCTTATATTCCTCTTGTGCTAAATTAGATGCACGTGCCTGCGTGTGTGCATTCAGCACGTGAAACCCTCGCTAACCAGAATTGGAAGGAGTTTTTATTTGTTTGCTCACCCGTGCCAAGATCAAACCTGCTTTTTAGCAATTTAGTAGGGAAAGATAATGTTGAGAAATTTCTCCAGACCTTCCCAGAGTTTTATTTCTATATAGGGGTTAAAGTAGTGTTCCTATAGTTTCAGGTGAAAGGCTTGGGTGGAGTTTTAGTGCGTAAGACTACCAAGAACATAAAATCCTGGTGCTGGAGCCACTGGGCCCGTGAACTTGCATATGATTTTGCAGTACAGCATCTGATATGCCAGTTACATTTGATGATCTTAGAGGTCTTTTCCAACTTTTATGATTCTAGGATCTCTTGAGACATCTTGCTTTGGAAAAGTGGTATTTTATTCACTTTTCCATGTTTTCTTTCTTTTTGTTATTTCTCTGGGGAAAAAAAAAAGTGATGTCAGGAAAATGACAGCAGAGCAATTGGTAATTATGTAAAGTTTCATAGAAGCTGCAGTGTGTACAAGCAGCATGCTTGCTAGCTCTGCAGAAGGAAAAAATATTGCCTATGAGCATAATACGTATGGCCAAAAATAGGCTAATGTAATATGTGGCTATAAACACATTTAAAGGAGTGAGTAAATGTAAAAGACATGTTGCGGTTTCTTAGTTAAAATCATCTTTTGCAGAGTGCAGTGAGGTAGGGTTATAAGAGCTACAAGATTTGTTCCATTTGCTGTTATGTTCAGCTCTCACGCTTAATTTGGTACGCTGAAAGAAAAATATGAGTTCTCCAGCATAATACAGCTTCTCATTTTAATTTGCTGTTTTATCTAAGTAGACAAATCTGGTAATTCCTTAAATGGGAAATTTGCCAACTGAGAGAAACCTAGAGGGCAACAAATGGGCAGTGATGACAGAATGTTTTGAATGCTGGGAATGCTGTTTTGATTCCAGCTTGTTTAAAAATATATTTGTCTAGAGGAAGGTAATGCTAAACAGACAGATAACACATGAGATTTCCTAGGCATTACACACGTGCACATACGCACGCAGACTTAGTGTGTTTTATTTTTCTGTAGGCTTCACCCTGAGAAATTAAAATTGCATAATCTTTGAATAAAAAATGAATAAATAAATAAGGGCAGGACACAGAACAATGAAATCAAAGCAACTCTGCCTTAGGGCTGCGGAGGTTCCCTTATCTTACCCTGCTGTGTTGAGGTACTGCAAAACATGTCTCACCTTTAGGAGGAGTCTCCAAAGAGTGGGAGCTGCTGTATTGTGTTTGTGCCACAGTGAGGAGGTGTGGGGATGAGGTGAAGCGAGGACATGGAAATGGCTGCCTCTGAGCTCAGTGCTGCTTTACTGAGGTGGTATCTGCATGGGGGGCAGGGTGTTTCTCTTGTTTATCAGCTGCCATAGATGTGTGTCTTTTATAGAAGTCTCAGTGCTGGCGTTATTGGGCAGAGCCGTTTTCTAAGGAAACTTGAAAGTCTAAGCAAGGGTTAAGAAAGCTGCATTTTAGATACTAGAGAAAAAAAAAAAAAAAAAGAAAGAAAGAAAGAAAAAAGAAAAAGCATCAGAACAAGGGCAGCCTTCTGTTTCCCATATTTTGTTCTGGCAGCAAAAGAATTGGCTGAGGTTCTTCTCCGCTGTGCACATGTTCTCCTAAGGTTTAATTGATGACGTTGTCACTCCTAACCTAATTTGTTCACTACGATCTAGGTTAGTTTAAACACTTTTTAACACCCTCTGAACTATTTTAATCAGAATCGTTTTGACATCAGCAGTTATTCCACAGATACTGAGGGGCAGAGGTGTTCAGCAGGTGTATATGGGAAGAGTGATTACAATGAGTAAGAGAATAAGTCTACCCCAGCGAAGCCTCAGCCAGAGTAAGAGACATGACTGCAGCCTGAAATTACAGCCTGCAGTGGATTGAGTGGGACATTTGGCTAGACTTATGGCTACCCTAGTAAAAATTAACTTTTCAATACCCATCCTCCCAAATTTCTTCGCAGAGCTACTCAGCCTCTGGGGCTTGGCCTCATCATTTTCCTAAATAATTTCAAAGTGACTGTAACACTTTGCACCTCACTAAAACATTTAAGTGCAAGGCAAACAAAATCTGTAAAAAGAGATACAAAAAACTATTAACAATCCTTTTTTGCTGCTGCTGTCTTTGCTGAAATTCATCCTTGGCTTCAATGGGTCTTTTTTTACTATTAGATGGTTCTTCCGCTGAAGTAATGCGAGAAAGATACTCCTCCTAATGAAGACTGAATATTCACGTAATCCAGGTTTAGGCATCAGCATCCATACGCATATACTTAAGTTGGAATCAAAGTTAAGCGGCGTGAACATCTTTGGCATGTTCCATCATGAAATAAAAAGATTCTATTGTGTTTAATACAGCACAGTAAAAGCAGACTTCTTTTGGTGCAAATAGCTGCTTGCACTTCTCATAGTTTTCTCAATTTTCAGAGGTAGAGTTTGGTTTCCAAGATTGAAAGGCTGGCATGGCTTCCAAACCTGTAGGTTAATTACTTCCCTTTTGTTTTGAAGTCAATGATCCTTGCACTTCTCAGACCCTAAAAATAACTTTTTAGTGCTGATTGTAAGTAGCGTCACCTACTGGCTGCGCAAAATTCAGTGCTTTGAAATCTCTATGGAGATCCAGTGTTATGTTAGGAGATATATAAGGCTGTAAGTAGCCTTTGCTGTCATTCAAATTATTACCCTAATCTGTATGATTTTCAGAGGTTCTTAATCTATCACTGTAGCATTTGAAGAAGCAGATCTGAAGTTTGTTAAACAGAGAATTTATTGAATGAAATTGGTGTACAGATAAGCATTAAGCACTGTGAGACACTAAATGGTGCTGGGAGTTATTTAATATGCATTTTCCCTTTTCCAGTCTAAAGCACTTTGGTCCTTGGTTGTTAAAGAAATGATGTTTGGAGCAACAGAATCAGGACCTTTGGACTTTCATGCTGGAAAAACCTAGCAAACCTTCAGGAGATGCAACATAATTTCTCAGTTTTCCAGTTTTCAAGTCTTTCTCCCTTCCTAACAAGTTTAACGATTTAGCTGAGTTTTCAGGCTTCTGATTGTGTGACTTTTGTCTTTTTGGTTTGTTTGTTTGTTTCTTTAAGAAAGTTCTGATACCTGATAACGGTATTGTGTAATGTCTTTGGAACAATGTCTGAACTTAGCATAAGACAGAGGATATAAAATATGAACTGGGTAAATAATTCAAATAACCAATTTATAAGATCCTGACCATGTGTGAACTTTCACAAAAGAGCAGACTGGGGAGTTGTTACAAATCTGTGGGCTTTATTTGCTAAAATACCTCTTAATGAGGTGGGAAAATAAAACACACTGAAAGTGGTTGGATCACAGTGTTCATGGTATGTACGTGGCGTACATGAGGAGACAATACTTTACTCACGTTCATTGCAAAGATGTATCCCATCTCATTCTACAAACAAGCTGTTTTCATATGCGCTAGTCAAAAGAGATGAACTTGATATTGCTGTGGAGGTATGGATACCATTTATTCCTGTAAATTACGTGACTATGGGGTAGCTAGTGTCAACCACCAGGTTAGCAGGTTAATCCATCAACTGGACCACAATTTAGAGCAGTTATTTCCTGTAACACGCAGATGATAATTTGGTATATTTTTTTGCCTGGAACTTCATTTCTATTGCAGGCTCTTACAATATTTTATTGAAAGGTTCCAATGTGGTGAAATATTTGGGCTCTTGGCCAGCTCAAAGTTTTGAGTTACTTAGACCAAGAAACTTCCAGACCGGTTTTCTTTACACCGAGTCTCTGTGACATCTGTGAGTAGAGTTTTTTTTGGTGGGAGTTTTATTGGTGATGTTGGTGGGGGGTTTTTTTGTTGTTTTGTTTTTTCTTTTTATGGTGATTGCTGTTGTTTTGTTTGATGGTTGGTTTGGTTTTGTTTGCAATTTTGAATTGGCCAGATTTTCCTCAGCCCTGTTTTCTGCAGTTTAATTCATGTTCCTGCTCTTTATTTAATTCAGTATATATTTCTCTAGCCAGTATTATGGGGTGTATTTTTAATACCCAGACAAGTATAACCTATCACCACATGCCATGCCTTTTAATCCGGGGAGAATTGTAATTCACATAGTTAAACTGTGAGTAATTTAATATAAACAGCTCTTACCACTATAGCTCTACAAATGATTTAAGTAAAGGAAAAATGTAAAGTCAAAAGGTAATTTGCAGTACAGCAAAGTTGCTCTGTCTATAGTCATATGTCTTATCCATAGCAATAGCTGCTTAATCAGCACAAACTTTGTATGAGCAGAAAGAACATCTCCTGTTTGCTGTTTTTAAGACCTTTGGTCTCAGTGAATTCAATATGCAAGTTTGTGTCCTTAGTTTTCTTATTAAATTCCTTCTTTTCTATGTAAATAGCACAGCGAGCATATTTTACTTTACTGTAAAGAGATTATTATCATAGGATAATAAGCTGATACAGGTTTGGAAAGGACATTGAGAGATGTCTTGTCCAACATTCAACCCAGAGCAGGGCCAGCTCTGGGCTCAGACCATGCTGCTCAGGGTTTGGTCTGGTCAGGTCTTGAAATGTTCAAAGATGGAGACAGCATAGAAGTGTTCTTGCTAGAAAATCTCAATACTCAATATAAGAATTTAATTTTCAGATAGCTATCACAAATAACTGCGTTTTGAAGATGAGGTCACTTGTGCTGTGCTTTGTAGAACAGGCTCTTTTTTTGCACTCCAAATACTGCCTGCATTTTTGCAGTGTCTAACTGCTTAGCCTGCCATGCTCTTCCCAAGCGTACGCTAACTGAAGGATGACTCAGCTGTAAATCTTATTCTTAGATGATTCCTCTCTTCTCCTCAAACTCTTTTTTTCCTTTTTCCATTAAAAAAAAATAATAATAATTTAGTGCAACTATCTAACTGCAAAGTCACTATATAGTTGTCACTGGCTTAAAATAAAGAGAAGAATCTGTTGATGTAGTAATTTTGGACGTGATGTAAAGAGATATTATTTACCTCAAGAATTAAAGAACCATCTCAAATTAGAAATAGTACTGAGGAAATGCAGCTTCTCTGGCAATACAGCTGGCTTTTTCTTAAGGCGTCTAAATGAAGGTGATTTTATATTCCCTGCCTTGCTTCACTTCATGACTGTGATCTGTTTTATTAGAAATGACAATAAGCAGGAGGAAGTTTTTCAACGTCTTATGCTACAAAATGTTCTGTAGATCAGATCTGGCGTTCGTGCTGTTTAATTTCACTGCCTTTTAAAGGAGTGTTTCTAAATAGGAGTGTGAAATTGTGACTTTACGTGTTTATTGCGAAATGACGAGCAGGGCAGATGGATCTCAGAAGAGATGGGCAGGCTTTGGCTGTTGGGAAGCTGGCTTAGGCAGTGCTGGTGTCACTGGAACGAGTTTCCCAGTTTCAGGCTGGAGGGAAGGAGTGGGTGGAGAGTGCGTGGGAACTTGAAATTGCTGCTGCTGGGTTCACATGAAATCTCCAACAGCTTAGCATTTAATAACCTGCTAGGTACTTTACCAGGCAGCCTAAACACCTGCAATTGTCTTTTCAAAAGCCTGATAATGTCTGAGTAGCTGCCGTCCATTAGCCACATTCTGAGACCAGTGGTCAATCTGTGATCACAAGAAGAGCTGATTCAAGCTAAATCATCTCGTTTCTGATCCCCAAATGACTTTATTTCATCCGTATCATTCCTTGTTATACATTAAACTACAGCTTTTGTAGTCACTCATTAGGATTGAGTTTACATCAGTGTCTGTCTTTCCAGTCAGAAGGATGAAACCATGTGTAGTTGGATAAAAGACGACAGGATGGCAGAATGTGTAAACGTGAACCTTCTGCCATGTTTCAGTATATTATCTCAGAGTGAGGTCCTGTTTTTTGTGTCTTCTTGGTAGGCTAGGATTTCCTAAGGAGTGTAGTAGGTAGTTGACCTGCAGTAAGTAAAATTTAAATTTGAGCAAAAATTAGAGGGGTTGTGCTTATCTTATCACTTAGCTCTGATTTTAGAATCTGTCTCATCTCTTGGGAAGTAAAACAAAATCCAAACCAAGGGCAGACTTCTTTCTGTTCAGAAGATATGTGCAGTAACCAGTATTTCAGTCCCTGTAGAGAGGTCTACTGATTGGAGTCTGTCCAGAAAGAAAAACCACAGGGATGCAATGATAAAATCGTTCATGCTACAACAGTGGAAAATTCTGCCCAAGAATTATTATTTTTTTTCCTATCTTCATGAGATTTCTTTAGCAGCTTGCAAAATGAATAATTTCTACAGCAGCATGCTCTTTAGCATTTCATGTCTATTTGCATATAATTCCAACTGTTTTAAAATTTCTTTTGTCACTTCTCATTCATGAGGATGTACAAGAAGTGAATGTTGGCTTGGCTAACCTACTCGGGCCATCTTCAGGAGGAATACCCTGAAAACTGTCCTCTGATCCAAACTTACAAAAACTTTTGAATAGCTGGAAAGCTGCCAATAGTTCTTCCAGTGTTTATGTGTTTCCCTATTATTTTTGGCACTGTGCAGTTCCATAATGCATATATTTCTTTTCTGTTTCCCTCCTGATAGCTCCAGCATTGCACTCAGTGAGCTAATCAAACAAATAACATTCTTCAGCCCTGTGAACTTGCTGTATGAATGTTTTTCTCCCCACTCTAAATAATGCAGATTTTCCATTGCAAAAACTTCCCAGATAAGGAATGAACCAAAACATTGGCTTGAGAAATATTATTAGTCCAATGGGTCCATAGTACTGATGATTCAGTCATCTGTCAGTCTGATAAATGGATTAGTGAAAGAGGTGTTCCAGTGGGGAAATGCAGCCCATAGAGCTTCTAGCTAATTATATTTAAGTTGTTTAGTACTGCTGGGAAGCAGCATCTAGGCAATTACTGAAAGCTTTGATGCAGTGTGCACTATTAGAGCGTGTGTTCAGAAACTCATTACCCTTTCGTGCTTGTGCTGGATGGATTCTAGGAAGCTGATGTGAAACAGAGAGCAGGAATCAATAACTGAAAAGACATTTTAGTTAGCTTCTGATCCATTTCCTGATTCAGCAGCTTGCAGCCTCAAATGTTTCATACGTTTTCTGCAGTATAATGGGAAAATGTGGCTTAAATATATTAATTACCATGTACGCGCGTCTGCTTACAGTGACATGCAGCTGAAGGTCCTCCCCAGATAAAGCAATAGAAGTCCCTTTGGGGACAGGAGCCTCCGCAGATGCCCACAGCGTGCCTGTAGCAGCTGCTCTGCCTGCCCCTGGGACGCTGGCTGCAGCCATTTTTTCTCCCTCCGCCTGACCTTGCAGTGGTTATTTATGCCTCTGCAACAGCAAGATTATATTACTGTGGGGTCCGTCATAGCCTACCTTCATGATTTCTTGGAAACTACAGCTCATCCAAAACAAAACCAGTGGTACTGGTTATGCATATTAAACCCCACTTAAGAAAATTGTGCTAGCTCTGTCTTTGCTGCAGGCTGCAATTCCCATTACTGATGCACTTCTAGAAACTTGTACACGCTCTGTGTCATTCTGATGGGGAAAACAATTCATTTCACATGCTGTTCATTGGTTGGGTACATCCAAGATGTGCAGGCTAATAGTAAGGCACTACTGGCACAACTAGGGGCCAAAATAGTGTGTTTTTATTTTAAACACTCACTTATTAATCAGTTATTGGTGATTGTAGGGACGGTGCAGAGGAGACAACTTTTCATCTTTCCTGCTTCTTCTACTTCTCAGGTTTGCCTGAGGTAAAGCTACATAGACAGCACTTCTGAAGGTGATAATTCTTTCCCACCTACCTGCCACATCACAGTTCTAATAATTAAGTGCATTTCTTTATTTCTCCATGCTGTACTTTGTGTTTTACATTTCATGAAGTTAAGCAGAAATGCGATAACTTACTACCAAGAGACAAGTTTGTTGTCTTGTGTTGTGTTGTTTTTTTTTTATTTTTTAATCTGGACTTGTTAATTAAGAAAAACACATTTGTTCTGCTTGAGGGTTGCTAAGATAAATGTTGTACTAATAGATAGGTATGTATCCTTCTGAAAAAAAATCTTGTCAGAAGATCGTGGTGTGTGCTGTTGTAGGTCACAGCACCCATGGCTCCACATACTATAAAGAATATTCTTACTGTACCAAGCATGTGCTGTATCAATACCTGCCTTGGCTGCTGACTGACAGGTGAGCATTCCATAAATCCATTAATAGAGCAGGAAGTACTGGCCTTCCAAATAAAGCGTGCATATCTCCTGCCTCTACCAGTATTATGCATGACTGTGATATCTACCACACTGAAATACATCAAGGTAACATAGACTGGAGCTGGTGGAGCATCTGTGTACAAGTGACTGTGGTAGCTAATTCTGAGAGCTGGTGCTGTGACTCTGCTTTCCAGTCCGGTTCCAAGGTTGGTTGTACTGAGTTACTGTTTTGGATGTTAACAGTTAATTTATCAGCTGATAAAGAGCCTGCATGAAAAGGATGACAGGGTAGAGACAAAGCAATGATACCAGGCTTCTGCAATTCATAATTTCGTGATGTCCTCTGGTTTTGAGAGAGAGTTAGTTAAGATGAAACATGAAAAGAATTTCTCCTCACAGTCAAGACTGCTTGTGGAAGTTATACGTTCCCTAGAGACACTTGCTTCAAAGTGTCGGCTCAAACTCTGTGAAACTACACCCAAATGAGTGAAATATTCTGGGGAGAGGCTCTCGAGGCCGAGTATTTTAAGATTTTCTGGAAATATAGAGGTTATTTCTGAGGTTTCCTTGTTACTTTCTCTCAGATTTTACCATGGGAAAACTTTTTGTGCTAGTATTATAATGAATATTTATTTCAAAGTTGACTCTCTGATTTCTGACTGACTCATGACTTTGCTTTCTTTATCTAATCTCCCTTCACTAGTCATCTGTGGTAGATTTAAAATACAAAAACCTCACCTCTTCTAACTTCCTTTAGAGGAGGAGTCTGTAGAGAAAAGATTGATATGTAAGTATCAAGAGAGAAAATAATTTCTATCACAGCATGCCGTTAAATAGTATTTATTTACACTAAAGAACCTTAGGGCAAATAAATTAATATGCAGGCATTGTGTGGGTGTTTCTGAACAGACACTGAAGTTCCAGTGCATACATATTCTGTGGAAACACATCAGAGAGAGCCGGCATATTGTGTTGAAAGTCCTGATTTGGGTTCCACGTGTCTGCAGGTTTTTTCCATGATCTTTGTGCAGGTGAATTGCTGGTTGTGTCCCAGAGGTGAGCACTTCTGTACAACCATCCTGATGTGATTACGTTTAATGTGTGTTCTTAAAGAAACTGAAAACCCAGCACATCAGCAGAAGTTTTGCAAGCACTGAAACGTTTTCTTCACCAATTTGTCCACTTTTTAGGAATTGCTTTCTTTTTTAAACATCCTTAGAAAGGACAGCTCGGTTTATTTTTTGCTGAAGGTGGCATAATTATTGATGTCCTGCTGGAATCTACCGTATATTCCAGTCTTCCTGTGAGTCTAATCCCCCAGGGATTGTTTGAAAATATTAAAGCTGTTTGTCAAGTTGAAAGAAAGCAAAATATTCGTGTTGCACGGTAGGTATCCTGTACTTCTTTTGCAGAGATTGATAGTGAAATCTCTCAAAAATGCTTTTGTAATTCAGTGAGTGTTGAAGGCAGGCTATTTATCATTTAAATTCTCCTATGCCTTTAAAATTCAGAAAAGCGGGGGGGATAATAAATTACTCACCTAATTAATGTTTTTTTTTATTATGGATTGATGTTAGAAAAAACTGTTGAGAGAGAAAAGTAATGTTGTCCGGTAAAAACAAATAAAATTACGTAGGTGAAGCTGCACAGAATAACAGTTAACCAGGAATCAGATTGGAAACATATTCAGGTATCTAAATCTATTTAGAGAGATTTAGTAGGCTTTACAAAAACATCTTCCTAAGGAATGTGACTGCTGTAAGTCAAGAGTGAATGTACTCTCCTAGTTAGGTGATTTTTCCATGCATGGCAGGTAAGTCTGGTCCCCAGTTTCAGTTTCCTAAACTTATTTATGTCCCTGCAGAAAGAATAATAGGAAGGAAGCCTGCATACCAAGCAGCACATCAGCACGGCATTTCATCTGTTGTCTTCTAAGGGCACCTCTAAGCTCAGACTTCTCTGCAGTGGGTGCCATTTTGCTGGCTGAGCTCTCAGTGCCAGAGGTGGGAGGCCAAACATCTGTGATCTTGCCTTAGATTGGTACCTGAATACAAGCGTTTGTGTTGGTTGTATTGATAGGAGTTGGTGCTCTCATTTGCCATGCTTTTGCTTCATTCAAGTATGGAGTGTTGGCAAGGAAAGAGTGTCAGTGGACATCGTGGCATTGCTCAGCTTAGTTTTGTGTTTCCAAAAGTAGTGCAACATCCAAGGTCAAACCATATGTATAAGATTCAGTCAGACAAAACGAATGACATTTTTAAGTCTTTTTTTTTGGCTGATATTTAAGCCTGGTTAGTTTGTGTGGCAGTTTAAGACATAGTGACAGCAGAAAAGATGTCTAAAATAACACTTGCGGTATCTTTTCTGGCCCTTTCTTAAGCTCTGTTGTCATCGTAGAGCAGTTCAGTGTGTCCTTGCGTACATTTCTTATTATTTCCTTTCCTCATTCCCTTTCCTGAGAGCAGCTGCCATTTGCATGCCATGCAGAGGGACAAGGTTCAGCATAACTGCAAGACTTCTCTTTGACTCAGGCTGGAAGCTCGTGGCCCAGCTCACAGCGACACACGAGTGAGGCATCTGGTGCCAACAGAGCTCTGTTATTCATTGCCCAGTGCCTAGAGAGCTGAGACACAGACCAAGCGAGCTGCAGTCACGCTGCTTGCTGTAGTCATCTCACCAATGGCCCTGGGGGAGAGAGCAGCCACCACAACTCAGTTTTGACCACGTCCTGTCAGCTCAGCAAGGAGCATACTGCCTTCCTAAATTAGCAGCCAAGTATTACTCACAGCAGGATGTAGTCCACCTGTCTCTGAGAAGATGTTTGCAATTCTCTTACTCCACTTATAGCCTGAATGCAGACATGCTCCCTTGCTGTGTGTGCGTTTATGTGTCACAAGGCACATGCTGGAGCCAGCAGCATGGCATGCATGCCACTTGTCTCCCTTCAGCACTGCTGCTGCAAAACTAGTCAGTAGCTGCAGATGATAGGATGCTTAACATATGACAAGAGAAGTGTGATTACATCACCTGGTTTCCTTCCTATGAATTAACCAGCAGTTTTTGTGTGAAACCTAGTAGCTTTTGTTCGGCTGCAGAATAGCTTGTGTTTTTGCCTAAGTTCATCTCAAAAAGTCTCACCAGACAGACTTTTTTACCAACAAATGGAGGAACTCTGCACTCTCCCTCCTTTTGATAGCCACACTAATGGTTAATCACAAGTGATGATAAGTATGTGCTTTATTTCTCGTTTGAACTTGGCCTCAGCTTCCATGTAGTGATTTGTTTTATACATTCCCTTCTGTGCTAGATTAACAAGCCAGTTGGTTCTTACTGTTTTCTCCATGTGAAAATACTTACGTGCTGTAATCAGATAATCTATCTTTTTTTTTTTTTTTTTTTTATAAACTGCAGGTTGAACTCTCCAAATGTTACATCCTAAATAATTTTTTTAAGCCCTCTAATAATTTTTACAGCTGTTTTCCTTGATCTTTGTTTTTTTGCAACTTTCTAAATTGTGGAGATCTAAATCCAGAGGGAGTTATCAGATATGATATTAGTATTACCAGTGAAAGTTTAAAATAAAGCTTTCCTTCTTTCTTTGCTCTTTATTTGAAGGCTTATCTTAGCACTTCCTGCACTGTGAAATTAGATTTTAAGGAACCCTTTTGTTGCTGAGTAAAGCCTTATGAATAAGGACATGTGCTAGCATAACGTGCTGTTAGAACCATTCACACGTATGTTCTTGACCAGTTGTAAAGAAAATCTTTAGCTTTTAAGTGTCACTGACACTTGTGGGTAACAAAACTATAAAGAATGTCAATCTCTAATTTGTTCCCTTTCCCTTTTCTTCCTGAAGATCAGTCATTTACTTGTAGTACAAAAAACATTTTGAAGTAGAGATCCATTATAAATGCTTTTACCAAAAAAGGTGTCAAGGTAACCAAAAGCAGTCATACTGTAGGATTCAAGTATTTCTCCCAGCATTATGACTCTGTCCTAGTACCTTCTGTTTGCCCTGTAACAGCATGGAGGGATGACTGGCCTTCATGAAACTCCTTGACTGCCAAAAGCTACCAGAGACTGGAGCACCTCTCCTGTGAGGACAGGATGATAGAGCCGGGACTGTTGAGGTTGGAGGAGACCTCGGAGGGATCTCACTGATGTCTGTGAATACCTGAATGGAAGGTGCAGAGGGCAGGACCAGGCTCTTTTCAGTGTTACCTGTGCCAAGACTGTTGTCTTGGCAATGGGCAGAAATTAGAACACAGGAGACTCCCTGTGAACACCAGAAGGCACTTGTATGCTGTGCAGGTGGTAGAGCAGTGGCACAGGCTGCCCAGGAAGACTGTGGAGTCTCCTTGGAGATCTCCAAAAGCTGCCTGACCGTGGGCGGTGAGTGATCTTGTTCGAGCAGATGGATCCTGAGGTGTCCTCCAGCCTCTGTCATCCTGTGGTCCTGTGAATCCAACATTAGTAAATAAGACAAATAAGAACACATCCCAAACAATTGAGGACAGAAAGAATTAAATGTGTAGCCAACACAACACTTCACAGCACACTGTAAACCTTTATCTTGTATTGTACGGTATCCACTAAACCTCGTGAATCTTGTAGAAGTCATGAGGTGAGCCAGTTGTCTTCACAGTATTTCTCTCCAGAACAGCACCTATGTGTTAGCTATTGTTGCGTACCATAATGTCAGAATACTGAATAGAACTAATTTAAATACATTAACACTCTTAACTATTTTCCCACAATGTGGAGAAGTTATAACAGCAAGATCCTCTAATTATTATTGGGATTTTTAGATTGCATGTTCACACGAAGTGTTTCTTTTTTGGAGTATGTTTTATTTTACATACATATAACATGCTCCACAGAAAAATAAGAAGGGAAACATTTCCAAAATAAGATGGAGAGACAATGATAGTCATTTCAGAATGTCATCTGAGAATTAAATCGGCAATTGTATAGGTGGAGGTCAACAAACTCAGAAAAAATACAGGCTTCTAGACAATAAATTATTTGTGATACTTGCATCATTGTTTGTTGTCCACTGTATAGTCATTCAGCTCTGATTAAAATAGGCATACATCTTTCTCACGTGAATAGTTGTATCTGGTTAGATGGTGTACTTGTCTCATGGTGATGTAAATGAGAACATGTTGTAGTACCACAGACAGAGAATTAGATTTATAAAAGCTTCTCTTCATGATGTTTTAAAATATACTATTTGTTAAATTGATTGTATTATAAAGTAATCCTTAATGTATAGTTTTAAAAGCTGATAGACGTTTGTGTGGAAGAGTATAATTAATTTAAGGAACCTCCAATGAATATCTTATTTCACTTTACAGCATTTAATTATTATATTATATAGACAAAAACGAAGCATAAGATATAAAGCCTGAAATACTGGAGTAGGAAGCTGGTCAAGATACGTTGCAGACGAATCACAGAGGAAATATTCTTTGTGTTCAGTGGCAGATGTAGAAATCTGCAAATAGGTTTACTATTGCAGAATGCTGGACTGTCTTTCATGTTTGATTTTCGCAAATGCTTTGCCTTCCCCCAGAATGATATATTATTTGGCCTACTTATTTGTTTTTGCACAGAAATCAATTTCCACTGGATATTCTCTCCGAGACCACTTCTGTGTGCTGTTCTGAGGCAGTGAACTACTTTTCAGTAACTTGTTCAGCTTTCTTTCCCTAGCCTATGAGCTCAGTGAATGTATTGCTTACGTTATACTTCATCAAAGATGCTGAAAATTTATTGAGCCAGTTTCAGCATGCCTTAGGTTCCTGGAAAAGTGCACTGCTTTGCAAAGCACTTGAATGCTTGGGTTCACTGGATCTTGCTCTTTCCTTTCTCCTTCTGTCATAGATGTTGGCTTTGTTCCCCATATGGTTCTGCCAGAGCTTCCAATTTGGAAGACAGTACGTTGATGAATGCCAAAAGAGAAGGGGGTCAAATACTCTTGTTTTGATGGGGTGATGCAAAGTGGCTTGAATGGTGCCTCTCTCCCTCGTTGCAGTCCTCTCCGCTGTCAGATGTGGTGATCTCCATGCTAACTCCAACCCCCAGACTCCCGACAGCAGCCTGTGAGGAGCAGCATTCAGCAGCTCAGGGGTCTCAAGGCCAGGTAAGCCAAAGGAATTGTCTCACATGGCCTTACCTTGGCAACATTGTCTCTTGGACAATCTCCTTTCTTTTTTTTTTTTCCTGATAAACATGCAGCTGAAGCTGTCATAAGGTTTCATTGGCATTTGTATTGTATTGCTTCTGTGCCATGAAGATTGTATTATTACTTTCTAAGTCCATGTTTTCCGTGCACCATTCATTCTCTGGCTACAACCTACCATCTTTCTTTCTTGCTGCATAAGTCCCCTTTGCTGCAGTACACTTAACAAATACATCTTACGAAGTAATCTATATTAGTCTAAATAACCACTTTGCCAATCTGACAATTTTTGTGTTGTAATTGCTATCAGCAGTGTTACATAGAGACATTTGTATTGGTGATGATACTCTTAGGTAACGTTGAGCTAGTACTGGATAATTTTATTGGGTAACATACAGCATTCTTCTTCCATTATTACTTTCTGTAAAAAAACCTCATATTTATGCTACTGATAATCTAGAAAGCAAGTTTCTTAATCTTGAATGTTATGTGTTTTTAAGCTACGTGCTTTTCAAAAATCTGTGTGTTTCACCTATGAATTTTAGTCCAAAGTAGTTACTTTATAACTTTATCAGATTATTAAATCCCACCTCTGTGTTTTATTGACTAAATTTCTGCAAAATGGCGTTGACTGGTGTTGACTGTTTAGTCATGTTATATTCCAGGGAATTTATCAGTTCATGGACTGTTTTGCCTGAGATTAATAGTGGCTTAGAACTCTATAATTACTGAAATCATACTGCTTTCCAGCATCAAGTATTGTCAGAAAATACTACAGTCTCAGTGAATTTCTTTGGTGTTCCAGAATGTATTGAAAATTAGCTTCATAAAAATGATACTCTCTCAAACATTTTTAAGATTCTAAGATCCAGCACAGTTATCCGGGTGTGCAGATTTAAAGTTGTCTTTAACATTCATTTTGGTTACTAATGGCCTCCTCATCTGTTAAAATGCTTTTTTTCTGCTTACTGGTAATAATTTTTTTTGCTTTTTTTTTTTTTTTTTTTGTAAAGTGTGTTTTTACCCTTTTCAAACATGAATCAGAAGTTGGAGACTTTGTTTTCTTTAGCCAATAATTTCCTATTCAAATTAATCATATTTGATTTTTCTTTCTGTTGTGTGTGGTTTTATTTTTGGTTTGTTTTTTTTTTTTTTGGTTTTTTTTTTTTTGTTTTTGTTTTTAAATATGCATTTCATTTGTGGCCTTAACACAGAACTACAGTGTGTTTTTTTTTTTATACATGTTGCCATTTTTTTTATAATTGTCTTAGTAATGGCTTTGATCCCTACTGGTAATGAGCAAGGAAGAGTCCTTCCACATTTTTATTCCAAAAGTCCTTTCGCATACTACAAATACATTTCTATGGAACAAATCACCCAGTTCTCTAATAAGGTTTGGTGATTTCCTTTGTCTCGTCTTACCAACAGTACATCCTCCTGGGATCCACTGGCATAGTATTTATATGTATTCAAGATCTTGAGCTCTCAGCTTATCAAGAATTTTGAGAGATAATGGTGCCTTTAGTGCAGCATATCATCCTCTATTTTCTTTGTTCTGTTTAATAACAAGTATCCTGAAAATGTTAGAAATTATGATGTTAGTGTTTTAGTTGTGGAGATCTCCTCAGCAGTTTGAGGTGATAGCAACCATACAAAGAATCTCTTAAATAAGAATTTACAGCCTAACTTGCTTGTTTCTCAGGCCTCTTCCACAGAGATCCTTCCTTCTGCAGAGGTTGCTATGCGTAAGATCGAACTTCAGTGCAGCCATTTCTGTAACGACTCCCAGTTTATTTAGAAGCCTTTTGCCTGCCTCAGCTTATCCTTACCAATGATAACCATATGTCAGTGAGATTAAGCTTATTTTGTAAATATTGCTCCTTCTCTCCATGGATATGAATTTTTTTTCCAAAGACCAGAGTCTTGTCAGCTTTTCACCAGAAGCATAGCCAGTAGCTGATCCTCAGCATTTGAGCTTTTTGTTTTCAGACACTTAGAAGATGAGGCAGATTCCCAGGAAAATATCTGTAGAAGTTTTGTTACTTACATACATTAACTATAGTTTATATGTGGCCCAAGCAAGACAAGGTGTCTTGACCTGTAACTTAACCTGATGATATCTGCTTTAGCACTTTCATAGTGAAACTAGGACTTGCATAGCATCATTGAATCCTTAGACTACAACTTTCATCTCCTAAAGAGAATGGCTCTCACCAGTCTATAGTGAAGATGGAGCTCATCCAGACTGAAAATGTCGTATTTCAGAAAAAGGAGTTACAGAAGAAATTCATGCCAAGCCCTGCAAGTCAAGTGTTGCAGAAACCTTCTATTTCAGAGAGGTACTAGGAACAGCTGGTGTCTAAACTGTTTAGACAGTTCTGTAGTAATTTGCTTATTTGAACCAATGAGAAGAAAATCAAAAAGCAAAAGTTTCTTTCTGAGTAAAGCAAACAAACAAATGAAAATGTAACAGCAACATTAGCAAAATTTGCCAGTATTGTGAGAGTCTCTAAGCATAAAGTTAGGTAAATCAGATTCCATCCCTACTTTAATAAAAAAGGACTGTACGTTTTGTCTTATTATCTTATATCGTGCTTCACATAAGCCAAGCATCAGCACAATCTGTGTTTGCAATTCATAAGAATTATCTTTCTTATTCAGGGGTCAAATTCCAGAGTCAAAAGAGAATCGCTTGCAAAGTCTCTTCCTGTTCCTACCCTTAGTCTATTCTCTGTCCCTTTCTTGTACAGCTAGTTTTCGGCTTCCACTAGGGTCTGTTTCTGCATCTGATTTTGACTTTGGCTCTTTTATCTGTAAAGAAATTATGGTAGTCTTAATTATTCCTCTGATTTGTTACAGAGGTGTAATGTTCTTTAGATAACAGAAAAACATTTTGCAAAGCTGATGGTCATATTTTAGTAGATGTGTACTTGTTCCTGGGACTGGACTATAGAAGTTTCTTCAGTTCTGTGCTTTACTGGTGTCTTTGCATTAACACAGTTTTTACGTGTTGGGTGTCAGATCATTTGAGTATCTTCTATTATGTAGTCACTGTTATTTCCCTGATGTAGAAGTGGCTTTTGAAAATCGTATTTTAACAAAATAAAAGTGTGCTAATTTTGCCCTGTGCATTCTTATCTTATTATTGATATGATGGATTTGACAGTGAGATGACTGTGCTAATATCATGTGTGATAAGAGGAATGAGTCCATAGGGAATTAGAATGTCTTAACTAGAAAACCAAGATCGAACAGACAGGTGAGACAAAATTACTTGTAGATGTGAGAACATAAAAAATAGTTGAAGCTCAGTTAGAAACGGTGAGAAGTTTGCACGTGTTACTCAGAAGAAACAGATCACTCTTCACTAGATTGATGCTAATTGTGTTGATTAGTTTACTTTTAAAAAGTGGAAGATATTTCAGATAGATATATCAGTTGATAAAAGCTAAGAATGGACATATTTTGGGAATGACATGCCTGAAATGTAATAGTGCAAGTTGTGACTAGTTTTGTATAGAAGCACAGAGTTATGTACAAAAATATTCAGTATTGGCCAGTGCATAAATATTCTTTTCAAAAAATAATTCCAGGGCAATATTTCTTTAGAAACATTTTGGAAGAATTCTTTTTGTTTGAATGGAAAGACTGTTTCATTATAGGCCAGCATTAAGACAGTTGGTATTGGTGAAATGTGCATTGTCTTTGTACGTGAGAATGCCGTATTTCAAGCAAGTAAAAGAAACTGTCAGAACCACTGTCAGTTGGTTATTGCTTTTCTAGCTTGAAACTATGTGTTTTAAAATTGTTATACCCATACTTACATGCTTGTTCCTTAACTTTTATGCATTTTTTTTTTTAAACTTGGTATTTTGAATAGCTTGTTTTAATTTGTTTAGAACTTTACCAATGGTAATGCACAGGTAGACAGGGAAGCTTTCTGTATGGTAAAAAGAGGTACTCCTGGCACTAAATCCCAGCAGTATTTTTTCTTGGTCACTTAAACTTAGTAACTAGAAAATCATGCTATTTTAAACAGTATCTTTTGTAATGTTGGGGTTTTTTTGGTAAACAAACTTTACATTGGTTTGGATTTCTAAAAACCGGTTATTAGATATTACCAGTGAATAATTCACAGCCTCTGGATCTGCACAAGAACCACTCAGCCGTCATTATTCACTATTCTGAAGTTATCCTTAAAAGTCACTGCTCACTGAATAGCAGTGAAATGTTGGCATAGAATTTTTTTTTTAAATAAGCATATTTTAAACTGACATGAACATCCTTTAAATGTCCATTATTTGCAGATGTTTCGAGGCTGAGACAAAATGACATTTATATATTCCTTGAGACTTCCCTTGCTACTTGGTGAATCATAGTTAACTGAACTCTGTTTTTATTCATGAAATATTACTTATCTGCATTTTTTACCTTCTAAGTCAGTGAAAAAGTATATCTTGCTAGAACATGAACTTGTCCATTAGGTAACATTTTTTATTACTTTACATTGTGCTGAAGAGATAAGGCAAATACACTTCCTGTCGTGGCCAACTTCTGAGATGGTTGTTTTGAGCCTTGCTTTTATAGTAGTCTTCTAAGCTACTGCTAAAATCATTTCCTTCCTTTTTTTTTATTCAGTACAGCTCAGGTTCCGAGGAAATTTTTTATGGCAGTGGAGAGAATTGAGGGTGCTAGCATCCAAAATGCATTATCCTTGGATTTTTAAACTATGCTTGTCATTATTTAAGCTTGACTCAGAACATGTAGGACTGAAGTATGACAGTCCTGCGCTCTTTGTACTTGATATGCAGAGCACGTTAAGATTCCTTGTTCACTGTGTCAATCATGTGAAAGTGCTAGTAATAGATATGAAGCGTGGAGAAAAATGATTTATGTGCTAATTGCTAATAAAATGTGTGTTTAGTTTACCTGGAGTGCCAGATTAAGTCAAAGGTGTGTACCCCTGTGAGACATGAATGAAGTATGTGCTTTGGGGAGACCATGCAGCCACGTAGCTTTTCTCCACCTGGAGTCTGCCTAACTTGTGTGGGCAGAACTGAACAAATTTGCCCAAGTGAATTCAGCTCAGGTTATGGCACTCCCAAATCTCATTATGCTCCAGCACGTACCAGTGGCATAGCATCTTTCTGCAGTCTGACTGAGTTTGCAGAGAGACTGTGTGTGTGCAGTGAATCTGCTGCTTCCCAAACAGAACAGCTTCCCCCTGAAGAATTGGATTTTCTGCTTTTCAAGCGTTTGTTTACTTGAAGCCTTTGTTTTAAACTAAACTCTTTTCTTTTACCACGTTATTCTGCAGAAATTGCCTTATTAAGGGTAGTCTAGTTAAACATACTCCTCAGCATCTGAACATCTCACAGTCAGCTCACAGAGAAGAAACACATTATATAGATTTTCTTTCAGTGAAGCCTTGGAGATCCTCTATTCTATATACATTATATACATATACATTATATATTCTGTATGTATATTACTATGTATATTTGTATGGGCCTTCCTACCTGAGCTGCTTTGATTTAATGGTGCGTTCATGTAAATTATTGATAATCATACTGTTCTGTAGATCACACACTCACCATTTGCACCCAATATACGGATGAGTGCCAGTTCTTGTTTTGTCAACTGTATGGAAGAATTTCATTCTTCAGTCAGCCTATAAGGATTTTCATGTAATGTTCTACTGTCTAGTTTTCATTCTGAATGCTGCAAGTGAAAAGCAATCAGGTTATATATTTTTTTTCTCTGAAGTTAAGTTATCATACAGTGCAAACTGGTGAGATTTCAGATAGAATTAATCAAAATGGTGTCACGGGTGTGTCATTGCTAATTCTGCAGTTTTAGTTATACACAGAGGTCACAGCTTCAGGCTTGACTTTTACCTTGGTTCAGGCTTTTCCTTCCTGAAAGTGATTTTGAACAGACTTAGTAGACTTGTCATACTCTTATAGCTGATGAGGTAATGATCTCCACCACGGAAGCTCTGGTGGTTTAAGATATGGCAGAGCCTGAAGCTGAACCAGAAGAGCTGAGTGGTTTTGGGTGTCCCAAACCCAAAGGCCAGATCAGTGGTGGAAGTCTTCCTGTGATGCTGCCACTCTGGAGCATCAAAGCTCCAGCTGTGGGGCCAAAGCAAGAGATTGCATTTGCTGAGCGGCTGCAGTGGGGCACCTGTTTCTGCAGTGCTTCCATAAACACAGCCTTAGTGTGGGCTCGGACAAAGCCCTTCGGATAATCAGCATTGCATTCAGAACTTCACAAGAGAGATGGCTTCCCAGGACTGCTTTGGATTGTACCTTTTTCTAATTAGTGGTTCTGGCATCTTTCAGTCAAATTTTTACCTACTCAGAAAATGCATGCAGAACAGGAAAGGATCTTTTTCAAACAATGTACCCATTGTAATAAAAAGTACAGCTTTGTACTTTCCCTTGTATGTAAGGTAGTAAACAGTTTTGTGTTGGTTATTTTGTGGGTTACAGTGTAGCTTAGCAGCTATCCCAAATCTGTGTAACAAGAATTGTGTTCGTGGTTGACCTAAATCAGCTTAAATAAACTTAGTTCAAGTCATGCATGCATAAAGTCATTTCCTATTTGTCTGATCTGCTAATAAGCAGTCTGAATAAACAGAATAATCAATCACAGAAGACTTCTTCTGTAGCATGACTGTGCATCTCTGGTGAAGGAAATGTAAAATAATTTCCTAGTCTCTACTCAGTTCCCTCCATAATCAAGTCTCTGCATTTACTGACTCACCTTAATCATTTTTACATTCCATTACGGAAAAAAAAAGCAAAAACTGAGGTTAGCTTCATGGAAGGTACTAGAAGAAAACAAGTGAAGCTTTTTTGCAGGTTTGGGAGAGCCTCCTTAATGGATTAGCCACATGACATGTATTGTTCCTGCACAGAACTGGAGCTGGCCTGCAAATGTAATGATGTTTTTACTTTTATGCTGAACTATTTTTATATTAACTGGCTGTGATATTTTAATCATATACTTATACAGATCATCACATTTAATAACTTTTGTTGAGGTATGTTATAATAAAAAATGTGTAATATCTGAAAGATCAACATGTTGTAATACTTTACAGCTCCTTAGTATACTTCTGCACTTGCAAATCAGTTCTTCCTTTTGCAATCACCATAACATAAAGGTAAAGACAGTCTACCTGTTCTAGCTAAAAACATTTTCGGAGTATGTCCTATTAAGTGTAGCTGACAAGACTAGAAAAACAGTCCATATTAGCAAGCGTTTCTACCATACTAGTTAATGGCAATTTCTAGACTGCTGGTTCAGAAATACTAGAAAATACTGTTCCAGATCACTCGAGTAGTTGCTTGAAAATGATATATAAGTACATCTTGAGCAGTCTAATGCTGCTAGTAGTGTGTTAACATGGAAGTACTGCTGCTATTTCTGCCTCTTCTGCTAAATGCTGATGGCTCAATGAAAGTAACTTGTAGAAATGTGGGAGTAATTCAAGCATAACTGCCGGCTTTTTTACAGGAATTCAGTTATATGTCCTACATAAACTCAAACAAGACTTGAAACGTTTTGTCATCTTACCTTATTAATATTAGGTTCAACGTTCATTACTTGCTTAACATTAGAATATCTTACGTCTGTAGAGAGGTGAAATGCAGAAAATATGATTATTTGTCCTGTGAGCTTTCAAGTTAGAAAATTTGGTTCCAAAAAGATTTGGCATGAGTACATTTTGACATTGAAAAGGGGCTTTTCCTCTGTAATAAAATCAATCATCATCCTGCAAAAACAGTAATCCTTTTATTGGCACAAAGGAAGGATGTGGTGCACCTTTTTGAATAAGCATTGTAATTCAGCCATAAATGAAACCACTTCTCCTTGTTACTTGTCTGGTCCTGTTTTGTGAGTACAGATATTAAGTACTGTTGGTCATTCAGGGCTTATTTATTTGCTTCAGTATGTTTGTTGACCTCAAATGTAAATCAGCTCCAAGTTTTAAAAATTATTGCTTGCGGTTTAAGCACAATTACATCTTATTATATTGTCAAGTGTTTTTTTGCAAATTTTTTTTCAAGCCAAAAGTTTAGATGCGATAAACTACACCTAATGCTAAGCTTGCTGTCTGGTAGGCCAGAAGGTCACTTCCAGCCATGTTTTGCCAAAAAGTTGCTTTGAACCTTTCCATTTTATACAGTATCACTCCCATATTCTCCTCTCCTCCCCTCCCCATTCCTTTCCTCCCATCCCCTCCCCTCCCATCTTTTTTCTTTTTTTAATGACTCTAACATAATGTCAAACTGTGAAACATAGTGGAATTATTCTGTTTTAACGAATTTGATTAATATATATTTAGTAGTATACTGGAGAAACCATCCTTTTCATCTTTATGTACGTTTGATTTCCCTCTTGATATTGATAGATCATTACAAATTATCTACTGAAGAGTAGATTCAGATATTTCAAATTCATCCTAATTACACAACTATTCATAGTGTCATCAGAGGACTGTGATCTGAGAGAGGAATAAGATGATCAGTACAAGCAATTAGAGCAGTGAGGTTCAGTGGAAGAAGAGAAAGAAAATGGTCTGTCCACAGCCCAGCTTGGAGGCTGCAGCCTGGAGATCATGTGAGTTTTTCCAGTCCGTATGTGCTTCATTAGCTACCAGGGCCAAAATCCAAACATGAGAGAAAACTTGGTGTCTGAGATAGGTTAGGCTTGCTGGTTTTACTTGGGACCAGTTTTGTGGGAGACTTTAACATCAATTTACCAACTGTTTTCCTTTTTTTTTTTTTTTTTTGTCCTATAAATTAACCATCTTTCTTTCCTTTTACTCTAACTTTTACATCAACATCAATGTTTTGCAATTTTCCAGAGTTGCCTTCCATAGAATCTCAATTTCTCTCGCATGTGCTTGTTTCAGTCATGCCTCAAAGCTGTGCTTTGCCCTGCGCTGTGTCTCTCAGAGCTCTCTATTCTGACTGCGTCACCAATCCTGTGAGCACTGTTTGCTCTCGCCTTGCCTACAGCTCTATGATTGAAGAGAGTGCTAACTTTGCTGGAGGTTTTTAGAAGTCCAGCCTCTTCGCAAATATTCTCCTCTTGACTCTTAAGTCAGTTTTGCTTTAGGATTTCACGGTAGAGAGGGTATGTTAATTCATTGTTATGTAAGGATCACCACCATTTTATGACAGTTTGTGTTACTAAGATTTTCAGACGGATGTGTTAGAGACACCTGAGAATGAATTTTGTAGTGATTCAGAGCATTGTTTGCACTGAGGGGAAAAACTGAATGTCCCCTTCAAAAGAGGGAGCAAAATAGGGGTAGCATTATTTTTGCAGAGCTGGAGGAAATAAAAATTCTGCTACTGTGGTATGTTCATTGCTACTGAAGTCGACGTGTTGATGAATTGTTTTAGGTATATAGCTTTTGCTGTGGCTTTGTCCCAGTTGTTCTACTTGACCACTAAACTCAGCCTCAGGGCTTGTTTCTGTAATTCTAATTGCACTTTTCAGTGCGTTTAGAGAGAATTTAAACAGCAGATTTTATTCATCTAAATGATTGCTCGCTGTTCTAGAAACTCACATAGTTCACTTTATTATAGTTACTTGTCCTGAGAGGATAGCAAAAATTGAAGTACATTTTGTAAAGAAGAGGGGATTTAGCAACAGAATTGTGAGTGTATCAGATCACAATCTCTCTCTCTCCTACGAAGATGTTAACTCGGAAGGCAGATGCTAAGCTGTTTACCACAGTCAGGCGTGAGGCGTGATCACTCAGCTCTAAATTAAATCTACCCATGATGGTTAGCATGGAGGTAATCAAATCACTTGCACCATTTGAGCTGATTCCGTCGCCTTTCATTATCAAAGCTCATTTAAACTGCTTTAAACCTAAAGCTGAACTGATAAAACAGATAAATTTGTGCATCTGTGATCACATTTTCCTGCTGTTATGTTTTGTGCTATCTGAACCTAAAGACTGTGTGTTAAATAGAACCCTAAAACTGATGACAATTAGTCATATCCTGTGTCTTGTCATCTTAGTATTTATATTAATTAGCCACTATAAGTATAATTTTGTCCAACACAGAATAGGTTTCAGGTAACATGGAGGATCTCTAAGTGATACAGCACACACAAATTACATTCTGCCCTTAGAAAATGCCCCTTTCCCTACTGGATCACAGACAGGAAATAAGAAGTTATTTGCTCATTGCTTTAAAACTGTAGTGACTTTTTCTGCCTAGTGATTCCAATTTAACAGCTGAGAACAACGATTTCCTTGTGCACGGTGTGTAATCTCACATCATTGTAAGGCTTTTCAGTCCTGCTGAGAACAAAAATAGTCAATGCCACACTCCCTCCACCCCACTTACTATTATACCTGCTCCATATAGTCGACATGAAGAAAACAGACTTGTGAGCAAAAATGAAGTCTGCTATTGGTAGAATGCTTATGAAACTCTTGCTAGCTATGCATTTTGTAAAAGCTATAATGACTACTTCTGTTTTGCTCATCAGCAGCATCAGATTGTTTCTAATCCTCAGACTTGAATTCTGCTGCCCATATGTGTTTCATTGGCCAAGGAAATGGCCGCTGAAGGCATAATAGCCATGAGACTTGATTCATGATTGGTTTTGCTAGCATTTTTAATGCCTTTCTATCTAACTAATAAACCACTTAAATTGTCTTACTAAATTGTACTTAAATTGGGCCCACCAAACTGAAACGGAGGTAAAAGGATGTGGTCAAGATTTAAAAACATGATGTGGTTCTTACTGTACAAAGTGCAGATGTTCTGCAAAATCCAGTCACCCTGGGGTTTGGGAAAGCAATGACAAGGTGCATCTTTTTTTTCAGGTGAGTTCAGAACACTTGAATTATTTCAGAATCTATAAAGATGTGTGAAGGGGGAACAACTGAAAACTGAGATTTTGTGTGTTCTGCTTAAAGATAGCCCATATTTTGAGATGTTAGGATTGAACGCTGAGCCTGCTGAAATGAGCTGTTACTCCCTGCATCTTTAAAGGTTATTTGACTATGTGAAAGGTTAAATTATGCCTTCTAATTTGCATGCAGATTCTGGAAAGTAACTCTTGTAGCTGAGATATCTTTGATTTATGACCATCTTCACCATGTACTCAGAGCATGTGCTGTTGCTCATAGTAACGAGGGACTGTTGACGATATCTGTGACTATTAGCCAGAGTCAGTACTGACCGCAGACAGGCAGGTAGAATGCATGAATGCGTTTCAGTCAGTGACAGCTCTTCATTTCTATCTGTGGCAGCCACACTGCAGAAAGGGAGTGTTTCACTTAAAGATCTGAGCAAAATTCACCTTCAGATGTCCTCTTAGTAGCAGTGATGAGTAAGAAAAAAAATTGTGCTGGCTGATTTTTAGTTCCAGCTTATCAGATAAAGCAATAATAAATAAGTACATTTTGCATAGGAATAGTATCATGGAAAACGGCATGAATTGTGTCTTTTTTCAAATTGCTTTGCAGGCTTTACTGCAAGAAGTGCAAAATTCACCAGCTGGGTCCCAGTAATTGTGCCTGACTGCACAATCTGAGCTCCCTGTAGTGGAGTTCTCCCACTGAAAAAAAGTTGCATGCATCCTCCTAAGGTTATTTACCACTGTCAGCTGATCTATCTGGGTCTTTCTGCTTTTGGCTAGCAGACATTCATTGGGTTTTCACTAGGGGAAAAAAATTACATGGCAAATGAGTGAAACTGTAGACTACTTTTTACTCCAGCCCTTCTAAAAGTCAACCCAATGCAACTGACTTTGAATTGTTGGGTAATTTTTTTGTGCTATAAATATTTTTCGTTTAATCATTTACTCTTTTAATGGTAGCAGTAGAAAGTGACTGATATAGAAACAAGGTGGATAACAGTGATCACCTGCTTTCTTTTTTTTTATCCTTTTTGCAGTGTTGGTTATCTAACTAATGCTACTTGGTATAAAGGAAGTTGGCTCTTGTTGTCAGCAGGTACTGTAAATGTTGCCAAGTTTAGTCATCTGTGGCTTAGAAATAGAAAATTGCGAAGTTTGAGCTGCCCCAGCATAAAGATAACCTCAGTTCTGAATACCCTAAACCCCGAGCGGAAATAGGGAAATTCTAAAAGCACAACAAAGAGATGATAAAAGACAAAAATAATCAGGGGAGGTAATGCAGAAAAACAGAGATGAGAAAGTGGACAAATCAACATCTAAAGCCTTTCCTCCCCTAGACCTGCAAGAGATGAGCTCCTGTAAGTACCCTGGAAGCACTGTCATGCCTGTGCTCTACTTGAGAGCCGTAATGTGTCAGTCTTTACTTGAATGAATAACCCCTTTGGAGTTAGTTCAGAGCTTCACATTCAACTTTGTTGTGAAAAAGGCTTTGCCTTTGCATCTTCTGTCTGAGGTACTTGCTGTTTTGTGCAGTGTTTAAAATACAGCTAATACCAGTGATGAAAATGAGGGGAAAAAAAACAGGGATATGTGTTTCTGCAGTTCCTGAAAAACTGTTATACTTTCAGCACTTCATTATTTTCTACTAAAAACCACTTCTGCTTTCATTCTCCTGCTTTTTCTGGAAGATGAACAGAGAAGATAACACAAATTAGGTTTCCCCTCCCCTGTTCCTTCTGGATATCTGCCAATTAATAATTTGAATTAACGGGAAGCCGGAAGGTTGAGAGTGTGACGAAATTCAGTCAACCTTGAATTCAAAGTCAGGGTCATTTTTCTATTATTGTGATGATGATATATCTCAAAGTGAAGATATGTGGTGGTTTATATCCTTTGATAAGTTCAGCACTGTCATCTTGTTTTTCATCTCATTTTTTCTACACGTGTTGTTCAGCTAATTACCACAAAATACAGGTGAGGTGTATATATCCTAAGTGAAATATTATTAAGTTCTTTACAGTGGGCTGTAAGTAAAAAGATGAACTAATATTTTCCAAGGCTGCAGAGCTGGAACTGGGAGTTGAATTTAATCCTCGGGAATCAGTCTTCAGCTGAAACAATTAGTTTATTACATTATTTGGCATTACAAAGCATATTTCACTGGCACTACACGGAGCGAGCTCAAAATATTTTTTTTCCTTAATTTTGTTGTACAAATGATGGTTTCATTAAAAAGCATGTTATGGTTCCGAAGAAATGCAGTAATTTTTGGTGCTAAAGGCTTGTTTGTTTCTCCAGCACAAAGACGGCATAAGGATTATACGAGATGAAACACAAGACTTCACAGCAAAGGATTTTGTCCCTGGATAATATGTTTTTCTCCAGGGGTGCTGGCGATTGTTTCTAAATATTGGAATTGTTTTGAGGTTTTAAGGAAAGGGGGGCTGTATAAGATATGAAAACAAATCTGTGTCTTCTAATACATGTTTTTAAGCTAACACAAACGGACTTTAACAATTTGTAATTAATCACTGGATTTACCACAGACTCTATTTATCGTCCAGCTCTCTTTTAAGGGTGGTAAATTATGTTACTTAAGCTTACAGCTAGGGAGAGATTATAAAACACTAGTAAAATTCTTACTAAAAAGAGATTGTTTTCTCCTTAGCAAAACAGAGATAATTTGGTGCGCATAGCCCCTCTTAACATACCACACCATTTTTCACTGATTGTAAGACAGGGGTTACTTCCACACTGTGTTCAGACATGCATAGAGGCTGTTCTGCTGCAGCCATGCAGCCCTAGGTTGTGCATGGGCATTAGTGCATCTCTTGGTGGATGTAGCAGCACCACCTTCCCTCAGACTGGCTGGCTGGAGCTGACTGAACGCCTCAGTTCAGCTGTAAATCACTCTCACAAAACAGAATCAGACTTCAGTGCCAGGCATGCTGATTTTCAACTACTAGTTTTTAACGCTGCTTCTCCACATGATAAGGTCCCACCGAATGCAGCGCTCGGCAGCTGAGGCATGACCCTGGGCCCCGGGCTGCTTGTCCACAAGGGATAGGGATGTGGGAATGGTCATGGCAGCACTTACTGTGACTGTGGGGTTGGTGGAGCTCCAATGCATCACAATTCAGTTATCCAAGGGTGGCATTTCTTGTTTTAATTTCTTCAGGGGTGCTTATTCTGCTTAGTTTTGAGGTTGGAGAGAGTAGTATGCGACTGTACTGAGTACCAGACTTGTTTTTTAGAACTTGAGAGTTTTGAAGGCAAGAAAGTAAGGTGTCAGTTCTCATCCAAGGCAGAGATCAAGGAGTTTAATACTGGAGAAAGCAATGTGGTTTTTGCTGTAACTACAGTGTATTAAAATCATAAAATTGTTCCATGTGAGCAAGAAAAGGCATGTTGCATCATTTATGTTGTGTGTCATGTGGCTTTATGGGACTGGGACTTCTTCCTTATATTTGCAGCTCCACAAAATGTTCCTCAACTTCTATATATAAAGCTGCTTAGTACCAACATGTCACTCATCATCATCATCATCAACTTCTCTTTAAGCTGTGATACGTTTATATAGAACCCCAAACTGGAGTGGAGTATGAAAATCAGTCCAGCAAGTGCCTAGAATAGTTGTCATAGAGAAACTGTTATGTGCTGTATCAGTTGCAAGTCCAAGTCTGGAAGCCTTTTCTGTCATATGTCAATATCATTCATTGATGTGTGGTTTGGTTTCAGTTATGGCCTGGAGCTACACAATAATGGGCCAAAAAAGGCAACGGAAGCACCAGGGGCACTTCTAAAATTCTTCCCCCATAGCTAATACTCTTGTGCAGATAAAGTCATGTTTGCTTTTGTAAAATGGGTTCCACCTTCATTGTGGTCTCCTGAGCAACACTCACTCTTTGCTGTGATTATGGTCTCAGTAGTGCAAAAGGAGCCTTCAAAGCCTGTAAGTGTTGTGACTGCCTCAGAAGTATTGCTTTAGTGATGATCTAAAACCATTTGTATCCATTGTACGTGATTTACAGGCTGCAAATTACCCATTTATTTAAGCAGCAAAGTATAAGAATAACTAATTATCCCCAGAAAGAATAATCCCTGGTAAATTGTGTCATTTTTTCTCATTGCTTCTCTAGACACAGCTGATTGTTGGGTTTCAATCGCAGTGTTAATAATGTGAGGCCAAAATACTTGAATCTTAAAAATACAGGTATTTTTTTCCTGTTAGCTTCAAGACTGCGTGAAGACAGCCTCGAGGGAATCTGCTGGAGGAGTTTAGGGCATTCTTCCTTTCTACATAGCAAGGCTGAATATCAATAGTATCTCCAATATAATTTCAGAAACGGGTAATATTGCTGAGTGTTTGCTGTCAAAATACGGAACTGGGGTCAAAAGTAACAATCAACTCCTGAATGCAAATTGCTTGTCACATTTCCCTTTGGAAGCAGCAGATAACTGGAATGAACAGAAATTGAAGACAGTATATTTTTTATGACACAGATTGAACTCCTGCCAATGACAAATGCCAAGGTACATTGTGAAAATAAAATGATGTAGTGCTAGCTAAAGTGCATGACATAACTATGAATAGATGCACCCATGTGCACAACACAGCTCCTACCTTTCTTTACTCAGAACAGTTTCACATTTACCAAGGTCACCAAAGTGGAAGCTCATGTCATGCATGAAAGTACATAAGGACCATCTGGGAACTATAAAAATAGCCTGTCCTGACTAGATGATTTGTTTGGTGGCCAAGGATTGATAGGAAAGGAAAGAATTGATGCTCATTCAGGAAATGGCAAAACAGTGTCAAACTTGTTGGGAAATTGTCAGGCCCTGTTTCATCCTTGGGAATGGCCTGGTATCTTGTGGAACTAAATCCTCAACGGGACTTTGGACCTCTTGGCTTCTGTGTGTTCTGAAAGGGGTCTGTGTGAACTGACGTGCTTTGGTACAGACAGTGGAAATCTTAATATATTTACAAGAATCCTAACATTTCAGGTTTTCTCATTCTGGAATAAACTGAGAGTGATAGTAGAAGTTAGCTCAAATGTATACAATAAAGTTCATAAAAGAGGTGATATGAATACCACCTTCCACCACATGCCAGTCAGTTTTATTCAGCCATTTTGCAAATAGTTAAGTGTTATGATCTTGTTTGAACATGGTTTACAAAGTAAGACTGGAATTTTCTGGTTGCCTTATGGGAGAGCAGGACATATGACTTCAATACAGATAACTTGAACCTGATCCCTGATGTTGGTTATTTTTTTAAGCTCAGTCTAGAAAGAAGATTCCTAAACTAGCAGAAATACCCATAAATAATGAAACTCAATTGCAAATTTTCCATGCAGGAGAAAAAAAGATACTAATGACTGCTTTTTTGACAAGTGTTTCCATATATAAGTGATGCACTGGCAGCTTTTGAGCACAGCTTTAATGAGGTATCACACCTGAATGACTTCTGTTGAAGTCCTTAACCTGCACACTGTAAGTTGTAACAAGTCAGTCTCAGAATGCTGTTAATGGATATGCTAGATAAATATGTTGAGGTTCTCCAGCTACATCCAACAGTCCAGGCACCATTTTAGAAGCTGTCAGTTTGTGAGTCCTCAAGTGGCTTGATGCGATTTCAACTTGTGTTACCTGCCAGAACAGTGATGTTTCCAGGTAGCAAAGTCTTACGTGCCACATTAATTCAGTAAAATCTAATTATATGTCTGTTATCTTTCAAGCTTATGGTTGAACTTGAACTGAGATAAGAGCGGCTTGGGCAACAGGCCCAGGCCACTGTCTGCAGTGTGAGTAGTAGTAAATCTTGTCTGTATATTGTTCCCTGTCACCACCCCCCATTTGGTCAGCTAGTTGGCTTGTTCCTGATTCAGCCCAAATCCTAATATATAGGAAACAGGAGCAGTAAGGGAGTTTAGGAGGGGCTTGTTTTCCAAATTAACACAAGGTGTGAGATGTAGGCACAACTATTTGGTCTCCCGCATGCTGTTTTTTAATTTTTAATTTTTTTTTTTTCATGTGTAATCTTGGGGAAGGGGAAAATTAGGTTTTGTTTTCAGTGTGGTGAGTGTGGTGTGGATGTTTCCGGAAGTGATGAACTTTTGGAACTTAGGCCAGAGACGGAAGCAGTTGTTCCGTTTTACTGTTTTATAGCCTCACCTGTAAGCAATGTAAGTGATGTTTCCTAGATACCATTAGAGGGTCAAATTAAACAGCAGGAATTAAAGAGGAAACCATTTATATGCTCTCAGAGTCATACCTCCCTTGAACTGACTCACCACTCATTGCTCCCATCACAAGGCTTTTTCTCTTTGACCTCAGGTTCTGGTTGCTCTGTCAGCTTCCTGCTCCTTCACTGTGCCCACGTGTGTCTGCCATTTTATTGATGCTTTTCTTCCACACCCCACAAGCGCACACACACTTCTGCCAGTCAGCTCTCTCACTCGGCAGTTTGCTACCAGTCCCATGAGAAACCACTGAAGCACTGCAGCTCAAACTCTGCTCAGATCTTTCTATACTCTGAAGTTCATGATGCCTTTCCTCCGGTTCGCCCGTTTGCTTCCATGAAGAAGCTCAAGAACTGGTGTTATGATTGCAGAATGTTTGTGTCAGAAGGATTGCTGGAAGTCTCTTAGCAGCCATTCATACACAGTGGCATCACTGGCAGGCTGTATTATGGTGCATGTATTATTATTCATGTGAGGTAGAACTAGTAAGGCTTTGGTTAACATTGCTTTTTAAGAATCAGTAGGAATCATTTTGTGCTTATTACTAGCAGTTGAAATGATCGCAGAGGCCAGAGGTTTTAATTTTTGAAACATTAGCTTTGCATTAATGTTCGTCACAGACTCATTGTGTTCCTTCCCTTGGAAAAAGAAGGGATATAGTAACTTGTGACCAAAATTGCTTAACCATTGCTGTCATCTAATAAGAACCTGAGAGGTTCTGTGTTACACCAAAACTTATACAGAAACATCTAAGATGTATTAGTTCATGTTTTAAGAGTGCTTTGAGAATACAGAGCAATAAATGTGATTAATGGGTGGTATTGCTAGCTTCCTAGATAGGATATTTATCTCTACATAAGAATTGGAATCTGTGTATGCACTTTCTCTTTGATATGGAGATGTGCTTAAATTATTACTCAAAAAAGTTGTTTGGTTCTAGTTAAAGGAGAATAAGTTCTGTATGGGTGTTACCCACGTCAGGTCTTAAAATAAGGAAGCTGAGACTTGAAATTAAAAAAAAGGAAATTATGGAAGACTTGCACATAGATCTGGATGTAAACTATCACCAGCCAAAAAGTAAAATTCTTTACAAAATATCTTATTTTCCTTTTAAAAAGAGAACAAAAAGTTCTCTTTTTGGTACTGGTACTGGTAAGAACAATAAAATTGGACAAGCCTTTCCCTCTCTTACAGCTTTATTTCACAAGATATTTGATGGAAATCAGGCTCATCTTCATCAATATAATGGGGGAGGCGGGAATGTAATTTGTACCTGTGAGATTGTAAGCATTCCTAAACACGGAGTTAAATTTTATGGCATCTTTTGCTAAAGAAGAGAAAGGAAGCATTTTTTTATATCATCCCTGAAAGTTTTATGAACAAATCTTTGTTTCCTTTGAAGGCAGTACAGTTTAGAACATCCATGTTCTAAAGCTCCAGATAGCACCGTGCAAGTTTGTAATGACTTAAAAGTGAAGCGATGGCACTTCACTGACACATCTTGATCACCTTTGTAGTACCAAAATATTTTTCAGTGACAGCTGCAAAGACTTTAAAAAGTACTCCCTCAAAACCCAACATTTTAAGTGCATTATTGACAAGAAAAAGTTTTGTTGCTTTTCCGTATTTGATTCCGATCCCAGGATTGACCACACATTAAGCAGTGTATGTTCATACGCATTCCTGTTGTTCAGTGTGGTTGACTAAATATTAGCCATTCACTAAATTTCTGCAATGCTGTAATTAAATTTGACTAAGGTAAAATACATATAAGCAAACAACTGTGCTGCTTAAGTCTATTCTTAATTGACAGAAAACAATTGAGAGAGGAAGAAAAATCATCTGTTTCTGTTGGGGAAAATCAGAAGACTTTGTTTTCTTTTCAAGAATTCCCCAAACCAAATAAGTCTCTTAATTGAAAGCTTCAGGGGAAAAGCCCTAACTCATAAAAGTAATAAAAGCAAGGTTATTAATAAATACACCTAAAAGGCATTAAAGGTCACATAATCCAGATGCTCAGGAATAAACTGTTGATAGAAAGCAATATGAAGGACTGCAGAGATGTTTCAAAATCAGCTATACCTTGACTATAATTATTTTTTGTTGTTGGGAAGAAGGAGTATACTTTCTCCTCTCTGGAGATAGGCACTAGCAGAGTTGTGCACAGGAGTGAAGCCAGTTCAGTAGTGCATCTGCCTGTGACCCTGGTTCCTATCATCTTTCACAGCCTGCTGCCCCTTGCTTCAGCATCAGGATGTGTCTGCGTCCCCTTACATGAAAAGATGCTAATCCCATCACCTTACTATGAAGCAAAGTTAATGCGATAGTAATATTTGACAATTTGATTACAGGCTTCTGACAAACCTGTGCAGAGCCATATACAAGTAGTATTTCAGGAGAAAATTTTTTTTAGTCGTAAATTTTTTTAATTTACGTGGGTTTTCACTGTGGTAGAAAAGGCATTTTGCCATCAGAGCAACCTCTGCCAAACGTCAAGTCCCTGTTCCAAAGTGTGGAAGCACTAGAAATCCTCATTCAAACAGCTGTATAAATATCGGTAACGCCGTACTTCCCCCAACTGTGATCTGAAATGATTGAACTGTTTTTCCTCATGCCTTCCAGTAAAAAAACTTAGCCTGAGGCAGACGCTCACCATGGATCTTTGCAGCCCAAACAGTTAAAATGTACTTAAATTATAAGTGAAAATGCAAGCTTATAATGTGTCATACTCAAATATAGGTGTTGATGTCTGCTCCTTGCGTAATACTACAAAGAATCATGAGTTTCTGTAGAAAAAAAAAGAGCAAAATTATCTTTCCTTAATAAGGAAATGTAAAACATATGTAGAGAAAAAACAGTTCGTAGGAGTGAAAAGATTAATAAAAGGTCAACTTTGAGTAAACAATACATGAACACTCACACTTATTATGTATGTTTTTTCACTGATAGAGAGAAATTAAAAATTTCATTGTTCATTATTCAGCTGTGGTATATCTGTATTAAGTAGGGAATCATTTAAAAGGAGCTACTTATCCCTGTTTCCCCATCCTTCTGGCTCATGACTCTCACATTATTTGCTCCTCAGAGTTTTCATTTCAACTGCCTGTAACCAGGTGTGAAGTGCACTCTCCTGGGAGCTGGAAAAGGCAGGATTGAACCTGCTAATTCTTAATGAACACTTCAATCTTTTGTCTCTTAAATCTCTTATACCAGTTCCACTGCCACCTTTTTTCACTTTCTTCCTTTCTCTCTCTCTTTCTCTCTCTCTTTCTCTCTCTCTTTCTCTCTTTCCTTTTTCTCTCTTTCTTCCTTTCTCTCTCCTTCCTCCCTCCCTCCCTCCCTCCTTTCTTTTCCTGTTTTCAAATGAAGATAATTAGTCAGTTCTCTACAGCCAAGGATACAAATTGGAGCCTAGATTTGGAGGAGAAATATGAAACGATGAATCTCAGTCTCAGACAACTGTCTAATCCATGGCTGCAGGAAAATACATAAGTCTTTGAAACAAGCACATAACTTTCCCCATTCCTTGTAGAGGGAATTCAATAGCTTAATAGCATGTGAGAATTACGCTCCAGGAGCTGGATGGCTAAAATACTCACTTGGTTATAACATCCTTAGAAGATCTAGTAAGCATGACAGTACTGAGTATTACCCTGTCTACCCTCCTGCATGTCTTTTCCATGTATATTTTTTTCCGTATAAATTAGTAAGACTGTTCCAATTTGGAAAAAGACTTTACTTTCAATTATTTGACTGCTGATGTTCACTTTGAAGCCCTGTATAGACTTTGTAACTTTATAACAGAACTTCAATACTTCTTTGTGTGAGCAATAAGAAACAATTCTGGTCTGTATGAGGATAAGCACAGCCAATGAAGGGAAGGGATGATCCTCCTATACACGACTCTGATCAGACCACATCTAGGTATATACCCAGTTTGGGGCCCCAACAAAGATAGATATGGGCAAACCAGAAGTTTTGTACATGTCTGGTGGGTCCCCCAGGGTTGGGACTGGAGCACTTGCCCCATGAGGTGAGTCTGGGCTGGGTCAGCCTGGAGAAAGGACAGCTTCAGGAACAGCTTCAGGGACGGCCCCCCAGTACCTATCATCAAGGAGATGGAAGTGGTCTCTTCATAGCAGTGCAGGATACAACATGGATGGAGAAGAGGCAAAAGTTGACGCAGGAGAAGCTCAGGTTGGGTATAAAGAGAAACTGTTTCCCTGTGAAGACCGTGAGGCAGAAGAGCTGGTAATTTAGGGAGGCTGTGCCACTTCTGTCCTTCGAGGGTTTCAGTCTTTGAATGGATGAAGCCCTGAGCAACCTGCTCTAACCCCAGACCTGGCCCTACTTTGGCTCAGAAAGTGGACTGTATACCTCCTGAAGACCCTTTGAACCTCTTGCATTTAGGTACTCAAAATCCTGCTGATGTTGATGGGCTTTCAGAATATTTTTATAGTAGTAAACACATGATTGATACATATGTCAATCTTTATGGTCACCTCTGGCTTCCTGAGAGTCTCTCTTGGAGGAGAGGCCAAAAATATAGGAATATTTTGTTCTCTGATGAAATAATTCTTGTCTAGGCATTGATAACTTTAAAAGCTTCTCAAACCTTGTATAGATAGTTTTAAGTCTTCAGTTCAATCTGTGTTGATTTTTTTAAGCCTGGGAGTGCTATTTTATTTGATCTGCTCTAACGAGCAATTGTGTCATAATAGATTGAAACCCTTCTTGAGAAGCATTCAACTGATCTTTTTTTAGGAAAAAACTTAGGTTATATCATATGTGTCTCTAAGTCCCCAAGGATTTTGAATTTCTCTTAGTTTCTAGGTTGTTTGGCTTTTTAAAAAAAGCCGGTTAAAAAGCTTTCCATGGCATCTTTTAATCTGTATGATTTGCTGTTTATATTAGGGCTGCACAGAACATCACAGTACTGCCACCATAAATTTATCTTGCTACATTCTATATTCATCATCTGTCTGGAAATAGAAAAAAAGCTGGTCAGGGCATGCAAATCAGTGTTAAAAAGAACCAGAGTATATAAAAAGCAACCCTGTAGTGATGCTGCTTGTGTCTCCTGCTATCCTTAGACTGGAGGAAACAACCAAATATGACTGAGATGTACATTTTGTGTACACCTCCATATGGGGCCAGTAATGTCTTTATAAAAATGGGCAGACACCCTCTATCTAAAGAGGAGAGTATTCCTCCTGCGGTCTTACCAGTAAGACAAAAAGCCAAAACATAAAGTGACAGTCTGTCTGACACCAGTGGCTAATAACAGCATATGAAGGAAGAAGGACTGGTGAAAAGGCAGTGTGTGAGATAGTGTTGTACAATCTGGATTATGCTACTGGATATTCTCTGCCTGATTTTCTCTTCCCTCTTTGTGGTCTGTGTATAGATCATTCAAAGGAAAGGTTGGGGGAAGAAAAAAACAACAAAACCCACCAGTATCTTAAGCTTGTGCTTGGCATGGTTTTTCATAAGACAGAGATTACTCGGTCTGAATTTTTTTGTTGACTTTGTAATAGGCAGCTTCTATATTAAATAGCTGGAAATATAAATGCAAACAAATAGCTTAGTAAGGTTTTAGTTTGGGATTGCAGAGAAGTGTCTGCAGGCATCCTTTTACAGCAATCTGTGTCTGTCTGCCCTTCTTTCTCCCTCCTGCACCTTTAGAGAAGAAAAGTAACGTTGTACCTTCTTGAAAGAGCAAGCCTTAGGAAAACATTTAATGACTTGTCTCTGGAGGTCAAATAATTGTAGACCTGAGTAAACTGAGTGGAGCTTGTGAGGTATAAGTACACTGCAGTAAAATATCCTGAATGTATATATATGTTTCTGTTTTTCTGTTGCACAGTACTATCTAATGTTTGTTCTTAAAGTGTTTAGCACTGACATTCTCTTAGGATTATTCAAGAGAAAATATTAACTATTCATAGCTATCGTTAATATGTTTATAAATAGTTTATAAGAGAACCTACCATAATCAAAGTTCGAAATAGTGTCCACATATTCTATGAATTACAAAATATTTGTTTTGGGGGCTGAAATTTTCCATGCTGATAGCCTGAAAAATATTGTTTTGCCCTTTAGCTCAGAATATAATCCTTTCAGCTATTCTGGAATTACAGATGAATGGGAAAAATTCTTTTTCCCTTAGTGTAATAATAAGAATAATTTTAAAAAATGAAGAAAATCCTCAGCCACACTTTTAACAATACTACAGGGAAAAACAAGGTTGAAATATGTGGTAAGATATATGGCTTTTTCTTGCTTTGAGGAAAAAAAAATAAAAATGAAATTATAAATGATGGAAAAATAACATCAAATTGTTCCCAGTAGCATCTGCTAAGCCTATTAACCGAAAATAATAAAATCCCACCCCCTTAACAATGTCACTGCCCAGCCCTTCTGCCTGAGGCCATCAGGCCTTGAATGTTCTAGGCTAGGCTCCCTCCCTCAGCTCTTCCCTGGACCTCTTCACATCCTTCCTTAGCTCTTGTTCACTTGGCCTCAGCTGACGGATCCTAGAATCATAGAATTGCTCAGGTTGGAAAAGACCTTAAAGACCATCAAGTCCCACCGCAACATAACCATCGTACATACTTGTGGCTGCCCTCTTTGCGCTTGTTACCAGCACACCTGGTGACAGCTGTCCAGCAGTCTCCTGCTCTGCTGCTCCACAGCCATGTGAGGATAGCCTGCAAAGCTTGAGGCTTTCTAGTCCAGCACAGACTCCTATTTGTTTATGTCATCCTGTACGTAGGGTTTGCTAAGTCCAAAGGTTGATTTTGTCATTCCAGTAGAAGGTGTTATTGTGAGGCAGCGCCAGAATCACTTCCCTATTTAAATTGTTTCTAATGCTTAGGACTAATGAAGTCTTAAAAGATACTGAAACAACATGCAGTTCAAATGGACTTGGAATTGAAACACAGATATTACTTGTGGGAAAGAAGTAAAACCAAAATGTGCAGGTATCTGGCCATCCTGTCGTTCATGTTAGTACTGCAGTCTGTCCATGGCTCTGAGCATGTTTCCTTCATGCTGGAGGCCCGAAAAAAAGGTATGAAATAAAGAGACTGAGCTTATGGGTATTAAAAAATTGTAACCTTCTTTATGCTGCCTTTGCTGTGTGTCACCTCCCTTATCCTACAGTGTTGAAGTGCCATGTTTACCAGGCTTGTCTGTTGTCATATGCTGAGTAGCGAAACTCCCGGTAGCTGTAGTTGGCACTAACACCATTCCAGCTGATAAGTTGCTAGTGGTGTGGTTTTTAAAGAAAGGATTCACCTTCGGGCTGTTAAAGGAAGCAGTTTATTTAAGAGGTGGTGTAAAATGCACATGTGGATGTTTTATCCTTACCTTGCTCTTCAGAAATAAGGAGAACAGACAAGATGCAACTTGGTCCTATAGCCCAATTCAAATGTTCAGATGTGCTAGGAAAAATCAGGATTTGGGCCCCAGCTCCCTGAGCTGCACCATTTTAAATGGTGGAGTTGCTGGATGAAAATCAGATAACTTATTCAAGGCAGAGGAAGCCTTATTCAGCTACTCCAGCTTTCAGGAAAGTCAAGGCTGTCCTTTTCAGTCTTGTGTTCTTTGCCTCATTTAAAAATAAAATAAACAAAACAGACATTGTGCCTGCTGATCCCAGCTGACCTTACAGCAGGTGGCTCTGGAACTGTATGGAAGCCCTGTTATCAGTCCCAGCCCCGTGGTGTCACCTCAAAGGCACATGTTTTATCTGCTGGTGCGTGGCCTGCCTCATCACAGTTGGGTGCTTGTTTACATCCATACTTAAAGGCAAGCTTAGGACTCAGATACCTCAAATTGACATTTTAGTGTACTTTTTTAGGTATTACAGAAAAAGAAAAAGAAACTGTCCTGTTTCTAAATATGAGAGGGGAAGTTTGTTCTAAAAATTCATTTGTGTCATTTTAATCACATCTGAGGATACAGAAAGAAAATGAAATAGGTACAATCAGTTCTGGCAAGGACTCTTCCCATCATACTCCTTTTCACTCAGTACTCTGTAAATGTAAAGCACTGCTGAAAAATTGAAATCTCCATGTTTGCACACTTTTTTTTCCTTTTTTTTTTTTTTTTCTGAGATATTAATAAGAATTCAGGTAAATCTGGTGAAAAGTGAAATTTGAGATCCTATTAATATACTGTTCCACTTGCCGAAAATCAAGAAAAGCAAATATCTGTAGGGTAATTGTGTAATCGTGTAATTTTTTTCAGCTTTTATTCTTTGTTACCTGTTTTGAACATATAGCACAATTAGCAAGACCTAAAACTAATTTCTAGTTGCATTACACACGTGGGACTGCACATACACACACACAAGTGTACAGCTAGTTGATCACATATTTCAGTCTAATTGACTTAACATGTATGGACACATCTTCCAGTTTGTCCAGAGTACAGTTCTGTGCTCTTACGAGGAAGAAAATATTAGTTCTTTTTCCTGGCAGGATCCCCAGATGACTGAAGTTGTTCAAGAGTGATGAGATGTCTTGAATCTCAAACCAATCACACCGATCATGTGTTTTTACTTCTTAAACCTCTCTAATTCCCTCTTAAACAAAATAAAAAACATCGTATTTCATGTCATTTCATTTGCAAGGTTGAGAACTAACAACCTTTTCTCTCCCCTCAATCTTATTTTTGGCTTCCCCGAGCTTTCCATGTAATATACTATTGTAAACATCAATTTTATTGAGAAAGAGGCAAAAAAAAAAAAAGGTAATTGCCTCTTCTTAGAACTAAGCTATAAAAGAGGTATAACGCAATTGTGCTAATTAAGAAGAAGAGCAGTTGGTTTTGTTTGCTTTTTTCCCCCTTAGCCAAGTGCCAAAAAGGAAAGATCAATACAGGAAAAACCATTTTGCTCTACGGCAAAAGGAGTTGGAAAAGATCCACTCTTAGAAGTGAAATGCTGGAGGCTGATGTAATTAAGTGAACCAGCTGAGAACTGAAAAATAACCTGATCAATCTAGACCGTAGGCATGAAAGAGCTGATGCACGGTTCTTAGTCTTTTGATAGAGGAATGGAGTTTGCTGGGAATTTGGTGATGAAAGGCTTGTCTTCTGTTGACAGTTATTTTGTGCTGAAAATTGTTGGTTAATTGAAAAATGGTTGAATAGTGCTTAGAAATTGCTGGAATATATTGGTTGTTTTTTGGTTGTTTTTTTTTTTTTTTTTAATAAGTAGGTTCAGTTTTAATTCCAAATGGCTTTTCAGTTTGGCATGTAATTTATAATCTGAAGAGAAGTTATTTCAGTGTTGAGATAAACCATTCTGCAGTCCACCAAAATGTTTAATTGGCCAACCTATTTTTATTGGTATATTTGTATTAGGTTTGATTTAAATTTTTTAAAAGTTTTTTAGTGAATTCAGGTGAAAATTCCATTTTTGTCAGATTAGGTCAGACAACATTTGATTCAACAAGAGTGAGCTCTTCAAGACAGAACTGCATTTCGTTAATCATTGCCGCATGCATGTAATTATCATTCTTCCACTTTCTTCACTTGGCACTGGATTTTGCACTCTGATATGGCTGAATACAGTGATTAATTGTAGGAGATATCCCAACATGTCAGGATTCAAGCTTGTTTTTATCAGTACTATTTTTTCTGAAGCACTGAGACAGATGCAGATGTTGCTTCTTCTCGTAAGAACGTGATCTTCAGGCAGCAGTGTGAATGAGGACAAGCTGGAGCTTCCTGCATTTGTTTTGGTTTAGTGTGGCCATTTTAAAATCAACACGATTCAATGTAAACAAATAGACTTTACAAAAGAAGAGGAAGAGCCAGCCAGAACATTTGGCCATTCGGGTTTTCTGGCAAGCTTGTTGTCTTTTCTCTCTGAGGTCCGTGCTTTTATTCAGCTGCTGTAAATGTCAACAGCTTTGCTTGGAGTGCAGCAGCACACACTGCACAGAGCACTGAGCGATCTCTGAGGAGGATCCTGTGCTGCTCTCTCTTCGGGCTTTATTTCCCTGGGGAAATAAATAAATAAATAAATAAATAAAATTGGTGTCGCTTTTATGAACAATATTAAATGTAGTGATGCAAAGACTTCTGTGAGCACCTGTAAAAGATCCTAAGAGAGTTTTGAATTGCCTCATTTTTGTTGTTGAATAACCAGAGCGATCCATGGTAGTCATTTGGAATGAGGATAGTTAATCATTTGACTCCTCATTAAGAAGGGCCACGGAGATGGTGCAGCTTACTGTCAATAGGACTTGATTTGGATTTTTAAGTGCCTGATCTCTAGAAGGAACAACTGTTCTTCCTTTACGTTGTGTTTTTTAGAGAAAGTGTTGTCAAGTTCAGTCCTCAGAGAGGAGGAGCATGGAAGTCACGCACACACAAGCTGCACTGTGAACAGGGCTGCATATTGTTTTGATGAGTAGCACAGGTGGAGTTTAGAAAGAATTGTCCTGTGTGCTCTGCACCTGGTCGTCAGCAGGCATGAAACTGTGTTACTCCCATGTCAGGATGGTGGCAAAGAAAAGATGTTTTCCTCTTTAGCTTCTTGAAGTGGCTAGAAAGGCTGCAAGGGGAGAGAGGGCTGTGTGCACTCTGTTCCTCTCCCAAAGTTCTGTTTGGGCATTTTGGGAAGGAAACATACTGGAATTCTTCTGGAGGAGGAGGCGGCTGCAATAAAAGACTGAAGAATGCAGTGATGCGGGCCAAAGAGAGCTTGTCAGCCTGTGGGGAAGAGCTGCTGCCTGCTGCCTGTGTTCTGGCTGCATGGTGAAGCCAAGCATAGATACACAAAGTGCAAGGCTCACTGCAAGTTTCTGGTGAATGTGTTTTTCAGCAGGAGACACTGAGATTGACTGAGTAGATCGCTTTGTGAGAAGTGACTTCTGGCTTTGGGAAATGATGTTTTTCATTAAACTACAGAGCATATGCAAAACAGTAACCTCTTGATTTGGCTGTGCTGTCACAATGCCTTCAGATGTGCCGCTGTGACATGGGCGGCTGCTCTGGCTCTGGAGAGGTGCAGCTTCGTGCCCGGAGCCATCTTGGACGAGAAAATGGGAGCACAAGGGCAGGAACTCCACTGTTCCCGTGCAACAGTTTGGCAACACCCAATATTTGAACTTTCTGGAACGTTTTCATTTCAGTGAAACCTCTTGTTTTTGCCCAGTTTTGGTGTGGGCCTTTTGTTGTTGTTGTTGTTTTTATCATAAAGAAAATACACAATTTCTCTTTTCTTCCTCTCTTTTTTTATTGTGGTCATTCAAACTTTTGTTGGGAAGACATTTTAGCCTAGCCTTTTTGAGGAAGTAGGTATATAGTGCAACCTCTTTAGGAGATTAAAAAAACATTTTGGGGTGTGGAGTGTGTTTATTTAACAGTAATGATAAAAGCCTCCAGGAAGCTAAAGGCTGCTCAGCATTCAGTTAAAGCTGACTGGAGCTCACAGGTTCTCAGGGGGTAATGTGAGGACCTGGCTGGCAGCCTGATGAATTTCTGTCAGGAGGGCTGGATGCAGAAATAGGAAGCATGCAGTTTCCTATTTAGATTTGAGGTCAAGGTTTGAGTTTAGGTGTTTTCCCTAAATGTCTGCCCTGTTTCCGTCTAACTGTGGGGAGAGCTGACCGGAAAGTCCCTGTGGATAGCAGTGCAGCCACAGGTGGCAAAGGTGAGCTGCTTTCCCGGGATGGCCTCTGCAACCCTGTGCAGAGTCATGCCTGGGGGCCAGGAAGCGGCTTTCAGGACCTGTGGTCTGCAGAGGAGGGAGTGGAGCTGCATCTCCATATAATATTTTAAAGATTAAAATTTATTTTCGCATCATTCTTCAGCCAAATCTCTCTTATTTATGGCAACAGTGCTAAAATGCGCCAGAGGAAAGAAACGTTGCTTCCTGATATGGGTAGAGGAACATGATGCAGATAGACAGCCTGGTGGACTGGATGGTGCAGTGCTGGGGCAGAGCTGTTCCCCAGGTTGCCTTCTTCAATCACAGCATGGCCCATTTAGTATTAATACATTAGGATTCCTGGTGCTCCAGGAAGGTCTAATTTGGGAGGAGAGGCAGGCCGGCACTTAGAGCCAAATCAGGGCCGATGTTGACTCCAGGATATGAGTCTGCTTGCTCACCCTGAGGACAGGCAGTGTACTGCAGGCTGACACCAAGCCAAGCAAGTGTAGGAGCATAGTGGTAGTGTGCCTGAATTCAAAACGTCTCTGCCAACCTACCCCTGCACAACTGAGAACTTAGCATTTATGTAGACCAGTGGTGAATTTAGTTTTGCTTGTTCTTAACATCCATTGAGGGGTTCTGAGTGTTTGGGGTCCATAATGAGAATTCCATACACTTAGTAGACTCTTTTCCTGTATTTGACATACCCAAATACCCGCAGGATCATATCCCATGTTTCTAAGGCAAGGTTGGAGTAAGTAGAAATTGCCCTAATATATAACTGGATACACAAAAAAAATGCTTCAAGTAAAGAAAGGTTGAAAACTTTGAATGCTTTTTTGTAATTCCTTTTGTCATTGTGAAGAATTAAGATGTTATTGCTGGTTTGAATGCAGAATGTCTCATTTCTAAGCAATACTTCATTTAAAAAAATTATTAATCTCAATAATAGCAGTCTCCAATAGCAAAAGGAGACTGTCACTTAGCAGAAATAGTTCTATCACAATGATAACTAAGGGTTTCTGCAGTTTTCTGTAGACATTTGCACTTCTGCACTAAAAATTATATTGATGGGTTACTAGTTGTTTTCTGCTTGGTAATCAGATGTAGGGGCACACAAAAGGGATGCATGTTACCCTCCTCCCCACCGTGTTTTCTATAGTTGGTTTTATTTGAGGTGTTTATCTTTAGGGACGAAGGGAAATCAGAAAGAGCATTAATGAAATTGAGTATGGTCTTTCAAAATTCAGCCAAACGTCTAATGAATAGAATTCTCTGGGTCAAAGCCAAGATCTTTGTATAATTCTGGATGGGTAAAAGCTTTGCAGTTGTGTATCTGATTGTGCACTGGCGTCTCAGAGAGAAAAGAAACCTTAAATATATGAGCAGGGATCATCTGGTTATTTATGACATGGTAACAGTCTGTATAATGATATGATCCGACACATATGTCAAAGTAATTCCTGTTGACTGACTTCAGGGAAAATGCATTGTAAATCTAGCTCCTCGGTGTGTTTGGGATTCTGATACAAAGGTAGCTGCTCTGGAGGCTTTTCCATGGCTGTCAAACTGTTTAGTTTGCAGTCAGGCTCATTTTCTCTGGTTTTAACTCACTTAAGAAGAGTCTTCTTTGGAAAATCAAAACCCAGCACCCCTCCTTTCCCTTTCCTTTCCCAAAAGAATTCTCTGTATGTGGGAAATACCATGAATGGCTTGAATTATCAGGATGCATCCGGAAACAGCATTTGTAGTTTCTTGATTCTTTTTCTTCTAATAAAGTTCATTTGACCACAAAGTACGTCATTGCTGAAACTGAATTTTTGTAAGAGGTTTCAACGTTACCAACTTTCCTACCACCAAATACTGAAACCGCTATTTTTAAAGTGCTTTTTAAAAGGTTACGTCGGGTATTTTTTTAAATCCACACCTATCAAAATTTCTTGCTTTGGTGTTATCACAGTCATAGCAGTAATAGGAATGTATTTTAAATATTCGGGGATGAAAATGGTCTTGCGTTTTGCAAGGCATTTCTTTTTTGTTCTTCATGTAATGGTGATGACTGTGCAGAAAGAGGCATGGTGATTTATTAATTATTCATTATCAAGTATGTCAAGTGATATTTAAAAGCTGCCACCCATCCATCTTCCCGAGGTGCTTTCTCTGCCTGCTTTTCATGCCTGTAAGCATATCTTTTGCTACCTGTGGTTGCCTTTCCATTTGCAAAAAGGGTGGGCCTGTCTGTAGCTGAAGGCAATGCCACCTTGATATGCCATCCCCTGCAGGTATGAGGGATTGAGGAGCAGGGGCACCAAACAACTTTCCAGAGGGAAACATCACATGGGTGACAGAGCTGGTTGGATGCAGCTGGCATTGCCTTCCCTCAGAGCCTTAACAGTAGATGAAATTTCCCTAGTTGAGACTCTGAGATTTTCAGTATTTTCTTTGTATTCTCCAAGCTATAATAATAAAGACTAGATGGCTTGAGGAAAGTGTCTCCCAGCTTACCAAGGTGTGATGTCTTATGAAAAAAAAAAAAAAACCAGCATCTGAGCCACTGAGGAAATCTAGCAGTCCAGGAGAATTAAAGGCTTAAATAGGGTTCAAAAGACCTCCATTTCTGTAAATATGCAGAGGCATCTGTTACAGTCAGAAGTGACCTCCTGGATGAAATGAGCAGCAGGGAAGACTTGTAGCTGATGAGCACTGCACGCAGTAGCAGGTGTTAATTCAGGCAACGGGAATCGCCAAAGAGGTTCCCAATGAACAAAGACCTTTCTGCTTGCCAAGAAGAGACATAAGGGAAATTGAAACAAAAAGCACCCGCCTGTGGTGTTTCATTTATAATTTGCAGCCAAGTGTGTTGTGTGCATTTCTATGTCCAGATCTTTACATCACTCAGTATAGGGCTGATGTGCCTGACAAAGCTGCAAAGGTTATGTCTGAGAGGCACTTACAGCTTTGGAAACCAAACTTCTTAACGCAGATTTCCAAGCAGAAATGAATCCAGATTTAATGGAAAATGTTCAAAACAAATATATTTATTATCGCAGCGCATGCCCAAAGTAGTAGTGTAAAACTGTCATCCTAAAGGTTAGGATTGCTTAAGTGAATAACTGAAGTTTAATTATTGCTCACTAGTAATCAGCAGAGACAATATAACATTATAACTTTTTATAATGCCAGGATATTTGTATTCCTTGTTGGCACAAGGTATATATTGCATTCTTCCTCCTTGCCTCTCTCTCACATGCACACCCCTGTAATAAAATTTGTAATTTCATCTTAAATTTAGGTTGGTTCTGTTTTATGGGAACTTTATTTATGTCTTCTGCATAACTTAGTTTTCGTAAGGAAAGAACTTCTCTATTAAGTGGGTGAACTACTGGACAGAAACCTAGATGACAAATGTGGGGCTGGAAGGAGTTATGATTTGGTTTATGTGAGTAATTGCTAGCAATTCTGAAAAGGCAATACCCTTACAGTAACAAAGAGTGCCCAGAGAACCAGTAATAACGCCACTGATGTAACAGAGTTAACATTTGCAAAGGCTTTCAAGATTTAAAATACTCCCTTGGATTCTTGTATGTATTAAGGACTGCTCTTTAATTGTAATAAAAAGCATCGTACATCTTGAGTACTTGATTCGCAGTATTTAATGTGTGCCTCCCATGGGGATATAACAGCTCTAATGATGAGATCTTTAAATACCTTAACAAATCTCACATCTGTTTTGATAACAACTTTAATAATCAATCAAAATAAAACAAAACCTGTTATTTTCTTTCCTGTTGAACAGAGCGTGGATCACACTTCTCATAAACCTCATCATATTGAGGTTGGGCTAAGATGAGCATAACCAGTGACGAAGTGAATTTCTTGGTGTATCGCTATCTCCAGGAATCAGGTAAGTTTCCTGTATTTCATCACAACTCCAAGTCATAGATGAAATGGGAAAATTTTCTTTGTATGTGGTGCTGTTTTAGGAATGCTGTGTTAAGTCTTTCAGTTGAACTAAATATTTCTTGCACAAACCTGTATTTCTTTGGAACCATGGTCCAAAGCATAAAAAAAATGCAGACGTACACAAGTACAAATTAAATGTTTAAGTTAGGCAAAACAAGGAAATAAATAACATTGTGTTAACAAATGTTTCTGTAGAGTAGTATCATCAGAGCCAACATCATTTTTGGCAGCAGCAGCACAAAGCACATTGATTTTGTATCGTTTTTCTTAGCTATTTGAAATTGTTCTGTCAGATGCTTATTAAATAAACAGGGACTGTATAAATCAGTTTTACATTGGTGGAATGTTGATCTCATAAATGGAAAACTGGGCGCAAATATCTAATGACTTAGAATTTCATTACAGTAATTATATATGTAAAGTAAGCTTTGCAGATGACATCTCTTTTCCTTGTGAGCATGGCTCTGTCTTAGCACCATTACCATTTCCTTGTGGTACTGCAAAGTGCCCATGGTACTCTGTCTTCATTGTAGGGAAGGGAAAAAGAAATGACTTTTAAGAAAGCCTTTTGGAAGGAAAGGTGAATCTTTCCTCAGGAAGAAAAAAATGAAATGAAACTTTAATATTTAATGTCTATTTTGTTTTCATAGTCTTGTGTCCACTCTTTGGAAGGAGTCACAGTTCTATTCAGAAATAGGAATACTCTTTTAAAGTGGAGATGATAGGGGAGGTGAAAAACACTAACAAAGGATTTAGACATAAACCCAATTAATGGGTTGGCCCAGGATTGGCCATGTGCTCTGGATCAGTTATAGAATTGACTGAAATGTTGTCTGAATATTGAACTGAAAGGTTGTTGTTTCAAGTGCTAGGAAAAACAAACACTTGTGAGAAAAATACAAAAACTGCATTTCCTCGTATCAGAAGACATAAAGCCAACTTTGGAATAAGCCCACCAGACTTTGAACATGTCTTCGATAAATGGCCAAAATCTCAGCAAGAAAAGGATACCGACTCAGCCTGCTTCTCTTGGTCATTAAAACTAGAATTCATTAGACAAGGTGTTTTGACTTGTTTTTCTCTTTCCAAAGCTATTTCAATCCTGGTAACGCAACTTCCCACGCAAGGGATTTCCCCTGAGATTGAAAAAATGATTAATAATACTTTTTCAGAATTTGGTCTTTATAAGATTGCTTTGAGATAACAGTGTTGGCCTGTGTTGGCAGCTGTTTTCTTACATTGTATTCTTCTCTCTAGCACCACAGCTTATAAAAAAAAAGCTGTAGCATGCATTTAGATGAAGGAAAGATAGAGACTAGCAAAACTGAAATTTCACCCAGAAGTTGTTTATTTTTTAAAAAAACCTAGTGGTACTTCACTGGAAAATGCATTTAAGCATTGAAGTGTCACACAGACAGACACAGTCAGAGTCTCAAGAATCCTGAAATTGTTCTACATTGTTATATTTGTATTGTAGGAGATTTTACATACCAGCACATTAATACAGTAACTTTTCCTTTTGATGGGTTGGTAGATGGGTTAGTACTGTGTAATGATTGAGAAAAAGGCTTTAAAAAGTCATTCAAGAATGGTGATGTCAGCCAAATGTCAGGAAAAGTTATTTCAGGTGACACCTCTCCCACAAGTGAACAGTAACTTTTGCCATTTTAGGGAGAATTTTACATACAAATCTTCAGTTTAATTGCAATTTTTACTGCTCTTTATTTCTTATGTATAGGGACAAATGCTTTTTCTTACTTAACTCATTCAAACTAAAGACACGCAGACATGGTCCAAACCCAGACCCACTTCCCCATTGCTTGTGGCTGGGGGTACGTGAGGAGTCGGGTGCAGCTGCTGCCTCCCCTTCCCCTCCTCTTATCTAGTGAGGATGTATCAAGCTGTAGCCCAATATGTAATATGAATTTAAACATTCATAAATTCAGACATTCATAAAAATGTCACAGAAACATTGTATTTGCATTGTTTTTATTGTTTATAATCCATATAAAATAATAAAAATTAAGGTTAAGTACGTGAAGAAATATTCAAATATGTTCAAATTGAGCATACTGAAATATAAAAGAATAGAAATTAAGGTTAAGTGCATGAAGAAATATTCAAATATGCTTCAAATTGAGCATATTGAAGTCTAGATGCTAGGTATAGCTTTAATAGATATGCCTTACTGTTTGCAGGTAATTCTGTTTCGCAAATAAGAGCTATAAGCAATGATCAATCCACTGATGTATTGGCAGATCTTCTTGCACTCATTTTAAATCTTTCACACTCTCGTGGTTTTTCAGTGCAGACTTTTATATCTTTATTTTCAGAAGAGTAACAAAAGAGGAATTATTCTGCAGCATCTTGTCTTTCCACCTGGTGAAATATGTAGGTCACTCCGAAATTAATGCCTCCTGTGTATCTCCATGGAAACTAGAACAGCTGAAAAGAGCACAATAACACTATTTGATAGAGCAAATTCTCAGATACGACACATTATTTTTCAGTATAGCTATTAGCTATGCATTTTGGACAGCAGTGAACAAGAACCTGCGTACCATGCTTATAAAAACCTACACCAGTGGAGGTGACCAACTGTTTCACAGCTGCTATAGTATTGTGGTTCCTAGGAAAATGTTGCCCACGCAGTCCATCTTTCATTGGACCAAACAGATGAAAATCATAAGTGCCAAATCTTGACTATACGGTAGGTGTGGAAATAGGTGTGGAAGTCCAGCCAACACTGGTTCTTTGTGATCCTCAAAATGGTATTGTAGGAGAAGGTTGTCTTCTTCCCTGGCCTGACTCTGGAAGTTCAAGCCTTCTGTTTGGTCAGTATCATGATGTAGCAGCTAGACTTGATTGAGCTCCAGGAAATTCAGAAGAATCACCCCATTCCTATCTCAGAAGACAGTGCACATCACTCTACCTGCTGAGGGCTGTATCTTGAACTTTTTCTTTAATGGGGAATTCACATGTTGCCACTTCACAGACTGCCCTTTTGACTCTGGTTTGTAGTGGTGATGCCACGTTTAGTTACCAGTAATGATAGAACCTGGGAAATTGTCACTCTCAGCCTCATGTTGGGTCAGTAAGTCCTGAGAAACTTGTATACTGTGTTCTTTCTGTTCCTATGTGAGCATTCATGGCTGCTACCTGATACAAACTTTGCAGTACTCAAACATTGCCACATTGCCATTGTCTCCAGTATATTGAAGCCGATATTCAAGTCCTTATACAGTTCCCTGGTCATAATCCATGAATTTGCATTACTGTCTGTATTGTGGCTTGTCTTTAACATCACCATTGTCACTGCCCACCACCTCACCATGCTGACATCCACTGCTCAGTCTCCATAAATGTTCAGCAAGTGTGAATGATTGGCAACAGGTGCCATTCTTTCTGCATGGACACACCTTAGCTTCATGTGCACTTCTGTCAGACACCATTTTGTCAGGCTGCTCCTCTGCTGCCGTCTGTTGTGCAACAACAAAATGCATTACATTTTATAATACATATTGGCAGGAAGGTTCAACCTCTACTGCCATACCACCAATGTCCAATGTTGGGGCTAATGTATCAAAATAAAAGGCATTACTTTCGGAGCAGCAGATGAAGGATATTCTGAATCAATAATTTTCAGAAGTAATAAGAATTTATAGGGCTAGTATTAAAATATAATTTAAGTTCAAATCCCTGTAGTTAAAGCAGTTTGCCAAAAACAAGGTTATTAGATTATGTTTACATTAGCTGAACTTCAAGCCTCAAAAAATTACATTAAGCATAGCCATAAAAATAGCTTACAGGACCATAAAAATGTTCCGTTTTCCTTTTTTTGTTATCTGTTCTTTAATCTCATCCTGTAACATTTTTAGGCTTTCTCACAAGATATGGACAGACAGTGGGAAAAGAGAGAAATGACAAAAAGAAATACATATATGGCAGAAAAGCAGTGTAAAAAGCAAACTATACCCATAATATTTCAAGTATTTTGCAGCTAGAAGGCACAGAAGCACTTGAGATTATTTGAAACGTTATCATTGCAAGAATATGGATGGGTGCTTTCATACTTCATTATGAAAATGCTTTCAGGTCATTCTGATAGAAATTCATCACATCTCAAATTGTAGTTAGAAGTGAAACTCGATAATTATATTTTCCTTTTTAATTCTCTGTCAGACTACAAAACTTGCACAAGAGAGTATTAAGAGCGTTGAACTGTCTAAGCCATTATTGTTGCTCTTTAACAAATCTTGGCATACTAAGAGGAGTTCCAGTGAACTGGAAAGAACAAATGTTGTGCCAGAATTTTTAAAGGTTAAACAAGATGATCCAGGTAACTGTAGGTCAAGTAAAATCATTGGAAGGCTGAAACTAAACACCTCCAACAAAAAAATAAAGAGATGACAGCATACATAATACCAGCCAGCAAGTCTGTGTGAATAACAGATCTTTACAAACAAAGTAGGTACTAGTTTTTCCAAGATCACAAAATGCAATGACGAAGGTAATTGCACTGACAATAATATGCTTAGACTGCTTTATAGCGTTTTTGTATTTTTGTTGACACACTGTGTTTATAAATAAAACAAAATAACAATGTGTAAAACCAATGTAATCCAAGGTCATCAAGTGGATCGAAAACTGACTAACAGAAACATCTTGAAAAGTGATTGGAGATGGGGAATATTTATCAAAGGTTGCTTCTAGTGCAAATTCACAGGAATCTGTTCTTGGCATGACACTACTCAATAGCTTTATTAGTGACCTGGAAGGAAATATAAAATGATCCTTGAGTGCATTTGCAGCTGACACTGTAGGAGTTACAGTTGACTGATCATGGGGTTTAAAAGAGAAAAACACAGCCAGAGAGACTCTATACTTCAAGTCCCCTGCTGCTGGAGAAGCAGAGCTGGAGAAGATGGTTGCTCTACTGACAGCAGAGTCACATCCCTTCAGTACAAGATAGGACTTGGACCAGCTAAGGCTGCAATTGCACAGCTGTATTAAAATAAATAAATGAATGCTTTTTCACAGAAGTGTCTCTTTCAGGTCTTGTCTATGCCAAGAAAAAGAAGCAGTACCTCAGGTGTATTTTTCATTTAAGGTCTCTCTATTGATAGCATCTATCACTGACATGGCAGAGTGTTTTCACTTGTGTGGCAGGTAAATGAATGCACCTCTTCTTGAGCTATAAAGAAGTCAAGTGGCTAGTTTCTGTTTCAGATTGTTAGTTCTTATCCAAAAACCAGATCCTGCAATTTTCAGCTTAGTTCTTTCTTAATGTGCACTTCTATGGAGCACAATTTGAAGCGGCCAAATTCTGCAAATTTCCAAGTACTTCCAGAAGTCAAACTTCTAATAATTGAATTCTATTTATTTGAAGGTGTCTTGATTCAGAGACCACCTCCAGGTGAAAATGTTGGCCTCAGTTACTGAAGTCAAGCTTAGGTGATGTCTGCACTGCAAGCATTCTACCAGCATGGAAGTAAAAGCACACAAAATGTTCCTATGGTGGATATATTTATACCAACAAAACAGGTGTGTTGGCAAAAGCAAAACAAGCTATACCAAAGGCACTGTTCTGCCATCCAAATTATGTAGGTTCAGGTTTGCACCTCTTCAAACTCCTGAGAAGCATACTTTTGCCAACAGCCATCCTTACCACTGATACAGTCCTGTGGGTTGTTTTCAGAATGAAGGGCTGCGATTCTACAAAACCATACCGAATTTAGAATACAGAGATTTCTCATTCTGCCTTGTCTGCCCGAAACAGAAGCAGGTAGTTATCTGTCTTTCAGAATGAAGGGCAGTAACCAATATGCAGTAACAACCTCAGAGAGGACTGAAGAGAGGGAAGTGGCTAAACCAAGACACATTGAATCATGATGTACCTTTTAATCCAAACTATGCTGCCATCTGTTGTGAGTGACAAATCCTATCATAGATTCAAATGCTACAATTAATTACCTTCCCTACCCAGTCCAATCTGCCAATTCATTATTAAAGCTTTTCAAATTTAGTATTTTGATGGATTGATTGGTTGTTTGAACTGTGTTCTTTTTGTACCACTTACATGTATCTTGCACCATCAAATCGTATCAGCTCTCCATCTGTCTGAGGTTTCTACTGCTCTCCTACAGGACATTTATTGTGGTGGATGTCTGGCAATGCCTTGTTAGAGTTAAGATCGCATAAGTTCCCATTTTCACTCATACTTTCACTGTTGAATTTAAATTTTTCCATGTTTTATGACATACACTTGATAAACTTTTCCTCGATGTACAATCAGTACCATGTGCAAGATAATAAAAATGCTTTCTGGATACTTGCACTAAAAACATGTCAGTAAATTTTTAGCAGCTGACTTGGGCCAATTTATCATTATACTTCAGCATTGTAATTTGTTTTCTTCCCAGCCATATGAATTAAGCTAGTAATATAGTTGTTTTCCCCTGTAGATTCAGGATGACAGCATTGCATTGATGTTGATTGATTGGTTGATGTTTGACAGATTTTTCTAGAAGATAAGATACAAGAAGATAGGTTTTAAGCATAGGCTCAAAGGGCACATAGAACATGATGTGTTTCTGTGAATCACAGCACAAATTTCTTTTAGAGTTAAAAACGTGCAAGCAAAGGCCCTTCCTGTTAGCCACATCCAATGCAACTTAATCTCATTCTGTCTTCTGGAATTATAAGTGACATGGATATTCTGAAGCTTCTGGGATTTCAGCATTGTGATCTTGTCCAGTCACGTACTGATAGCTGGAATAGTGCTACCTTATATTTTTTTCCAGTGCCATTTACAATTCCTTGAAAAGGAACCAACAAAATCTGAAAGAAAATACATTTTTCCATACTCATTCTGTCCTTAAACAAAGAAATTTCATACAAATTGTAAACAAAATATCACAGTTTGCAAAAAGTACATTCTCAGAACAGAAATGGAATGTTCTGTTCTTTCAAATTTGTGCTTTGTGCAGCAATTTTTACTGTACATGCGTATGATTTTTTTCTCTGAAGTCCGTATTTTTTCTGTGTGAGGTATATTTTAAATAATTGTTATAGCACAGAGTTCCTGAGTCACAGATGTGAAAAGCGTATGAAAATGATTCAGCTTAAGCATAGCATAAAATATTGGCCTATATAGGTCAGCTAAATTTGCTTCAAAACTAACTGCTTTCTTTGCATAGGAAGGCTGCTGCTGGGTAGAAGAGAAATATATAGTGCATAGGTTTTGCTTAAATTATTAAAATATATTCTTAGAAGAATAATTCAGAAGAAAGAGGCACTTGATCAATAAAGGCACTTGGCTAATGTGTTAATAAAAAAATATGATGTGAATATAGTGTCTGTGAATAATGATTTTTCCTTATTTCTCTCCTCTCTTCTCTCCACTGGTTAGTTCAAAGGAGAGCTCAGGCTGCACAGTGTCCAGCACTTCACAGTATGAGAATAGTTAAGGTTGGGGAGGACCTTTGGAGGTCATCCAGTCCAACTGCCCTGCTCGTACCATGGTCAGCGTGAGTTGGATTTTGAGTAACTGCAAGGATGGAATGGACTTCAGGAAATACTGCTTTTCTGAAAGAGTGGTCAGGTGCTGAAATGGGCTGCCCAGGAAGGTGGAGGAGTCAGCGACCCTGGGGGTATTCAAGGGTCGTTTAGACATTGTATTAAGGGATATGGGTTAGTGGAAACCATTGGTGATTGGTGGACGGTTGGACTGGATGATCTTGTAGGTCTTTTCCAACCTTGGTGATTCTGTGAAGAGTCTGTAACATCCTTGAGCAGCCTGTTCCATTATTTGGTTGCCTTGACATTTGAAAAAAAAAAAAAAAAGCAGGGGAGGGGTAGGGATTAATGGCATTTCATGTGTGTTTCGATTTGTGCCCTTTTCCTCTTGTCCTGTCACTGGGTACCACTGAAATCTCCGTCATCTTTGTTACCCCTCAGGCAGTTATGCACATGGATAAGAAGCCCCTGAGCTTACCTACTGTAGGCTGAACAGTCCCAGCTGCCTCATCCTTCCCTCATACATGGCATGCTCAACTCCACTGGTAATCTTTGTGGCATTTTGCTGGACTTTTTCCAGTGTTTCTCCAGAAATGGAGCCAGCAGTCCATGTGTGTCACACCAGTGCTGAGGAGAGGACAGGGATCACCTCCATCAACCTGCTGGCAACACTCTTCATAGCACTGCTCAGGATGCTGTCAGCTTTCTTTATTGCAAGGGTAATTTCTGGCTCAGGTTCAGCTAGCCCAGCCTCCTTCTCAAAGCTGAAAAACTTCAAAGGTCTCTTGAAGTACCTTACATAAAGGTGCTGTTGAACACTATAGTCACTGGAATGCTTATGAAGCTGCGTATATAGCAGTGCGCTAGTGGTGAGGATGGAGACCTTTTGTTTGTGGAGGGAAAAGTATATCCTTGAAATGACATCCTGCCACCCAAAGATAAAATACACATTTTAGTGCTGTTCCAGTAATTTTCTGTGGTGTATTGCCACTGACTCTGGGCCACGTGTATTCTGCCTGTGATGTGCAGTAGCTGTAGTTTGTAGGCAAAACTCAGCAGCTTTCCTGTGTATTTGCTTAGCTCCTATTTTCATGGGTACTTTTTTGCTAGTACAGTTGGGTGCTGGTCAGGTATAAATGATTAAAGAAAAGAATGCAATTTTTAAGGAGATACATGAAAATTGGTGTTTGAATGTGGCCTTGAAGTTTTTGAGCCATTATTTTCTTATTTGAAAATGAAGTTAATTCTATGTACAGTAAAAAGGTTATAGTCCTAAAATATATTTAAATCCTCTGGAGAAAGAATTGTGGTAATGCAGTATTTAACAGTATTTTGCTATTATTTTAGGTACTACTTGTGAATTTATAGGCAGTTATAAATTGGTTGAATATATTCATATATCTAAATGCAGTATGAATGAGATTCTGACAGTATTTATTATTCAGGAACAAATGTGAAGGCTGACTGCAGGAATCTTTCACCTTTTCAGTGATACGATAGCAGGCTTTGAAGCAATACAAAATCCATTTTTAATTGTCTTAGTTTAGCACGGATCTGATTTGTGGGCATGCAGCTCTATTTAAGCTTATGATACAAATCCAATCAACTGGAAGTTGGTTATAGAGCCAGTGTTTGTGACCTTTCTTGAATTACTTGAGATACACAAAAGCCAAGGTGTTGTTGCAGGAGTGAAAAATGTGTTACAGTAGATTTTGGATAGAAGTGCTTGAGAAAACTAACAAAACCAGTTTGGGTTTAAACAAAAGAATTAACATTCCTATCTAATGAGAAACTGTCTGTTTCCATACATTGCTTGTAATGTAACGTAATGTATATAACCTTCCCCTGCAAGATATGACTGTAGTAAAGAAAACTGTGCTTTCAAAAAGGTATGGAGATTTTCACTGAATTGCCACCATTTTTTTATTTCTCTCCTGCCTTCTGTATTTCTTTTAGATTAGGGAGGAAGTTACCGTATGGTTTCACAAACAGCGAGACTGATTCTGAATATGAAATAATACTTCATAGTTGGAGGATGAATGACTGCTGAGGAGACAAGTCCATTTTTTGAATAAGAACTCTGTTATGCAGTTTCTCACTCAGCAAGTAATCATTTATTCTCTTTGAAAACACTAAGTAGATTTTAAGAAAATCAGGGTCAGCATTATAAGACAACTAGCTTTATTAAGCTGCACCAAAAAACACTTTTTTTATAATTATCAAAGCTATAATCTTGCAAAAGATTAAGCTGCTAGGTTAAAGGTAAATACCTTTAAGTTTAAAGATAAACAAATGAGTTGCTAAGCTTACACTTCTGTATTGTACAGAACGTTCTGTTAACCCACATCCCACTGTGCACTTCTTTTCACAGAACAGTGAATACAGGCTAGCAGTATTTGACGCTCAGCTTCCCAAAATCCAAATTCCACGATGGAGAGGAAAAAATACTTTTACAGCTACAGAAGTTATTTGTTTTGCCATGGTTATATTTACAGGAGAATGCAGTAAGCTGTATGATGGCCATTTTTATGTGTGTTTATATGCACAAGCTTAAAGTTCTGTGACCAGATATCTACATTACTTACACATACATAAATAATAATTTTGAATGTTTTATTTGATCAAGCAATCCCTTTGAAACTTCTTTCTGTCTCATTTACCCCTGTTGTGTAATAGTAGTCACATAAATGTCACATAAGAAAAGCAATACTTTGTGCAGAATTTTCTAAGTTCTGATGAAGGAAAAAAATACACTGAGCATCTTGTTTCTTTGCCTTCTGCAAAACCCTGCTTCTTTGGTATTTCCTTCTAGGTCTGTTGAGAGAACAGTTTAAAAACTTGGCTATTTTCATTTTTGTTTGGCCTGAAAGGTGCTGTGCAGTGCTGGATCTCAGACACTGAGCAAACACAGAAATTGGAAGTTATGCAAATAAACCTTTTCAAGTTTATTCCATAGCCCATGTTTTTGTTCTGATCATCTCATGTCCTGATCATTATAGCTTACATAATTACAGTATCACAGCAGTATAGGGATATTAAGAAAATTGGATACTGGGGGGAAGGAAAGTATCTTTAGATCAAGATGTCTTTGCTTAGTAAAACCAGCGATGTGTTACATGTTTGTGTAGTGCTTTTCCTGATTGTTGGCCATACCCAGTGAAAGAAGCTGTAATACAGTGCTGCAGTTTTGCAGTTATATATCACACCACTTCACATCTCTAGCCAGCACAGCTCCATTTGAACTCCGTGTGTAGTGGCCATGAGCAGAAACCATTCCAGAGCTGAGGTTCCTGAGTGCCCACAGTGCGTCAGCCGCAGTGTCCTTCCTGCTTGACACTGCTTGCAGGTGTATATTAAAACTGATTAAAAAAAAAGAACACACCTTACAGAAAAAAATGAGAAGTGTGTATGACTGTGAAGGTCTCTTACGTGAAAGGGAACCTTCCAGTGTTGCACAACATTTTGCATGTTTGATTGAACAGGGTTGAAAATAAGAGAGCGGTGAGGTGCTGGAACAGGCTGCCCAGAGAGGCTGTGAATGCTCCATCCCTGGAGGTGTTCAAGACCATGTTGGATGAGGCCCTGGGCAGCCTCTGGTCTAGTATTAGGTGTCTGGTGGTTGGTGGCCATGCTTGTGGCAGCGGAGTTGGAACTTGGTGATCCTTGGGATCCCTTCCAACCCAAGCCAATCTATGATAACAACATCGCATTAATTTAGAAGGATTGTTTGTTTTTTTCTCCTGCAGTTACTTCAAATCTTGCCCATAGTTGCATTAAAGTGTAAGGTCTGCATTGACATTTATTTGCAGTTGTCAGCCTATTTACACAGAGCAAGTGAAAAAGGAGGATTATTTCAGATCTTGTTTTCAAAAGATTTTTTTAAGTTCCTCTTTCCATTGCTCATGTTCTGTTTTCTGTCTGTATCATATTTCTTTTTGTTAATTTGCAGCACTCAGAAAGACTTAAGCAGTGAGTGCCAAGTATTGCTCATGAAAAGATCATTTCCAAGTAGTATTAATCTTTTCCAGCATATTTTCCTGCATGAAGAGAAAAAAAAAGAAAAAAGAAAAAAAAAAAACCTGCCAAAAACATTCTTTAATAAAATAATTTTGGGTAGCAGACATTTACTTGGAATTCTTGGCAGAAGGTAAGCAGGTCAGATATCCAAGAAAAAAGGGTGTAACGTTTAATATTGGTGAATAATGGCTTCTACAAAACTTAGGGTAACCAGGCACATTATAATTTTAGCAGCTGACATAAGCTACAGTTAGGGACAATTTCTTTGTGAAGAACGTGTAATACAGGGCACATTTGCTAGGGCTCTAGAAATAATTTTAATCACTCCGCAATCCTAATCTTGAAACAAATGTACAGGCCCTATTGTTCAGCTGATTTTTCTAAAAATATGTTTCAACTGCAGTTCTTATTTTAAATTGCTAATGTGTGTCCTTGCTAAGCCCTTTATGTAATTGCAAAGGTAAGTCTTCAAAAATAAGCAGACGCTGCCAAAACTAGAGTCGCTCTAGGATGTATTACTGAGAAAGCTCAGCTAGGAGAAAAATCTCAGGCTGCTGTGAATAATAAACAAGATGTGGTTCAGGCTTTTTACCCACCTATTTTTTAGCTGCGTGTAGGATGTTATCAGTGGCTCTAGGCACCAAATGTTGCTAACTGCAACAAAACATATTTCGGAGAAACCAATGTCCTTTCTGCAAAAACTATGCGCAAGGGTTCTGCGAGCATATTTTTTATTTCTGTAGTGGCTTCACACAGATGGGCAGCTAAAGTCCACTGCAAGCACTCTCCCTCCCCATAAAGGAAGAGGGGGAGAAAATACGATGAAAGAGGGCTCATGGGTTAAGATAGGGACAGGAAGATTGCTCGCAAATTACTGTCACAGGCAAGACAGACTCAGCATAGGAAGATTAATTGTAACGTATTGCCTGTTACTAACAGACTAGAGCAGTGGGAGCTAAGTGGGAACTAAACCACCTTCTCCCCATCCACCTTTATCTCCCTCCTCCCCCCAAGCAGCATAGGGGAGCAGGCAGTGGGGGTTGCAGTCAGTGTGTAGCCCTTCATCTCTTCCACTTTTCCATGGCCAGCTCTTAGCCCTCGCTTCACATGGGTCCCTCCTACAGCAGTGTTCTTCCCAAACTGATCCCACGGGGGCTTCCCACAGGCTGCCCCATCATGGCTCTGTACCACGGGGCCCACCCTTCAGGCACTGCCCCACACGGTTTCTATGGGGGGCAGCTCCCCCAGCCCTCCTGCCCCACCGCTGCCCCTCTCCACGGGCTGCACCTCCAGCCCAGGCTGCTCCTGCGTGATATCCACAGGCCGTGCCTCCTGCAGGTCGCAGCTACCACTGCCCCATGGGCTCCTCTGTGGACGCACAGGGAGATCTGCTGTAGCCAAAGCTGTGCTCCCTTCCTTAAATCTGCTTTCGCACATCACACCTGGCGCCACTCATGGCACTGCTCTAGCAGCAGTGGGTCCCATTGGAGCAGCTGCAGCTGCTCTGCTCTGCTCTGCTCTGCTCTGATGTAGGGCACTGCCAAGCTCTGCTCACAGAGGTCACCCTGCAGCCTCCCTGCTTTCCAAATCTTGCCATGTAAGCCCAATACAATGTCTGTATAATTACATTTAGACAGAAATGTAAGAAGCAAGGATGGGGGTTCATGCTGTGTTTGTAATTCACACTCAGTGCATCCTAATAGAAAGGGAATTCCTGCATTGCAAAATGGCAGCTGCAGTCAAGTGCAGTAAAGAACATCATTGGGTTCTCTTGAACAATGGTCTAAAAATGGTTTAACTTGTTCCAGGGGCTCAGCTAGCATGTGCTGTGTCCAGGATCAAGAAAATAAAGTTATTCCAAGTTAAATTGTTTGCTTCTGTCTTTCAGCCAGAAGTTGACTTCTTACGTGAATTTTCATGGGCTCAGAGATATGTTTTCTTTGCTTCTCTATACTAATGAATTTAGACCTTCAAAAGCCTTAATTTAGCATTAATTGTTTTCTTCATACATTGCTATTTGGAAGAAATGATTTTGTTAGTAGTTCTGTTTCACTGTTCTTTGGTGGAATTTCTTTAAACTGCAGTGGTGTGGCTCTGATTTATTTCAGGTCACCGCATTGCACCATTCTTCCTTTCTTGCCTTCCAGCTCAGATGGCATTCCCAAGACCCAGATGTCAAATTTTGGAAGATCTTTTTCCACTGTTTGCATCTGGTTTCTTTGGCAAGCTCAGCAAGCATTGGAGTTATTTGGGTTTGGTGTCATGGCAAGGCTGCCAATGGGACTGTGTGTGGACATCCTTTCCTTCTGTGTGCAATGTACTTTTAAGTCATTATGCTGTGGAATGCTTCTGCTTAATGTGTCTGAATCTCCCAGGAATTTTGCACTTATGCCCATTTATGGCGATAGAGCTGACTTTCTTTATCCCCATTCAGGGCCATCTTTCCTTCCCTGCAGCCTGTACAGCTGCAGTCAGCTCTTAGATGTGTTCCATCCTTGCATGTATTTTACATCAGCCGAAGTATCAGCAATAATGCCAGTCACGGTAATACCTTAAGAAAACAAGCACTCGTGCCATCAGAAGAATGAGATTGCTAGTGAATCACATTATAGCAGTTGCAAAAACACAAGTTACCAAGCCAGACGTTTTAATCATTGGTACAACCTTCCTTATTTTTGTACCCTGTACCTGCCAAATACTTTGTAAGAAAACAGTGTGTTGTATCAAGATAAGAATTGGAAGACATGGTATTTGGAAATTCCATAAAGAAGAAGACAACACAGTATTAGAGAAATCAATGAAATAAAATGTGTTGATTATTTAACAGTGCACCTGGAGGTAGTTAAATTATTATGGAAAAAAGAGTTGACATCTATCTCTTAAAGTAGTAACAGCACTAATTTAGTAACTTCAGGAAAATGAACATGGAGTCACTACGTTTCGAAAACCTGTCTGGACTGCCTGAATAAAGGAAATAGGAAAAGTCATTAAAGGAAATGGCACAGACCTCCATAGGATATCTCAAAATTTTCCTGGACTGAAAACCACACTGGGCATGAGTTATTCAAAGATTTGTAAGAATGGGTCATAACTTCTACTCGGTTCCTCCTAGAGATGTCTGAGATGTGCGTCAGAGGCAGTTTGATGTTGATAATTATTTCTTCTCTGTTTCATTCTGTGGTAACAGATGTTTCACGTATATGAAGAATCACATAGTATGAATAATTAAATTGAATAATTTGCAACCAACTTGGAGACAAAATGTGTTTTTAAAAAAATTGAACAGTACGTTAAGCAATCTTACTAGGTTTAAAAAAAAAATTAGTTCATAAGCAGGACACTTGTATGGTACTCGGCAGACAGATTAACTGTCGGTAGCCATTCCTGAGTTACTGGCTAAGACAGAAAGATGTCAAAAGACGTTGCTTCCACAGACCCTTCTTTGTCAGTCTGCTCACCTGCACAAATGCAGCAGTAGGTGCCATAGCTATTGCACTTTAAGTTTAAACACGACTGCTCTTTACAGCGATAAAGGAATCCGAAAATGAAGGGAGCACTTAGGGAATGTCAGTCAGATGGATCTATGATTGCTAGATCAAGTAGCACAGGGAATACTCAGCAGCACCCCATTTGTGTGCTTAAAAGAAGGAGTGCTTAACTCAGACCAGGTGAGGCATGTCTCCAGAGGACACAGGGCTTTCTTAAGGCTGCGTGGCAGCCCAGTTATCTCTGTTTCCTATGCCTGCATTTTCTAGGCATTGCTGCTGTGAGCCAAGCATATTGCAAACAACTAAAGTTACATAGCCTGCAGATCAATCAGCATGCAAAGAACAGCATTATGTTCTTTAAACAAAAAATCAGTGGCAAATACTGTCTGTCAGGGAAGCCATTTTTAACTGAAAATGGAGCAGCCAAGGAAAAAAAAACCCGACACTATTATTTCTATTTTTTCAGTTGCAGAAAAATCTATCAGTGAAATTTTGCAAAACAGCCCTACATATGCATTTTTTGGCACTGCCTGGGGGAAGAATTCCCAAATGACTGTGTAGTACCACTGATAATGTATATAGGCACCTCGATGTGGGAAGAGATGCAGCACAGAACCCGGATTTGTTATCACTGTCAGTATAAACGTGAAAGAATCTCTAAATGATGAATTTCACTCACTTTTCAAGTCAAAAACACTTGCATAGCAATTTTTGTTAGGTGAGATTCATTTCATTATATCATTTTTCTTCTGCGTTCATTATGAATTTTCATATGTCATTCAATGCTTTTATGCTCTGCAAAATCTTTCCAGACTACTATGCCAGAGCAGATAGATACTGTCTTTTACATGATCATACGAAGTCCTGCAGTTAATCCGCTGTTCGTTTGGATTTTTTTCATGTCTGATTATGTTTTTACACATTGTGTGTAGTTCCGATGGTACATGTCTTCCCATATTTTCTCTGGGCTGAGGTGGGAAAGACCTGGCAGCCATCCTCTCAAGGCTGCTGAAAGATGCCATTTGGGGCACTGGTCGTGTCACTGCACGAGTGACTGTCCAGCTAACGGGTACAAAACCAGTTCCAGCATGTGGCCGTGGTCCCTCCCTTTGACCCTTTGTGTTCATACCCACATCCTTAAAAGCACTGAGTCTCACTGTATGTATCCTCAAAGGTTTTACTCCATTAAGACACCACTTACTGGTGTTATTTGGGCATAAATTAATGTTTTATAGAGTGATTATTACAATTGCTGGGCTGACAGAATTTTAAGGAGTGACGCATATGGACACACATTTGCAAAGCCCTTCTTTCATTTCACAGCTACTGTAGCGTTTTGAGTTTTGGTCTGCCAGAGTGGCATACCATCCCAGTCACATCCTTCCCTAAGACTGCCATTTGCAGAGCACGTTCTCCTGCTGTTCTCCCTCCCTGACTGCCTTGACAGCCTGCACAGTCATCGAGGGGGTGGTGTGCTGGCTTCCTGGCTTAGCGCTGCCTCATGTGGTTTCATGAACTTCAGAAAGAGGGCCAAGTTAACGTTTGTAACACAAGCATTTAAATAGCTAGCATTTAAAAGAAACTTGCCTTTGTTCAGTAAAAATCACCTTTTTATATGACTGAACCATACAGAGCTGCAACACAGCTATATAATTCCATGTACTCACGGTGCCCTAAAGAGAACTGATGACATCTGTTAACTATAGAAGCAAAGCTCTAATGATTTTTCGGTTACCAAAAACTTGACGTGGGTACAGTTTCATTCAGAATTTTCTTAACTGTGTGTGCAACTTTTAAAGTCACTGTACTTTCATATGTTATGTAAATTCTATGGTAATATTTAAGAAATCAGGAGATAACCAGCTATAGGTTGGTTGGGTGTTTTTGTTTCTTTGTTTTCCTTTTAAATACTGTTGTACATTAGGATTTTTTTCAAGAGGGTTGAGGAACACAATGTCCAGCAGCACCCGTTTAAGCAGTTTCACTCTTGATTTTCATTATTTGGATCTTACCAGATAAGATTTGGGAACATCTGTCTCAGCTGCTGGAGATAAGTGAGTGAGATTTCTATTCGGTGACGGTATATCCAGGAGTTTTTTGTTTGGTCATCTCTCGGGTGCTTTGGTAATAGTTACTTGTCATGGAGAGAAACAGTCAAATGAAAGGATTCATTTCAATAACACAGCTGTGTTTTGTGCTGAGAGGTCCCTTTTCTCACCCGCAGTCAGGTGAGAGGTCTTGCACTTCAAGGACTTGGCAGCTCAGTACTGGCCAGAGAGGTTAGCTGTATGCCATGTTAACCTGTCTGTTGGCAACAATGTGACTTGAAATGAGATGTGACAGCAGTCAGCAAAAAGGTCTGCAGGATACTGTACACAGTAATGAAGTCGTAGTTAATTTTAAGGCTGCTGTAGACCACAGTAAGTTTTCTGTTTTTTACCATCTCCTATGGATGTTTACTGTTTGCCATTTTTATTCTGTCTGCCTTTTGATCAAATCAGAGACCACTTTACAAAACTATGAGCTGCCAGCTCACAAACTAGCTGCTGTCTTTTGTGGTAGGGAACTTCAGTGCTTCTGGACAACAGCTTAATTATCTGCATCTACTGCATTTTTAAGTAGATGGACTGATTAATCTGTAATGCTTTTTAAAGTCCACTGCTTTTCAAGAATGTGTTATTACTGTTGTTGTTTAATTTAGATACGTATAAATGTATGTTTAGTGGGATCTGATTAATCGCATGCCATATATTTATATAGAGAGAGAGATTTCAGTGTTCAGCAATCAAACCCTAGGTCTCTCTGACTCAAGCTGTGTGTGCTGAGTGACTTCATTCTTACTGTGCTACCCAGCAATGTGTTTGGATGTTCTGCAAAACAAATAACAAGGCAAAAACACTGCCCTGCAAATCTATTTTGGATGCAGCAGGAGGTCCAGCAGCTCATAAACTAGACCAGGATATAAAGAGTGAGACAGGGTAAAGGGGGACCAGGGATTAGATAAGTAATACTGCTGTTTTTCAGGTGTTTTTTCCCTATGCTTTGTTTTCATGCTTGTGGTCATACACAATACTTCGTCTGGATTGACCAGACGCTTTTTAGAAAGTGTCCTAAGCATTCCTAAAAATGGAGGAGTGCTGGGAAAGGGAAGTATGGTAGGGAAGGGAAAGGATAGAGGCTGGCGGAGAAGAAAAGCAGTGGCAAAATGAAGTGCGTAGGGGGAGAGAATCACAGAGAAATACGTACCTTGGTTTTCACATGTGGGAGGCATTCTGTTTCTTAGCTTGTTTTTGCTATCTGTCTATGATGGTAATTGAGCTGGTTGCAAAAAGAGTCTTGAAAACAGTTTGAGAGAGGGAGAGAAAGTAGTGCTGTGGAGCGAGCCCAAAATCCTGTCCGCCAGCCCACACACAATCGGACATTGCAGTGACAGAGGGGAAATCCCTTAACGGACAGAACTATAAATGAAACTACTGTTGACAAGGGGAAGAGGCAAAGCTATATTTAACGGAAGTATTTTCATTTGAGAACTGCTTTCTTTTTTTCTTCTTTTTTTTTTTTTTTTTTTTTTTTTCCCTCTTGTCTGGTCAGCAGAGACTGCTAAGATTCTTCCTGTTTGAGACAGCGCATGGGTGGTTTCCCCAAGGCTTTTAATGTTAGATTGATGCTCTGGAGACAGTGTGGTGATAAATGGGTTCCTACGGTTACATCTACATCCTGTACTCCCTTCCCCCACCACTGCCTGGGCCGTGGGTCTGCAGCCTCCAGGCCAGACAGCAGTGCCCAGCAGCCCTACCAGCTACTCGGCTGCAGAGCCTCAACATTCGTCCACAAATACACTTCAATTCACAGCGTCGCAACCAGTTCTTTCTAGGACAGTGACAAAAATGGAAATGGAAAAGGGAAAGAAAATGAAATGGTGAAGAGAAAAGCATCGGGCTGAAGGGAGGGCTGTCGAATTGGCTCTTCATCTGCAGTGACAGATCCCAATTAATTACTTTTGCTGTTGCTGTTTGCTTTCAGAAGATAGGTTTGCAGGAGCGGTCATTCTGTTGATTCATGCTTAATGGCAGTTCTTCGTGTGTCGTATTATGCTCAGCAATAAATGTGGAGTTTAAACTTCTCCCTTGCATAAGCACACGGCTCCCCTGCGTGAGCTGCTCCTGTGCCCTGGTGTTGTGTGGTGCTGGCAGGGGTGTAAGTGCTCAACTTCAGGAAGCACTGACACAAAAACGTAGACAGGAAAATGAAGACCTGAGTTATTTTTATTGTTAGCTGAACGTGCCTTCGTGCTGACTCATATTTTTCATGTTTGTGTTTTCGTTTTCAGCTGGCCGGTTCCCATGATTACTCTCCTGTGCGTGCATACATGTTTTGGAGGGATGCTTGGTACCCATGAGATGTGCAGGGCTGTGCACAGGCAGCTACTGGCACAGCTCTCCTTAGCCTCTGCAGCAGCCTTCCCCCAGTTGTGCTGCAGTGTCTTTTGCATCTTGAAGCAGAATTATTTTTAGACCATGAAGGTGTATCTGGCTGGTGCGTTTAGATTTCATGTCATGGCTTCCTTTTCCTGCTCAGGTTTCTCCCACTCGGCCTTCACGTTCGGCATCGAGAGCCACATCAGTCAGTCCAACATCAACGGAACACTAGTGCCACCTGCTGCACTCATCTCCATCCTCCAGAAAGGGCTCCAGTATGTGGAGGCTGAGATCAGCATCAATGAAGTAAGTACCCCCAGCACCCCTTGCACACCCCTGCTAGGCACTGCCTGCCAGCGTGCTGGGGCTCACCAAGGAACACATCTCAAAAGCACACACCCACCATCCATCCTCACGTTGCATTGATGCAGTTTCCTTTTGTTGTTCTCCCTGTTTTGCACCACCCAGCAGAGAGCCAGGCAGCTCTGAGGTACACGTTTCACATTTTTGGCTGTGGCACCGAAGCCACCTCTGTGTTGCTTATTTGGGATTTATAGTGTTTCCACTACTCAAGGCAAAAGAGCCGGTGCAGAGATTCCTGCAGCAAACAAGATGGTGTGTCTGTGTTTACAGTGCTGTGTTTTCAAGGTGACAGGAAAAGTTTGCAATGTAGGTTGAAACTTCAGTCTGTGCTGCCTTTCAGAACCTGTAGTGCTGCTGTTTGCAAGCCGTGAGGAACCTGACTAACAGTCCATAGAGATCACTGGAGAGATTCTTCTGATTTCAGTGGCTTTGGCTCAGATCATACAGAGACTGAGCACCATCCCATCATAGCACAGACATGCCAAAACAAGTGTGTGTAAATTCTCATCCTGGCTGGATCACTGGTTGTCTGTGTGCATTGTGTGAGCAGCCACAAAGTGTCTCTGTTCTCATTGAGCTGCAAGGAGAAACAAAGAGGGCATGCAGGAAAGAGCCAGTGTTTTTGCCCTGCCAACCTTAAAAAGGCGCAATACTTTGAGAGGGAGTGGAGCGTGGCAGATGAGCAAGTGCTGCATTACAAAATATTTACCACAGCTAGCTGTATTTGTCAGAGATCTGTATTAATATTAATGCGTAAAAAGCTATTGCTTTTTCCTCTATAGCTGAATGTCGTATGTGAACAACGTGGGTGAGAACAAAGGAATATAAAATAGAGAAAAGGCTGTGTTTGTACTGTATGGTTTGGGAATCCATTTGTTTTTATCTTTATCTGTATGGTTTTATTTTTATGACTCAATATACCACATTTAAGTGTTGTATATGTGTTTTTTAATTGGGGCAGTGACATTTGACATTCGTGCCAAGCTGCACTTTGATGGTGTTGTAATAACAAACCAATGTGAGGAATCTCTCTCAATTTGCTGCTACTTAACATTTGGCCTTGTGTCTGATATTAGATCTACACAGTTAGAGTGTTTCTAACCATGAACAGCACCTATAAATTCAGGTTATATGAAAGGTGTAAGGAACTATTCCTGTGAATCCAGCTTCAGAATTAACCTCTTTTGAGTGAATAATCTAAAAATACATGTGTTGTCACTGCTGTGATTTACTTTTTTCTCTCCAAGTGGTTCAATTCTGCTTGATTATATAGTTAGAAGCAAAATGAAAGCCACTCTTCCTCAAGTCTGTGTGCCAGTAGTGGCTACAGATACATTGTGTGTATTACTTCAAAGTGGTGAGTAATCGTGAGTTTATAAATTAGTGTGCATAAAATTAAAGTATTGTTTGTGATTTGTGTGAAGGCAGTCGTGGAAATATTCCAGTGAACATTTTTATAGTTAAAAATGTAGGATGCCAAAATTCATTGGCAAACATTTGTTTTTCATGTTGTAGCAAGGACTTGAGCCAGGATTCAAATAAATGTCTATAGAGACATTTACATAAAAAATGTTGAGGAGAAGGAGGTCTTATATGTGTCTTCTCTAATGACTCTTTTCTCTGTTTTCTTCCCTATAAGGAAACAAATATATAATACTTTAATAATGTAAGGTATAATTCCAAGGACAGTCCAAGAGAAACAGGCTTGTAAGCCAAACTGTTATTTTTCCTCACCAGTTACTGGTATCACTTTCTAAAGACAATAGGTAATAGGAAAGTGAAAGTGAAGAAGAGCTAAGTAGATAAAGCAGTTGTTGACCTGAGTCTGTATTAAGTCTTAAAAAATAGCCTTTGAAGGTTAATTCAATTGCTTGTTAAACCTGAAGCCTAATTTACAGAAATCAAAATGAAATCTGTAACTATTGTTAATAGAACCAGGGGGAAAAAGGAAGGAATAATAGTGGTAAAGCAGTCCTGTACAATCAGCTACAACTGGTGCTGCTGGGCTGATGAATGTGGTATAAAGAAACAGTGAATTTGCATATACATCTTATTTTATCTGAGGTTCGTTATTCATCTACTGCTTCCATTCATATGTTACTGCTAGTGCAGGAACGCAAACCATTCAACCCAAGTCCATTTGGCTCTGTCATGACTTTAGCCATTATTCTTTCCTTTTCAAAAAACTAAATAAAGAAAATTTTCTGTTATAACTCAGACGATAGATTTTCACAACATCATATTTTTGAGCCTGTAAAGAGTTCAGCTGCCTGATTTTTGTGTAAATTTTGTACAAATTATGGTTTCACAGAACAGTATCCTCACGCAACCTGGTTTTGTTTTGTTTCTTTATAACATTGCCTCTTTACCAGCCTCAGTGCTGAAGATCCTGAGCTTGCAGTTTTACTTTGGCTCATTCTCTTTGCAGGATGGTACAGTATTTGATGGCAGGCCAATAGAGTCACTGTCTCTGATAGACGCAGTGATGCCTGATGTTGTACAGACCCGGCAGCAAGCATTCAGAGAGAAACTAGCTCAGCAGCAAGCCAGTGCAGCAGCAGCAGCAGCAGCAGCAACGGCAGCAACAGCGGGAACAACGACGACTGCTGTTTCCCAGCAGAACACACCAAAGAACGGAGAAGCCACTGTGAATGGAGAGGAGAATGGGGCACATGCAATAAGTAAGCCAACCTGTGCAGCTGCTTTCCGCTGCTGGGGTAGATTAGATATTGAATAATCCTCATGTATTTGGTGTCTCTAAGGTGGTCAAACTGAGGGGAATAATTTCAAGAGGATGGGGTAATGCTAGAAAGATTTCTGACTAGACAACACTTTTTCTCTCACAGTATTATCTCTTACAATGCAAAAACTTCAAATATCTTCAGAATTGCAAGTTGAAACCAGTGTCATGAAATGGAGCTGTATGCAATTTCCTTGGAGCAGGCTATCTGTAGATTTCATTAATAGGTGCTTTAATACATATGATGACAGTTGGGAGAAGCTGCAGCTGCATTTGATCATTTTGGCCAAGCTAGGGGAGGGTGGGTTGAGAGGCTGGGCCCTGCAAGCCATATATGTGTAATTAAAGCATGACCAGAGCACAGCACTGAGCACTAACTACCCTGTGATGATCCATTGCCTTATTGCAAAGGTCCTTGGAGCAGTTTGGCCTATCCATTCCTGTACAGAATAGTCGAAAACTGGATAGAAGCTTGTATGAGCCGCTCCTAGCAGTTGGGAAACAGAGAATTTCTTTTGAAGGCACAGAGGAGAGAATTCCTTGCTTTTTTCTTAATGCCACATGCTTAGTCATACAAGCATCACTGTGAAAGTCCTACCTCCTGTAGAATGTTCCTGTATGGGAACAGTCAGTCCCTAAGAGCTCCACGTTCACCTTTGTTTACTGATGACAGAGATTGAGCTCATGTCCTAAACATCTAAAGTTTGGTATATATACCTGTAGGTGTAACCAAATCTTGATGGCTGTGCTAACATTGTTGAGCAGATGTGATTAATGGATCTGTTTTGTGTGTGCAAACCATATTAGGGCATTGTCTAACATCTGAAACGAAACCTCAATACATTATGTATTTCAAAAGAAATTCTAGAGGAACATGTGTGGCAGGTTTTGTAGGAAATCCCAAGAATTCTTTAGTTTAGACAAGAAACAGGTCAGGACTGTTGTCATGTAACAGATTTTCTTTGTTCTGCTGTGTAGATGCCTTTATCAGTCTCTGTCTTCTCTTTGACTTGAATAGACTCCTCTCTGGGTCAGTGAGAAAAATGCTTTCATACCAGATTTTTCTTCAGGGAATTTCAGTCAGACAGAATGGTTTCCCCCAGTAATACTGAAATGATTTAAAATACATTTTTCTTTTGAGAAACCAATGTTAAAAGTTCTAAAAAATTCCAAGATGTTACTTGTTTTAGATCTGTGAAAAATGTTAGTATTTTATTTCCAGCTGATCCTTTGTTTTGAAGTTGAACTTATTTCATATCTGAAGTGGTACAAGCAGAAATGAAAGCACTTTCAAATTTATCTACCGCTGACTTTTTGTTGTTGTTGTTAACTCTTTCATTCTGATCATTGGTAAAGATTTTTGGAGAATTTCCTTCTGTCTCAGTAACAAATTCTGAAGGTAGAAAACCAAATATCAGATCATCACAAATGCAGAACTTCTCAGACTTACTTTCTCTGATCTGAAGAAACTTGTATTCTGTTGTGTTAAAAAAATGAGAGCCTTTCAGATCAATTCAGATGTGTAACCCCTCTAAACCTCAATCTCTCAGATTTGTCATCATTTTTATTAAAAGTAATGGTTCTTACAGTGGTTTTCAATAGAAGTAGTTTCATGAATAGTTGTGAACGTTTCTTAGTGTATTCAGGTAGAGAAGTCATATATGACTTAATCTCATCCAATATCTGCATGGAGCAGAATGCAAGAAGATGACATCAGTGTTGTCCAGTGAAATTTCATAGGCTATTAGACTGCAAATTTCAAAGCATGAACATGGCTGAAAATCTGCCAGGCAGATAGGTTAACAGAGCCATAGCAGTGGGAAGACAGAAGGTCTGCAAGGAGTACCTGGCGAGCTGGCACATCTCATTGGCAGCTGCTCTTGTGCTCTTCACCATCCTGAGCAAAGAGGTGAGGTCTGCAGTTTAAGGAGAAGGAGACTTTAGGGAGAAGCTGCTGAGAAATACAGAGACAGATGGCTCTTTGTGTGCCTGGGAGGAATATAACCTTTCAGTGGGAGTCATTCAGAGGATATCAGCGAGATATCAACAACTGCAGGCTGAGGATTATACTTGGGAGATGCATACAAATCTGCAAAACTGACGCTCTCACCCTTGATCAGACCTGTTCAAATAAACTGTAAGAGATCTCTCTCAGTAGTTATCAGAAACCACTAGAAATAACAGATCTAACTGGCAGTTTATTGCATAGGTCTGATTAATTGCCTTACACTTATATTTCCTTCTTTTAGTAAATTTAGGAAAATGTAATTATGTAAATGAATTAACAAAAAGGTCACGCTCTTCCTTTTTATTGCTTACACAGGGCAAACTGTATCTAACCTTAATTTCACCCTTATCACTGTGTTTAGAGAGTGTTCAGTCTAGGACAGACTGAGACGAAAGATGCGGCAAGAGCTTAGATCAAGACAAAACATTTAGGATAAGATTTTAAGATTAAGATCAGAAGATGTTTAAGATGGGACATAAAATGAGTAAGGTGAAAGCTGGGAGACCTACTTTGTAGGAAAGTGTTGATAGAAAAGATGGGAGAGAATTCCTGAACCATAATTTCTATTGTTGGATTTAACAGAGCTAGCGTATACTGGGATGTTTTGGGGTACTGTGCTCTTTCTTAGACATAATTTAAGATAGAGAGACAAAAAAAAATCTAACAGTTTGAGATGCAGGTTTAAAATAAGTAAAGGAAATTGCTACCTTATTTTGCTGCTTCCTGAGTAATGTTTTCTCTTTTGAGTCGCTTTAAAAATTAGCTTAAAAGAATTGGCATTAGATTGTTTTCCAACACAAATATTTTTACTGTTGTTTCTATCATTATATTTGCAAGGATTGGGTTGTGTTTAAGAAAAGCAAATCTCTGGAAAAAAAAACTCTCAACCTAACTCCTTTATTGAAGGTACAGCCATAAAGAACAGCTTCATTGAATGGCCTGTCAAATATTTAACTCAAAAATCATTTCCTGTGAAAAGTCAGGGTTAGCACTGGTAACAGCTTAGAAGTACATTATTTTTGTTTTAATTTAAAGGGGAAAAAAAGAGTTGAAATCACTCACTGGTATATGTTAAAATTGTATTTAAAAGAAATCAACATAATTTGGGGGGCAGGGAATATAACTTTCCAGTGACTTTGTATTTTTAATTTCTTTGAGGAAAAATACTAGAATATAGTGTAGTCTTAACCATAGAGAAATAGAAAATAGTTTGTATTAACCTTTAAGCACAGTTCTCTAGAATGCAGACTAATTTTTTCACTTTTGAAGGTCTGCTGCACTCGGTACAACTTAATCATGTCTATCTGAAAAGAGCCTGAAGCAGTATGTTCATTCATTCTGTTTATTCAGTGGGGCATTTTATGTTTTGGAAAGAGTAATCCTTTAAATGTGAACGTTTTTTAACATCACTACTTAATTACATGATGAAAAACAGGAAGAGGAGACATACAGAATGAACATTTGGAAACAATTTCTGAAAGATTTCTCATCTTTCTCTCCCTTTTTTCCTGAGCCATCAAAGCCGTAGTGTCAAAATTGCTGGTGGAAAACAATAGGAAACAATTGTGCAGATATTTCATTGTTTCCAAAGGCCACTCAATCTTATATGTACTAATGCAAGTGTCACTTGACTGGGTTTTTTTTTCCATGTCACGAGTTTGTTCTTTTTGCAGAATAATTAATAACATTCAAAGTGCGTATCTAGATTTCTCCATCTGGCCATGTACAAACAAAAAATACTTTTAAGTATCAAATGGCCTTGTTCTGATAGTACCTCACAACTCTGAGACCCTGGAGTAAAGCTGCTATCAAGCCGTCATTTGGTTTTATTCAGGAGTGAAAAGCAGCTCTTCCTTTAGAGCCAGGCAGGTAACAGTAGGATCGTATATGGTAGGAGTAATATCTCGTTTAATTTTTTCAAATTAAAACACTTGAAAGAACTCACTGCATGATTTAACCCCAACTTCCAACTCACAGTGTGAACAGGACACACATGAATGCCTAATAGTTACTATGCTGCTGTTTTTCTCATCAATATATGCTTTAAACCTGGTGATTCTTTGCTTTGGTAGACATACAGGAGCTTGAGGCCACATCTCCTGGTTGGTTTTAACAGTGCTTTACTCTGTATTGCCCTGATTACTCATCAGCTGCTAATGTCAGGCTGCATCTCAAGTACTAGTGCATATCCTGATGGTATTAATTTTATATAGGAAATTATCGAGGACAGTGCTCAGCATACATGGATCTTACAAACAGGCATTTGTAATAGTTTAGTTTTATGCAGCCAGTCCGTGATTATTAAGTATGGTCAGAAGTGCAGATATTTTGAATGAGGAGTGCAGGGAGAGGGAGGGAATTGTCCACCTGTACTCTGCCTTTACGAGGTCCCACCTGGAGTACTGCAATCCAGGTGGGGGCCCCCTGGTACAGGTAGGATGTGAAGCTGTTGGAGCAGGTCCAGAGGAGGGCCACAAAGATGATCAGAGGTCTGGAGCACCTCTCCTATGAGGAAAGCTTAGAGAGAGTTGGGACTTGTTTAGCTTAGAGAAGAAAAGACTCAGAGGAGACCTCATTGCAGTCTTCCAGTACTCGAAGGGAGCTTACAGGCAGGAGGGGCACCAAGTTTTTACAGTCTGATAGTGATAGGACAAAGGGGAATGGCTTTAATCTAAAAGAGGGGAGATTTCAGTTAGATGTTAGGATTAAATTCTTTACTCAGAGGCTGGTGAGGTGCTGGCACAGCTGCCCACAGGAGCTGTGGTGTCCCATCCCTGGAGGTGCTCAAGGCCATGTTGGAAGGGGCCCTGGGCAGGTGATCTAGTGGTTGGCACCCCAGTCCGTGGCAGAGGGTTGGAACTAGATGATCTTTAAGGTCCCTTCCAACCTGAGCCATTCTATGAAATTCTATGGAAAGTGCTACTTGCATGAGTCAGCATAAATTAACACAAAAATATTAGCACAAAACTGTGTAGTTGAAGTTAGGGTAGTTGAAAGCATTGGTTAGGGTAGAAATCTGGAGATCTTCCTTCTGATGGCAGTTGTGTAACATCACAGTCTGTTTTGCCAGTCAGTGGGCAATAGCTCAACGGAGCATGAGTATCAGGACAGATGGCTGATTCTAAATGCCATAAACATGTGGCAATAAAGGAGCATAATTATTCCACTTGTGAACCTATGGATCTCCATATGTGATTAAAGAATGACTAACTAAAAGACTTAACCCAGATTGAGAACTTGGATTTTGATCAATCAGAGCAGATCAGCTGGCCAAGGCATTGATGAGATAACACAAGGCTGCCTCTCCGCCAGCCTGCCAGCTCTCTGCTCTTGGATGTGCTTTCTGTGAAATGGGTTGCAATTCTGTACATGACATCTGCTGCCTGTTGTTCCAGTGTGCTACCTGCCCTGGATTGGTGTCTCACTCACAGAGGATAATAATCTTGCATTGCAGCCAGGAAGTGCAGTTTGAGATTCATACTGATGCAATGAAAATCTGGAGTGCAAATATTATTCACATTGCAGATTGGTATGAAATGCTGCCGCTCAGAGAAATTCAGTGTTTTAAACTCACTTTTGTTTTTTTTTTTTCCTTAAGGAAATAAAAATGGTTTATAAAACCAAAGTAGCTTAGACTGCAGTCTGAACAACCCCAGAATCACAGTATGTGGGTTAAGTATATCTATGCATCAGTTGGTCCCTTTGCATATATCCTGGTACACATAAGAAGAGAATTGCTCACTGTTTCCCTGCTGAACTTGGGGAATTAGGCCCATACTACATACATCCTACATCTGTGTAGCCTCTCACACTTCTAACACTAAGAAAATGAATGTGCTATCTGCTGCTTTTTTAGAAGAACAGCATAAATCTTTTCTCATATGTGGCAATCTCCTACTTCAATAAAACTTTAGGTTGATTTAACTTAAGACATCTTCAAGAAAATCTGTATTGAAATGAACACTAATTATTTATATCTAAAGCTGCATACTTTATACAGGGTATTTTAGAAAACTCTATATCTTGAGGAAATATCATAACTTTGAATCACCATAGAAAAGAAAACAGAGTAGCATGACCAGTGACACAGCACAGGACACTAAATACACATTGCTTTTAAAGTTTAAGCCATGGGTAACCAGCTGTTTTTAATGCAGACCTAACATCATCTTGCAAACTACTTATTCAGGTATTTCTCTTTACAGATAATCATTCAAAGCCAATGGAAATTGACGGGGATGTCGAAATTCCTCCTAACAAAGCAACAGTCCTTCGGGGCCATGAATCAGAGGTGTTCATCTGTGCCTGGAACCCTGTCAGTGACCTGTTAGCATCTGGGTAAGGCCATGACTGGAAACAGCTGCTGCAATTAGAATCTATTTAGAGATGCAAGAACTTGAGAGCATATCATAGAGACTAATCAGTAATCTCCCTACTGATTTTTTCAGCCTGCAACTGTTTTTTTCAGCTGTACTGCACATATGTAGGAGTTCAGTAACAGTAAGGTGACGCAGAACATGAAGCATTTACACATTTAAAATGTGCACTCTGTGGCTCTGAATGCAAACAAGATTTTTAAAGGTTTTTAAAATAACTGGATAATTCTCAGAGTATTAGAAGTTCATGCAGCCTGTTCCTGCTCGTCTTAGTTAGTGGTGCATATTGGATCTCAGAAAGCTTTATCATCCAAGTTTTATTTTTAAAAGCGTGGGGACTATAAAACAGAGTTCTCTTTAGCCATGTCTTCATTAGCATGGTCCAGCACGAACAGTAGTAGTTCCAGAGGGCAGAACTATTGTTTGAGAGTCTTATGCCACCACTGTTTGTATTACAGAGGGGTACTTCAAAAGGAACCTGGTTATGTCCAATGTGCTCATCATTAGGAAACGCTTTGAGGACATATTTTGTCTCAATTTCATTGATAAAATAGTCCAGTTTGTGTTCTCTGGTGCTGCTCTGCCATGACAGAGCATGGTAAGCAGGGCAGTCAGATTGACTTAGAAAAAACAGTTTTGATCCAAACTGAAATGCTAATGTAAACATAACACTGGAGCTGTACACAGACACTGTTGGAGTCTGTGTTTGCCCGTGCTTTAAATTTGACTTAAAACAAAGACTAAATTTTAGAAGTCCAACTGGCAACATGGAGGAAAACTGATGCAAGTTAGAGGAGATAGATGGGTCTTCATCACTCGAAGTTTCCTAACAAAATCTGAGCATGTACATGGAAGAGGAAGGTCATTTTTCCAACTTTCTGTGAAATCATCTGAGTCTATCTTCTTATGAGATCTTTGTTGACTTAACGCATGAAAGTAAAAAATGCGAATGGAAATAAATGGGGGAAAAAACCAAACCCTAATAAATTAACAGAAGTAAATATCAGGTTGGAGAAACAACACAAGATCTCTACAAGATTGAAGACAGCAGTTTCCAATAAATGATTTCAGATGACAGGCTGGATTTTTAGAAAACAGAATCTTGCTGAACGTATTTGATTTCCAGAATGTCCAGGCCTAATAATATTTCCTTTATACCAGTCATTCTAGGCAGTGTACTTGTAATGATAAACGTGTCCATTGTGGTGTTAATTTGAATTTTATGGAAAACAGCCCTCAGGTGATCCATTATCACAAACACGTTATCTAAGGGAAAATATGTAGGGGAGAAGGGATACCATGAAAAATTATTCTTTAGGGACACCTGGTGGCACCTGAGATGCAGCAGCACATGCTACTCTGTTCTGGAGAGTACCTGCACAGCTGAAGTAAGGTATCTACTCAAGTGCTCTGCCTCTCTTCTAGTTCTTCCATCTATCAATTCATTCTACAGGGTGCTGAGACTCCTCAGTATAGGGGCTTAAACTTCACTTATTGGCTTTAGCACCTGTTGAATTTGATATCTACTTCCCGATGTTTGGCTCAGTGTCAGTGCTTTCCATGCTACACGGATGAGCTCTATTTCACAGTCCCTGTGTGCAGAGTTTAAAAGACGACTGAGTGGGTGATTAATTTTGCTGCAGAGCACTGAGTGCTGGTGGCTGGATAAAACAAAGGGGCAGTAGAATCATAGAATCCTTAGTGTTGGGAGGGACCACTTAGGGCTGTCTAGTCCAACTCTCCTGCAATGAACAGGGACACCACAGCTAGGTCAGGTTGCCCCAGGCCTGTTCCAGTCTGACCTTGAAGGTCTCCAGGAATGGGGCATCCACCACAGCACTAGGTAACCTGTTCCAGTTACCTCACCACCCTCACTGTAAAAGATTTTTTCCTTATATCTAACCTAAATTTATCTTCCCTGAACTTGATGGATGGTATCTTGCACAGTCTCCACTGAAGCTGGAGGACAGTAATCAGAACCATTAGTTACATGTCCAAGATAGAGGACTACCTTCTCATTATCCCTTCAGGTGAACTTTGCCCTTCAGGGTAGTAAGTCTTTATTTGTAGGCTTTACTATTCATTCTAGAAGCATATAAATACATGCATAGGCAGAAAGTACAATCAAGTACTGTGTCTCATGCAGACTAATGGCAACGCATTGAAAATGCGAATATCTCAAATTCATATGCATCTTGATCAGCTTTTAGTCTGTTTGTAAGTGAATTCTGTTAGCTCTCAGATAATGCAGAAATGAGTGCCTTATGAAGCTTACATTATTGAAATAGCATAAAACGTGCAGGAAAAATGTCAGGAAAAGAGCTGATTGATGATGCCATTGTACAAATAAATATTTGAGATGTCTAGTGTAGAAATGCTGCATGTTATCATCTACAGGCAAACTATATATTATGGTACCAAATTAAAAAAAGGGAGAAATTCCCTGAGGTCTTTAGTATGCTGCAGTTCCATTTGTCCTTTACAAAATATTGCTTAAAAAAAAAACCCTACAGTTAGACTGATGTGAGAATTCTGTAATAGCCATGTTGTGCTGCCCAGTCCTTACTTTTCTTCTGTCTCCCCATCTGCTTTATTGTACCCATTGTTTTCTCCTTAAAAAACACATAAAAACCCTAACTATTAAGTAAGTGAAGTAGTGCATTCGTTCTGTTTACACTGCACATACAACAATTGAACTTCAATTCATGGCAAAGTGTTTTCTGCAAACCCTAAGTTATACAGGTAATTAATCTAACAATTAGAAAGCAACCTGATGTAGTCTTCAAAGCATGAGAAGAACAATGCAGATTCACAACCTGATCTCAAGCAAGCTGTGTAAGGGAATTACAACATTGGTTTCCAGATTTAGTGAGTACCCCATGGATAGAAAGAAAGCTGTGTATTTGATCTCCCAACTACTGGCACTGGTTAGCACTGGCTAGTATAGGAATGTATACTTTCTGGACTTGGCAAAGGGCTATCTAAAAAATAAATGTGGAGACATGAATTTCTCTGATCAAACAGTGAGAAGAAGTACCTTCTGCAGCTACCTGTCATTCTCCACCATTCCCATAACTGTGGAAATGGAGGATCAGGACACGGGTGTCACCAGTAAAGGCTACCAAAGACGTGACTGTTACCAGATGCTTATGAGAAGAACACTTGGAAAGTGTACATACATGCAGTTTTCTAGGAGGATTAATTGCACCTTGTCAAGGAAACGAGCATTCCAAAATAAATGTGTGTAGTGTTTTCAGAAGGTAAAAAAAAAAATAATACGTGCATAGGCAAATGTCAAGATTTGACCATTCCAACCATAATTCCAGTTTTACTCTTAAAATCCAGCTGTCCTTCTTTCAAAAGAACTGATTTCTTCCGTGAAATTTCTTTCGGCGTATTTTAATTTTATGGCATACATAAATCATTACAGATGGTTGTGTTCCGTGGGTAGTGCAGAAACAGCTACATCCACATTAGTAAACTAAACATGCCTGGGAATATTCCTAGGCATTGAGGCCAACTGGCACGGTATGGCCTGTGTCTGTGCTAGCAAACCATCCTGGCTGCCAAATAGGGCGGTTGCCCACAAGCTGCACTTTGGGGATTATCTGTGTGTTCCCTATGCCCAGGAGATATTCAGAGAGATCGTCAGGGCCCTGTGTGCAACAATACACATTAATGGCCCCATCAGAGAGTGCCAATTCAAACAGCCCTAATTCTGTAATCAATCTATCAGCTTGCTAGCATAGGAAGTCGTGGTCTAGTGTTCCTGAATTTATTTGAATTTCTCAGTATTGAAGGAGACTGTGAATGTCAAGGTTGCTGGAGCCTTTTCTGGTTGAATTTAAGTTGCTTCTTTCTGGACATTCAGCCGCTGTTTCCAAGAGCATGCTCTGTTCTGTTACATCCAGCCATGCCCTTTAAGTAATTCTCATGGCTGTGAAGCAGAAGAACCTGGCCTCCTTCCCAAAACACAACAGTAGGTTTCTTGGCTTATCTTTGCTGACCTACACCAGTCTCTTTCACACAAGGGAACTTTGTGTCTTGCAGAGCTCTGTGTGCATCTTCGCTCTCTGTAGTCAGCATAATAATTAGCCATAAAACTGTTGTCCATAATATCTTATGATTATAGCTCTGTATGGCTGAAGCAGAAGAGTTTCTGGGCCAGTTTCAACTTTCATCTCTGGGTTTTATATAATGCTTTGAGTTACTGTGTTCCTCGTATCAGCTGTTTATTACCTACTGTGAATTACCCTCCTGAAAAATCCTTTTGAATTACCAGTTGGAAGGAGCGGATTGCAAACTTTCCTAGATAATGCCAGGTGCTAATTCGTCTAATTTTAAGTGCTTAATCACTAGCAGTTGACTTAACTGGGGCCAATTTCTTTGTTATATCAAATCTGTTAATGCAACCAAGTCTGCTATTAGGTAAATTCTGTTTGAATTATCTATTGTGGGGTACAATATTGCTGAATCAATGGGACAGACAGTAAGCTTCCTCATTGTGCTTATGCAGTTGGCTTTTCCCTCTGGATACCTCGGAGGCATTTCCCTTTGCTGACTCCAGAGGAAACTTAAGCATTTACTCTTAAGAGACCTGTTTTTTTAAGGAAAAGTTACGCGTGTAAATTAAGTGGAGGAGGTTCCCTTTATGCTTTTAATAATCTGTTTTGAAATAAAATAAAAACTCCAACCTATTTCAGCCAGAAGTGTTAAAGATATGTAGCAATATTGCATATCAAAATAACCATAAATTATAAGACTGTACCAAAGTTCAATAATCATGCAAATTCCTTTAGACGCTGCTGCTGTTTTAACCTCTTTGCTGGCTGTTATGGAACAGGGGTTTTATATATCACAAATAAAATTCTGCAAGCATTCTTCTACTTTGATTCATGGTTACACAAGGGCTGAAGGGCATGAAGTAAAATGCTTTCAGAACTAAGACTTCCTAAAATTTGGCAGTATTCTTCAGTAGTGCAGAACAGTATACCTATTACTCAAGTGTTCATGACTCGCATGTTGGAATGAGCTGCTTTATCATGCAGATAGAAATGCTTCTGTGGGCTAAGGAGATTAAATATCTTTCTGAATTGTGCTTGAACTATGGTTCTCTAATAAGGTAGGGTTCACTGAATCATTCAACAGAAATCAGAATACTTTCCAGAACAGAGAATACTTTTTTTTTTTTTTTTTCTTTTTTTTTTTGTCCCCAGCAACAAAGAGGAAGACACACAGATACCCCTGCCACACACTGGTAGGCTTATAAAACCTCTCTGCAGGAACACATAATGGCTTATGTAGCCTTAGGAAGAAGAAAATGAAAAAAAACAAAATTAAAATACTGGAAAATAAGATTGCCCAAGCACAGCCAGAAAACTGACTAAATAAAACTGTTGAAAAACAAAGCCATAACCCTTTTAGAAATAGCAAATAGGATATTGTGTTTGATAGCCAAGTGGCTGTGTATTTTCTTCAGAGGGTCCAATAGCAAAGTGGATTATTACAATAAGGGCAGAATTGGCCAGGAATCTAATGCAGTGTAGAAGCCAGCACTGGAGGAATTTCCTACTTAGCATGCTAACGAGTAACCCAAGCCTATGAAAGATTTACGTTCCCACTATTGTAAATTATTGCAACTAAAAATGCCCCTTATCTTCTGAGCCTTGTGTTTAACTGCATGGACTTTCCCGCCAGTACATACAAAATTGTTCAGTTTTCTAAACCTCTGAAGAAGTGAGAAGCTGTATTACATTCATAGTTCCATATGATGACCAAAATTATCTTGATTCAAATTATTTCTTAATCACCGATGTGAAAGATGTGTGCCAACAATCAAAGAATGGCTGCATAGAAGCCAAAGAATGATAGTAGCTTGTGACAAAGCCCTGGCCAGCAGTCACGTCTCAGCTTGACACAAAAGGTTGTGAGGAGATGGGAGGCACGTTCCCCAGGCATGCAGTGACCCAGCAGACCTCAGAGACACTGATACAGGCAAAGAGGATTTTTCTTGTACTGTTGAAATATTGTTCATGTAATATCTGGCTATATTGTTGACAGAAGAATATGCAAAAAATCAATCTAGTTTGTTGCTTTATTGGCCATTGTTTGCATTGAAAAGTAGGAAATGTTCAAAATTGTCTTGGTATCTTTAGTATGAACATTTTAAATGTTTTATTAGTAGACCACAAGAAAGTACAAAATTCTCTTGTAGTAGATTTCTTTTCCAGTAAAACATGGGTTATCCATGCAAAAATGGATCTCAGGACTTTTGTCTTCAAAAAAAATACTTTTTCTACTTGCTCATGTACTGGAAAGTAAGTCCTAGTCGCTAATTAAAAGCAAGGAAAAGTTAACATCAGATACATCAACAATAACATTTAGTTTTGATTGTATGAATTCTTGGAAATATAGGAGAGATCCTAATTCTGCTTCAGGTTTCTGCTTACTGCAGGTAAATGAAAATTACCCTCTGGACACAGCAAGAAATCCATCTTGGTTGCTTTGTTTTTTTTTGTTGTTGTTATCGATTGTTTAAAAAGAGGGGGGGTTTGGGGAGGGCAAGAGGCAAATCCCAGTAAACCAGAAAACATAATCTCTTCCACCCTGCTGCTGGAAATTGATTTCTGACCTCAGAGACATTTTTTATTGGAAGGAAGATCTGTGCACAGTGAAAATAATTGTATAATTTTTGAGCAGACTGTGATCAACTTTTCACTTTCTCCTCACAGCATTTTCTAGACAACGTCAGTCTGCAATGAACATACCTTCCTAGAAAACATTCTGTCTGTAAAGTAGATGAAAATCCTCAGGCAGAGCCTGGAAGCAGGCACTGTAGCACCTTTGTCACACTGTTAGAGGTCCCCTTCCCTAAGGCAGCTGCCAGGTGACACTGCACCTCTGCAGATGATGATGCTGCCTTCTGCCCCTCTGGGGAGCACCAGGGCTCCGTCTGCCATTAGGAGGTTAATGTGGCTGTGCACCATTTTTGCGGGAAGCATGTGAGCACAGCCTTTGTGTAAAAGGCTGCCAAGACTGTCTCTGTAATGGCAATGTGTATGAAGTGCAAAATGTAGGTAGCAAGCAAATGTACAACTATTTTTTTAATAAAGGAAATGATGTTATGCTGTAGATTTAAATGATAGATATGAGATAAATATCTATTAGCTTTTCTAAAAATATTTGCTAGTATAGGGAATGCAGGAAGTGCAGAATTGAAAAGCCACATTTGAAAGGTTGTGATGTTTTCTCAATTATAAGTAGAGGGTTTTTTTTACTTTGTTTGCTGGGTTGCCACCAGGAGTTTTCATCTCTTTGCAATTGCTTTTATAGATCTGGAGACTCAACTGCCAGAATATGGAATCTCAATGAGAACAGCAACAGTGGTTCCACTCAACTAGTTTTGAGGCACTGTATAAGAGAAGGAGGACATGATGTCCCCAGCAATAAGGATGTGACTTCACTGGACTGGAATGTAAGCTAGCTTCTAAGACTGTGTGTGGTTTTTAACTGTCTAAATTTAATTCAGAGTCAATTACAGCTGCTGCTCTGTATCTTTTATATCTGAGGTGACCAGAACCTCTGTCCTAACCTATTGACCTCTTGTTTCAGATACTCATAATAGACTGAACTTTCCCCTGTAAGCTTTAATTTTCCAGTACAGTTGCCATCTTCAAGCTTAATGATGATGTATTTGTGTATCTTTTTATAGGAGCATGAGTAAAAATAAACTCAGCTAACTTTAAGAATGAAGATTAAACAAGCAGTCTGTGTAGTAATGAAAGCTGATTAATATTGTGTTTGCATCCCATAGTTATTCTGTTTTGGCATGTGAGGAGATGTAAGCACCAGTGAAGCTTCTTCTGAGATTGAACTATCAAGACACGCTCCTGTCTGAATTATGTTGTACGAAACAAAATGTGCTCACCTGGTAGTCTGTTTGGGTAGGAACATGTGCAGTCATTCTCTTTCACCCATCCACCTTCCAGGTGAAATTGTATTACTTGATCCCTTATTGAACTTCATCCTGCAAAATCTTTTATCCATGTTAGATATTACAGTACTGCACAGGGATAACTGAAGTGAGCAAAGGAAAACAGGTATTCTTAGGAATCCCCAGTGGCTAGGCAGTGTCTTTGAACAGCGTTAAGACTGCTTAATGTCTCCTTTCTGCTGCTGAGCAGTGTAAAATGAACTTAGAAGACTTTGCAGGAACCTTAACTAATTTTGAGATCATTTTCATTCTGTCCATTTTGTTGATATAGACAGAGTTTTTGTTGTATAGACAAAGCGATCACAATGAATTGAAAACTAAGCACCAGGAAGGATTCTCATCTGTTACGTACAGTTTCAGTTGCAGGTCAGAGTCTTGATTTGATTAATCTTTACTGCAATATCACTGTCCTTTGGTGCTAGGTGAGCTAGATGCTTCACAGAAGTGTAAGATGAGGTAGCTGTACAGGTCAGCTTCCCCTATGTATTGTTTATTTGACACAATAAAGTTGATGAATATTACAGAAAGTGCAGGTAAGTTAACAAAGCGAACTAAGATAAGATCAAGAATGCGTATTATTTGTTTTCTGTGTACACCATGGGAAAGAAAAATTGTCAGGAAAAACTGAATTGAAAATTAGGAAGAAGGAAGTTGAAAGAAGAAAATAAGCAAAGATTCAGAACAGTTATGAGAGAAGTTGTCAGTAGTGCATTCTTCCTCTAATAGTACCTGCGGCAGATCCATACCCTTCCAGTCTAAAGTGATACTTCACTTGCATTGGGCTAGTACCTAATATAATTAAATGTTCCTCATTTAACCATCATAAGTGCTTCCAACGTGCTTTCAGTTTTCCAGTGAATGTGAGTTACTGATAACAAATTTGGATAAACTGTGTGTCTAATCCCTGAGCTTTCCTTCTCTTTTCCCTTTTGCTGTTGCCTTTGTCCGTATCAGGGGCCCACATAAACGTACAGCACATTGAAATTGACTTGAGTTTCCATATTTTTTCCCCTACATCATTACATACTTGACTTAAATCTGCAACCACTCTGACTGCTTACAGAGGGTTGAGTTGGAGATATGTTTTAAAGAGCTGTTTTATGCTTTTTCCTAATTTTTTATTCATGAAATGTCATTTGCCTTTGTTGTTTATTTAGAACTACAATATTAATCATATTCCATTGTGAAATTTTCGAATTGTTTAATATATTAAATCAGTTCTTCTCTGTTTTATGTGATTTATGTTACAACAGGAAAGGTTATTTCTAGCAGTCATATTCAGATCCTTTGGTACCAAGGGTAAAGCTAATCTCCCTCATATTTAGCCGTCTAAACTGGTCATGTAGGTTCCTGCTAAGAGACATGTGCCTTCGTGGTGGTCTGGGCAGAATCTACAGCAAATAAGATCATGAATTACACTCCAGAAGCAGTTAGTACTGCTAGTTCTAGAGGGGAGACTAGGTTACTCTGTTAATCTAACTCCTGCTTTCTGAACTTCTGCAGGTAAATGGGGTGAATCTCACTCCTAATCTAAAGTAAAACGCTTAGGGACTAATTGCCCACTGCTAACAGTACTTATTCACCTCAGCTGGTTCCAGAGCCAGGTTCCTTTTGATTTCTCTCATTCTGGCCCAGTAAATCTTTCATTGCCACATAGGAGTTATCCTTCAATGAAGATCTGCCTCCAGCAGGATACATGTAATTTGCTGGTTAAAGTTACCGGGATTTTTTTCTCGTAAGTGAAACCTGTAAGTTCCACTTAGAATTCTGAGACTGCCCATCATCATACTGTGCCTCTGAGCACGTGTGAGAGTCTTTGGGCAACCTGGAAGCAGCTCCATTGTGTTAGACAGCTTTCAAGGTGGTAACGGTAGGTAGCTTATGTGTTTAGGTTCTACTTTTAAGTGTAGATGCTTGAAATTCATTCAACTGGGATTTGGTAAGGATATTCAGAATCAGTTAATGATTCTTAGTCTCTCATGCCTGAGATGTAATATCTGTTTGTTTTCTGGAAGAATCCCAAATAATTTTTTTCTATCTTGTTTTCCTTTTCTAATCCTCTTGAATAAATTGCTTTTATCTGATGGCCTTAGCTCAGTTTTTCAGAGCTATGCCATCAGAGGGTTTTATTTCCTCATTCTATTTGCAGTACTAACCTTTAGTTTAGATTATATAATAATGATACTGTCCATTTTATTGTGTGGACTCAGATTACCTATAAATTGTAATGCACAAACCTCGGGGGGGGGAGAACATTTTGGTTGGAACAGATTTCATCTAGTATTGACCTTTGACATTTATATACATCCCAACAGAGTGATGGAACACTATTGGCTACAGGCTCATATGATGGTTTTGCAAGAATATGGACAGAAGATGGTAAGTCAAACAAGAATCAATGGTCCTACACAGTTAACAGCAATAAAGAATAAGTTGACTAATTCATAAACAAATTATAATGTTAACTTTTTCTTTATTCCAGGTAACCTTGCAAGCACCTTAGGTCAACATAAAGGTCCAATATTTGCCCTGAAGTGGAACAAAAAGGGGAATTATATTTTAAGTGCTGGTGTTGATAAAGTGAGTTCTAAAAATACTTAATTATAACTTCTAAGTGTGCTGACTCAGTGAGCATGTGCTGTTGAATTCCATAAGACTGTTTCCTTGTGCTCCAGATGCTGTGGGGAGTTGTGGGGAGTTTCTTTAATTTGTTCTAATGTGTGTTGGATTTCCTTGGGTTAAGTGATTGAGAACGTTTTTGAGACTTCACGTAAATACGTGAATTTTTGTGTGGAAGTTTGTTTTAAAAAACTCTCCATTTGCTCCCTATTTAAAATAGCATCTTAAATGAAAGAAAGAACTGCTTCTACTACTTAAATATATGGTTTTATCAACCACAGCAGTTTCCAAGAAGGAAGTTATCTTACACATACTGACTGCATTTTTGGCTCATCTAATTATCGAAACTGTTGTATTTGGATAAAATATATATGGCTTCCTTTACAAACATGCAAAATATGGTTGTTCTCAACTGAAAATTGAGCAAAAGCTCGTTTCAGCTAAGTGCATATTAGAGATTAAAATGAACAGATGACTGCTGATGATGAGCAGAAATCCATTAAAACTGAAACTGGAAAATAAACACTTGCCTAACTTTTGACATCTGAAAAATTAGATTTCTGTGTCATCTTTGGCTTCCTTTGTAAAGTATGGAGAGAAAAATGGTACTTCCAAGTGATGAGTTGCTTGGCCTGTGTTACAGTGGGATGCACAGACAGTGCTCCTCTCCAGTAGTCAAGGGAAATGCACTCAGACTCACTCTGATTTGTAGGGTAGATGAATCTGTATTTTCACACAGTTGTAAAAATGGAAATTTGTGAGAATTGAGTTTTATTCCTTTTAATACTGGCCCGTATGCAGCTCCATTTTTCTCCTAACAACATTTCCCAGTAACAGCAGTGATTCTTCATGAGATGTTATCACCAAGGTGAGGCAGCCTTCATTTATTTCCTCAAAGTACATACTGCCATAAGCTGACAGTTCACCTAGAGTTGGGAAATTGCTTACGTGTGCTGTGGGAATGATTTAAACCTGTAGTAAGCAAAGCGTACTTTAGTCTGTCCTGCCACAGTAGCAGGAAGTGGTAGGTACTCTGCAGCTAAACAGTTTATGTCATCATTTAATTATTAGAAATGTAGTATCACTTAGGTTTGCAGTCAAATTCAACTTGCATCTTCGGAGAAAGGAAGTCTTACTTGATAACTGAAACAGCTGTAACAAAATGCTAATTATAAATTTGTTGTACTGTCCTTTGGCATTATTCAGTGAGAATATGCCTATTTTTAGCAGTTACATTACTTCCTCTATAGGGGTGATACTTCTATATCCACACTTAGATAATTATTCTGTAATATTTGGAAGGGATTTCTGTTTATTCAGCTGTACAGCACACAAGGCTCTCTGCAGTCAATAATTCTACAATTGCTTCTCAGTGGCCCTCAGAACTCTTCTCTCTATTTGTTCGCTGAGCTGAACAGTCACTAACCATTTCTTCCCCCTTCTTCCTTATGCAGACAACAATAATTTGGGATGCTCACACAGGAGAAGCTAAACAGCAGTTTCCTTTCCATTCAGGTAATCTTTGCAGAGCTCATGTTACTGACGTAAAATACACATCTTAATTTTATCAGCCTATTGTAAAAATCTGTCTGCCAGAGAAAAAACAAATTGTGAACCAGTATTTTTGTGCCTTAACTATTCTGAGTAGCATGGTTTCTGGGTTTATCCCCCTTTAAGTGGGATAGGTTTCTATGAGAAGCAGCTTTGAAAGTCAAACTGAGCTCCAGAAGAGGATTTACATGCCAGCCAAGACTACTCTGCTGAATGCTTGTGTCGTTATCTATGTACTTGAGTAGTATCAAGGTTAAAATGGTAACTTTAAAAAGAAGCAAATGCGGATCTCTCAACAGTTTGCATTCTCTGTGGCAAGCATGAAGGTCCTCAGGGATTTCTCATCTTTTAGTTTTAACTTGAATTTCTTTTGTATTTGCTTTGTCTAATTATCAGAAGTCAACAGCAATCTTACTTGGACTATCAGTTGTACATCTTGTCCTTCTCAAGAACACAGGAGACAGATTCTGATACAAGATATAGACAAGATATAGATTCTGAGTAGTCTTCAGTAACAGCAATCACTGATGTAATCATAAATTCACATGAGATCAGACTTTTAAGATGATGATTGAATTCATAATCCAAACCTGGTTAATTGTCACAATTAAATATTTCTGATGAGCATAGTCAAATTGAGATTAAAACCGTCAAAAACATTACAGGTTCTGATGCTATAAAGGTTCCCTTAACTAATCATTGTTTCATACAGCAGTCATACACAAGGTACTTACTGGTATTAAAAAACACATCGTTCTGATTCTAAGATGTTAATTTCCACAGTCTTAAATTCGATTTCCAGTTGGTCTCATTCTCAAATACTCACATCTACTTGCAAAAGAAATGGCTGTTCAGTGGAAGACAAAAACTATGTCCATGCACACAGCAGATCCATACTCTACATTTTTGTCACTCCAAGTTTATTAATTCAGTTGTCAGTTTGGAGGAGCCAGTGTCTTTTGACACATTTTCTCATTGCAGCATTTATTTATCAATCAGAACTGTTTCACTAAACCACATTTTGCACTGTATAATGTTGTAGGTAATGAAACTCTTAGGCTTACTAATCCCTAGCTATTGATCTAAATAGTTATGGATTCAGAACCTGGTTACCTCTTCAGAATCATGTTCACTGAAGTGTAGATGTCTTAGCAACATGCATTGGGGACGCATCATCATTCTCCCTTTAGCAAGTTGAAAACTTTAATATTTATTCCAGTGCAATACAAGAAAAATTGTTACTACATGTGCTGTCTTTCGACCATTAGACATGACTGAATTGAATTATCATTTCAAATATGTCTTGATAGGAATGTAAAAAACAACAAATTACAGATAGGCCAAAAGCATATGAACAAATTCATGCCCCTTAAAATCAGTAGAAATCTTTGTCCCTAGATAATTCTAAAGCCAATTCTAAAGCCTCATCTTGACCTTCTTGCTTCACCTTTTCACTAGAACAGACTGACTGCAAATTACTCACCATATCTGGAATCTGAAAATCTTATCAATACAGAGATTAAATGTGGCATTTAAACGTCTGGTCTGCACAGACCATAGTTGCTTAGTCACATACTTGTGTGGCATTCTTCTTTGCATATGTCTTTGAAGTCTCGCAGCGGTTGGCCTAGAAACAACAAAATTTTTACTCAGCTCTTACCACTTGCTTAGGTTACACACATGCAGACAAAACTGTCATAACTTTAAGACTCCTTTATCTAGGTCTTGAAGGCCTCCATCTTGTTGATGTTACCCCCCTGTTCAGACATTTAAGTGCTCTGAATGACTCATTAAGAAGAATTAACTCCATGTTTGAGCTTCTCATTCTAAAACGCACCAAAATTTGATGCAAAGTGGCCTGAATTAACTGATAATTGTTGTAATACATTTGTTCTTGGCATTTATTATGGCTGCGTTTCTTCAGGGCTTGTTGCTGCTTTTACTAGGTGACATTCTAAGTGTTTTCAAGCAATTGGCCAGCGTTCTGTGGTTTTGAAGACACTTTAGCAATTCAATTACTTGCATCAAAATCTACATTGGATTTTTTTTTCTAGACAGTTTCATGTAGTTATTTATCCAGTAAACATGTGATTAAACACACTAATAAATGAATCTGTATTAATTATCAACACTGTATAATTCAAATTATACAGTAATGCAAATCCATTGCTTCAGGTGCCAGTGGCTTTCAGAAAATTACTTTTCAACTCATGTCTCATGCTAGATATTAGCCCCAAAGGTATATAGCTGTTAATGAAGACAGATCTTTTGTTTGCTCTGGAACAGTAATACAAGTTTAACTTATCCTATTGTATTTAAGCTTGCAGCTTAAAAATAAAAAATAAAAGACAAACAGGCAGTTAGAGAAACAAAATCTTTCACTGTTTCCTGATTCTTATTCCCATTCATCGGGAATCTCAAAGTAATCTGCCTCTCTCACACAGATTTCCTTTACAGTTGTACAAAGAATGGATTCCTTACCTGTCACAGAGCTTTATTAAGAATTTTCTTTAATATTCTAAATAAATACTTGTATTTGAAACAATTCCAGCCCTCTGTTCTCATTTAAAGAGCTATCAGATGGTCAAGTGACGTTCAGTCTCATTTTACAGTTCATGAAAATTAGAGCAGAAAAAATGTATTTGAATAGAATAGGCTTGGCAGAACAGGTATCTTTTTACCTCTGTATTATAAAAGTATTTCTCTAAGCATCTTTGCATTATGGCATTTCTTATTTTCATTTTAACAACAAACTTACATTATACTGTTGCCAGAGAGAGATTCAACTTTGCTTTCTAGACGCCAGTCTCATTCTGAGACATTCACTTCTCACCAGTGTGCAGAAAATGATGATTACTGTGTTTTGGCAAGTCCCATACCATCCTCTGGAGGGCGGCAAAACTCTTTCTTGAATTGAAAAAAAGAAAGAAAAAAAAAACATGCAGCAGACACAGAAACACTTACTGTAAAGATTTAGAGATTTTTTACAGTTTTGCACACAAGTTATAGTTACGTGCTGAGGTGCTGTCGATGTACAAAGTTTCAGTAGTTCAGTCTCCATTAATGACAAACCCTCTTCAGAAACTAAACTGTGATTTCAGATAGGTTTGATCAATGTACTGATCTTAAATCTATCCACAGCCAAATTTAATTGAATACAGATATTGTTGATCCACTTGTGTCTGCACAGAGCAGCAGGTTTGCACTCATTGTTGCGCAGAATATAAAGGAAGATGGCCACATGCTCCTTCTCCCTCCTGTGTGTTGTATCTGACATTCACATTCTGATCAAACTCTAACCCAGCTGAAATCATCTTCTTTCTTCAGAATTGTTTTTTTTCCCAACAGCTTGGTTGGACTGGCTTACAGAGAAATGAATGGTACATGAGCAGGATAGTTTTGCCCTCTTTTGTCCAAAAGATTCTCACAGCTAGGTCCTGCACAAAGCATCTAAATCACCCACTGCAAAAGAGAAAATTTCGGACAATGTCTGTCAGGCCTGCAACTAGTTGCAGGTGGTAGGTCCACAACAAGTTTTTAGTTTCTTTGATCCACGTGGGTGACAGAAGGAAAATGATAGGGGTTGAATATTTCTTTGCTGTGTTCCCTGATGTTCCGTCTGTTGTTTCTGCTTCACAGCTCCTGCTCTGGATGTAGACTGGCAGAACAACACTACTTTTGCCTCCTGCAGCACTGACATGTGCATTCACGTATGCAGACTTGGCTGTGATCGTCCCGTTAAAACCTTTCAAGGACACACAGTAAGTTTAAGAAGTCTAAAATGTTAGTGATTAAGTCACAGCCGCACGTAATAACGATGACAGCTGATGTGTTTGCATTCTGGAGCCGCTGGCATTATATCCCATTGCTTCCCTAAAAACATATTCTTCGGGAGTGAGTCACTGCCTGTGAGAAGGGATAAACTGTTCTAAATCATTGTAGGAGGCAAAACCTGCAACTTAAACAATGAGACTATTTATATGTAGCAGGAGCTGCAGACTGAAGGCACATAAATAAATAAGATTTTGTTTACCACTGGTGTAATTTCCTTCAGAAAGTGAGAACGATGAATAAGAAGAGAACAGTTTACCTCCAGTCGTTCAGTTTTAAAATCAATTTCGTCTAATATCTGTTTAAGATGTATTTTACAACTCATTTTTTAGTACACAGTGCCTGTTAAAGGCTAGTTTTTCCAGCTTTCATTCATGAGAAAACTGCTATCGGATACAGACCTGTAATGTAGATATTAACTCCCAGAACTGGCTATCTCCACACAGAGGAAGAGTAATGCTTTTGGGGACCTCTAGCTAGTCTGTGGTTAAACTCACATTAGGCTGCCATTTTATGGCAAGTTCTATGTTCCTACTTGCAGAACGGTGGTTTTTATGATTATATGAATTGCACCATTTTGCACACAGACCAAATCTTGCCTTCAAATATTTGTACAGTTCCTCTTAATGTCAATTGAAACGTGTAAAACGGATAAAGCGAAATCAACATGTTTTCCAGGATTATTTTCACTGAGACTCTGAGTCAGTCTGTGCTTTAAAAAAAAAGATTCTTTTTCCTTTTTGTGCAACGCTCTTTTAAACTACAGATGTATGACCCTCGAAAAAGCACCAGAAACTTTCTGATTGCCATGGGGATACATTTGGTTTAGTTAATTGCAAAGTGCTATAAAAACTAACCTGGAAAAAATCATGAAATATTCAGTATGCTGAATTTTGTCAGAAATACAGTCTTTTAGAGAGGCCTGCGTTGTAGAACTGCAATACTAAGAATGATAAAGTCCACAGAACTCTGTGCTCCACTGGTATTTTCTGTTGTAGATCTGCTAAATATTAAGCTAAGAAATACTTCAGTTTAAAAATCAGTTAATGATGTGTTATGATTCTGTCTGGATTGAGGGTTTATTTAAATCCTTGCAGTTGAGGAGTTTGAGAGTGGTTGCACTAGAAAAATGTATCAGAAGACTGATTGTGTGTGCTTTTCACAAAAGCAAAATGGTGACCATTCCTACATGATGTGTAGAGAGTTTCTTACGGAGGCAGCTCTTGTTTTGTTCGCCCATAGAGCAGAGCTGCAATTTGTAGTTCACCTTGTTGGAGACATAAAGCTTGAGCGCCCTCTGCTGGGTGCCCAGTACAATGCGGGTAACCTGAATATTCACCTAATAAAATCACTCTTTATTTCAGAATGAGGTTAATGCTATCAAGTGGGACCCATCTGGCATGCTACTAGCATCTTGCTCTGATGATATGACATTAAAGGTAATATAATCTCCACACCTGCTGATCAGAAAGCAAAGACAAAAATTATTTGGTTTTCAATCTTCTCAGAATCTTCTCCGGAATTATATACCATATGACTGAATACTCTTCATGAACAACAGTTTAATTTATCACAGGTTTCTTAAAGCCAATGGGAAAGATTGAAAATAGATAAGTAGCCACTGGGAAAACTGAAACATCCTATCCAAATAAATATCAAGTGACTGATAAGTCACTGTCACAGAATATTCTTAGTTTAAATGTACACATATATATATTTATATACAGATATATATATACTTGCTTGCCTATCAGTGGAAGTTCATAGGAACTTCCTTATGCTGAGAAGCAGTCTATTGCAAAAAAAAAAAAAAGTAAAGGTAAAGAATTTTCCCCTTGGAGTCTTTCTGTCTGAAAGTAATTTCACTGAAGTCATCTGATTTTTTTTTCTAAAAGCCTTGGCCAAAGCAGTGGGACAGGACATTAATATTCTGAGCCCAGCAAAAATCTGAAGTGCTCTCTGAAAATACTTCTTTATCCATTCATTGTATAGGAAGCCTAAGGCAGCTGTACTGCTGGTTTACTTGCCTCTGTTAGGTACTCAAAGGTAGATGGGATTCATCCAGATTCTGTTTTGGGAATAACATTGGCTATCAGGCCACAGCACTGTACCAGCAAAGTACTGTTAGTACAGAGAGGCTCTGGGCTTGCCAAAATGCTTCTTGTCATGGAGCTTTTCCAGCCCAAACTCTTCTCAGTCTTGCTGCTCCTTCCCAGCTGCGTTAAATGAAGGCTATGTATATACAGGAAGATCTGTATTGTAAGAACTAAGCCCTCCTTCTGGACTGCAGGGCTAGCCCAACGCTACTGTTAATATATACTGTTTTCTCTGAGCAAAGCAAACATCCCAGGCAAGATACAGGTTTGCAAATAGAATTGCACTAGTAATACACATTTCTCATAACATAATTGAGTTAAAGCTTGTATCGCTTTCCACTGCTGATCAACACAGGTAAGGCAAGAGGCATTTCTAGTGCACACAGCCTATGTGTAAGAATGGAAACAGAGAGCAGCAAAACTTATAAATGTAGATGAGAGTGAGGTTAACACTGCTGTTTGGAGTATTTTCTCTTAATATGTAGACATGTAATGTGTTCTGCTCCATCCTGTTCTGTCTTCGCCACATTCCCCCTGGAGTCTCATTCCCTGTGGATTCTAGAAACATTTTTCTAGACTATTCAGAGGAGTGGAAATTTACAGAAAATAGGGCTAGGAGAGACATAAAGAGGACACCTCATCTTTATTCTACTACAGAGCAGTAGTGCAGTAACCAGTGTTACTCTGCATACACATTCTGACCCCATGGTCAGAGTGACCCGTTCCACGCTGTTTTAAAAACCACCATGGATTGTTGGTACCAGTTCATTTTTCTGACTGAATTTAGCACAAGAGTCATTTGCTATCACTGCCCTAGCCAAAGGCCTCTATCACTCCTTCAGTGACAGAGACTGCAAATCCTTTTCAGGCAAATTTTATTCTTCTTTTGGAAACAAATCCTCTCCAGCTTTTTTTTTTAGTTTTTGATATTTTTCTGCAACTTCTTGGAATATGTTGCCTTTTAGCTATAGAATATAGCTCCTATGAAAGTTTTGTGTAACATTTCCAAAAGTAGACTTGGGTATGCTGCTGAAAAGTCATCATAAGAACCTATCATTTCCCTCACAGTGCAAATTATAATGAGTGAGTTAAATTCTTCCTACTTTTTTGGTATCTTTCCAAAATGGACTATTTCTGACTTACTGTGCTTGCTGTGAATTAGTCCTGTTAGCATAGTCTTATTTTCTCAGTTACCTGAAGAACATATTTACTAAGTTACCTGCTGTCTCTGCTGTATGTTGTTTGTCTTGCATTTAACTGTTTGGCTATGCAGCACTGCATACATAGCTGATCTTCTTCCATCATCCATACTGTTAAAAATACCAGGAAAACAAATGGAGTTTGGGAAGAAAAGGAAAATCTGAGTTGGCTGTTGGGAAAATTGCTACATTCTAAGCAGTTACAAAGAGTTTACTCTTATTCTGTAAGATGACTGCTGTTGGGTTCTGTGACTCAAACTGCAAGTTGAACTTCTCTGAATAGAATAACTTCAGATTCTGTATGAAAATACATGCATTGGCAATGGCCAGCATAGCAACTATTCAGTTCTTCTGATTGATTGAATAAGTACTATTAAATATGTGGCACTTTTCCCTCATGGGTCTGTTCTGACGTGTGCGTGGTAGGTGTCAAACTGCTGTATTAATAAACTCAAATTAGGTTGTGTTTATGTATATGTGTGTGTGTCTGGATACTAAGTAAACAAACTGCAAGAATAACATGGAGAGAACTGAAATAATTCACCTGAGATTTTTAATGTTGCTGTTTTTACCCCTTTGCAATTACTCTAATATAGATTTGGAGTATGAAGCAAGATACCTGTGTACATGACCTTCAGGCTCACAGCAAAGAGATTTATACTATCAAATGGAGTCCCACAGGACCAGGCACCAGCAACCCAAACTCCAACATCATGTTAGCAAGGTAAAAATACACCTCTTTCTATTGCCTACCAAGGAGAAGAATCATTGTTCTGACATGTAATTCCACTGCTACCTTGCTGTCAGTCTCCTGTTTACAGTTCTAATAAGCCATCTGGTGAATAAAGTAAACAGTACCTGCACTTCTAAATCAGGGGGATGGATACAAAAGGCAGAGGAATTGTATCTGAAAGACAAAAAAGGAGTTGAGTCATAGGATATTTTAACTTTTTGGTTATCTCGATTAAATGATTTTAAATGTGGCGTTGTACCTTCATATCCAGCATCTGGTTGTTATGAGTGCATGTTTTAAATGAAACAGATGGCAGCCTGTTCAGCCAGTCGGAATGTGTTCTAACAAGGGTCATCAGTTCAACTGGACAGATATTGACTGTTTTTGAAGTCTTGTTAATTAATGGATAACGCTCAAAATTCTACTTAAAAATCTGTTCAAAATTCTTCTATGAGTTTAGGAAATCTGGTTACTTGTAGAATGCCAATTAAGGGTTAGTACCATGAGATTATCAAATCAGTTCATGGTGTTTTCAATTTGGGAAAGAATCGCATTGAGTTGTTCCATTTCTTTTATTCCTCAGTCTGGTAGTGGACATGGAAGAATTTGGCTTTCTTGGAGTTGTTCTTCTAGTATCATCTTTAGTACCAGTTATTTCCCTTGCCTTTCTCTAGGCCCACAGTTGGGGATGTAGATGATCTATAACAACAACCAACAAAAAAAAAAAAGAGAAACCAGCACTGAAACAGAACAAAAAGAATCACAATTCTAGAGAATTGCAGAATGTTTATTAATAAAAAGCACAAATTCTTAAGGACTGGATTTCTCTAAGATTTCTCTGGAACAGTTTATCCTATTAATGGCAATGTGCATTTTACCTTCCTGGATAACAGCAGGGGGAACCTCAGAAAGAGGAGCCTGGTCTTCTTTGGGCTAAGACCTACATGTGAGAATTCAGTTCTGTAGGTACAGTCCTTGTCATGGAGAATGTACAATTTAACGTGTTAAGGTTTTGCTGTTCTGCTTGAAACATTGTTTTCTGCTTAGCCAGAAAAAATAAAACTCTTGGTATTCTTTTCAGGCATTGACAGTATCAAACTACAAATGGATTAACACCCAAACTAAGACATGCTTTGTGTTTGAATGCTTCTTGTAGTGCTTCATTTGATTCCACTGTTCGGCTGTGGGACGTTGACCGAGGTGTCTGCATCCATACATTAACAAAACATCAAGAGCCTGTCTACAGTGTAGCTTTTAGTCCCGATGGAAAATATCTAGCCAGTGGGTCCTTTGACAAATGTGTCCATATATGGAATACTCAGGTACTATTTTGATTCATGTGAATGACACATTAAGAGCAAAAACATAAATGGAAAATATATATACCTCTGTAATGATACGATTAGCCTGCTTGTACTGACTGATAGAAATCCCAGCATAACGGTTGAGTCACTAGAAATAAGTGATGCTTGTATTTAGTAACAAGATGAGTTCAGTTGTGAATCTGATGCACCTGGCTTATCCTTTGTGGTGGTGAGATGAGGGATACAAAGGGAATACAGACTAGGCATGGGAGATACTCCAGAGAAAAGTGGAGCATTTGGAGTTTTTTCTTCCCAAAGCCAAGAAGTTCTTTCCACTCATGTACTAGATTCTAAGTACTGAAAACAAGCCAAAATTGCTGGGTTCTACTTTCATGTCCACACAGCTTTTTTTCTGGAACTGTTTGGTTATCTGTACGTGCTTGGAAACTGGAAGTTCTCCGTTACTTGTTTCTAATGCAAGGAGATGTATATTGCACAGAGAACTTGGGGAAGACCCAGTCTCTCTCATACTGATGGCAAAAGTGCCATACAGTTCCACAGTTCCATGGATGTGGTTTTGAATATTGATGCCAAAGCACTGAATTAAACAATAAACTTTAGAGGGAGACATCTCAGCTTAACTCCACAGACCTTTACTGCTGTAGAGCTGACAAAAACAGATGTTTAAGATTCATAGTGTAGATGTCTTTCTGGATGAGCCTGTTTCTCTTCAGTATCAAAGACCAGTTTCTTAACTTTAGCATCTTACAAAGATGACTAGACTGTAGTAAGGTGAGATGAACAGTTCCCACGCACCACCACTGTCTTCTCTTTAATATAGTGACACAGAAAAAGAAGGAACTTCCGTGTTGAACGTTTGCATGCTCTCTTGCTTTGTAGAGTGGAACTCTAGTACATAGCTACCGAGGCACCGGAGGCATCTTTGAAGTCTGCTGGAATGCTAGAGGAGACAAAGTGGGAGCAAGCGCATCAGATGGATCGGTAAGAAGCTTTACACGTTGTAAATGTTGAGAGGCAGTTATTCTTCTGGAGAGTGTCAATGAAAAACATGTATGCCATGTTGCCTTTTCTGGACAGGACTCAAGGTATACACAGCTCCAGACAGAAATAAGTACTTCTGTGGAGTATATTAGAACTGCTCCTGATTTGAAAGGTTTTGTATGCTAGGAGGTGATGCTTTTATTGAAAATGAAGAGTGCTTGTGGAATTGGTAAATATTTTCAAAGATGGGGATGAATGTTAAGTACGTACTTGATAAGAACAGCGGTAGTGTTCTTAAGTGTCAGTTTTTACTGAGTGATCACGCATTCTCAGAGTTGGTCTGGGGCTTTCTAATTTTACCCCACAGAAGAAGTGTACCTTTGAATAGTACCTGTGGGAGCAGTTTTTCAGTACAATACCCAGCAAGTTCATCCCGTGGTAAAGGAAAACTACTGCTGAACATAATCTAATTATTCATTACAGGGTTTTTTTTGTTACTTGTTAAAAAATTCAGTTAAAGCATGATCAGCTTGTGAAGGACACATGGATGCTATACATTAACTAAAATGACTCTTCTACACATCTGGCTGGCATAACTCTACTGTAGAGTAGTATTTTTCCGCTGTTTTTAATGAAGGGTACACATAGAACACAATTCAGTTATTTGAGTTGTACCATTTGAACTGGTGCCATGCCTGGCTTCCAATAGCTGCTCCAACTGGGCACTTATCTGCTCTATGTCCTGTGTCGTGCCTGACCAGCCTGTGCATATATTTTGGAAATACTTCAAAAATTGAAGGGTTTAAGCAACTAAATAAAGCATATAGTTGTATAAAGGATGTGCCACCAGAATGCTTGTTTGTAACTCAATGCAATCCCAGCTAATCCTTCAGTGTATCTTTTCTACCTCTGTTTTGTTCCCTTGCTTGCGTGCATGTAAACAGGTCCTCAACACAGACTTGATTTGAAGCCTGAGAGTATAGCACACAGCTGGCTGATCAGCCTGTATTCTGGGCTGTATATAAGTAGGAATTCCAGATAACTTTTGAAAATGTTTCTTAATCCTGAGTCTTTTTTCTCTAGGTTTGTGTTCTAGATCTGCGGAAGTAAAAGTGAAGTTTTAGAAGAAATTTCAAATGGACCAGCAGTGAATGTGTGGGGAGAAGCACTCTTCAAAACTATTCTTAACAGCTCCAGAACTGTACGAACTTGAACAAAGTTAGAGTGTACTGTGAAACCAACTCTCCCTGGCCACAGGTGTCTAGTATTTTGTCCGTAACCTTCATCAAGGAGTAAAAACACAGTCACTTCAGAGGGGGAGGGAATGGTTTCCACCTGGAACATTCAGCCTTGGAAGCATGAAGCCACCAGCTAGGCATTGCACTGTTTGGTTTGCGTCTGAGAACTTGCTCTGATGGCTGGGAAAAAAAGCTGTGCCAAAAAAAAATTAATAAAAAAAAAAAAAAGAAAAATGCTGTGATAAACCAAAAGGGAAAAAAAAAAGTCCTCCTCCATGCGGTGTTGTATTTTTTTCCTTCCAATTTGGACACTACAGTTGCTCTCCCAAAGGACGTTCAAAGACCAGTTTGTACTGATGAAATGCTCGACTTTGTAATCACAACACTTTCTATTTTCTAGACTACTTTTTTTGTTCAGTGGTTTTTCTATCAGCTGGAATATTATAGCCTGGAGGATCCCAGGCTTAGGATGAACTTTTGTTGTTTTCCTTTTATTTCTCCCTTCCACTCCCAACTTCTTCCTTTTTTTTCTCCTTTTTCTTCTTGCCCATTTTTTTTTCTTTTTTTCCCTGTATGCCCATAGTAGATGTAGCCAGGTGGACATGACAATGAAAATTTTTGACAGACTGCTTCTCCTCTCTTCTCTGTTTCTTTTCCTTTCTTTCTCTCCGTTTAAAAGAAAAAGAATCCTCCATGCTTCAGATCTTAGCGTCTCAAGGGCACTTTGAGCAAATTGTGTAATAAGTGCTTTATATAAGAATGCAGTGCTGGGGAAGATTTTTACAGGAGAAAGATGACTTTTAACAGAAAGAACCCAGTGTATTTTTGGAAAAAAAATATTTTTTATGTTGAACACAGTTTTAAAAGCTGAAAATGGCCACCAAATGTAGACCAGTTGTGTAATTCAAGGAAAAATAATGACAGAATCCAAGGAACATGAAAGGTGCAGTATCCTTTTTGTCTTCTCTCTCAGAAAGTGCTGTAAGGCCGAACGCCATCTGATAACATAAATGCCAGTCATTTATTAAGAGACCTCTTCCAGCAGCCAGAGATTTATACGTCTCTTCTCACTTTTGTGGCTGTTCGATGATTTACGCTTATTAAAAGGAATTTGTAGCTTTGAGACCATAAATATAATATTCAGTTTTGTGAGTGCATATTTTTGTTTATCCTCAGTAACGTGGGGAAAATGATTGTCCATCTTCTTTCCTCAAGAGACAGTTCAGATTTCATACAGACCGTATGTTTGGCTGCCCGTGTCTTTGTTGGGCAGTGCTGCCCTCCACTATTCTTGGCATTCATCCCATCAGCTGTTTCTATTCCAGTGAGTCAGTGACTTAATGGGACCAACTGGACCAAGATACATTGACTGTGGCTATCAATGTTGAAGAATGGACTCTTGCCACACTCCTGACCATCTGTGGTCGGCACATGCCTAGAACCGGGCTCTTCCTTTGCATCTGGAAGTGCATCACCCTCTGCCTAGTGTTCTCCATGTGTCAAGAAAGACTCTGGGTCTGCAGATGGAGGGTCACTGTCTGTCCAGACAGGTTTAGCTTTGAGTGCTCAAAAGACAACATAGAATTCGTGGAACTCTCAATTTGATGAGGACCTGATAAACAATATATCAACTATATTTCTTAACATATATATCATGATAAATTTATAGTGGGCAAGAACGACAATAAAGACTTCTGAAGTACCACCTATCCAGTTTGGACATGATTTCCTTACTGTGAGCTAGACATCTGCAGACGAAGATTTCTGTACTGTAAGAGCAAATGATGGATGCAGGAAAGGTATAGGAAAGCCAAAGGCAGAGCTTGCTAGAAGTGGTGTAAATGCTGAGGCAGCCTTCGGTTGGTGGCTGTGTTATTCAGACAGATCCTCAGAACTGCCTGAGCTGAGCTGCTATCCTTCCTTCCTAGCCTGCAGGCAAGGTAAGGGTTTGTAGGACAGAGAAAAGGAAACTGAGAACTGAAAATCGCACAGCACATTCCCACCCAAAGTCACTATTTCTGTAACACAGAATCTGTCCTTTGATTTGACCACAGCTGCTGAAGTAGTGATTTGATCTGAGCAAAAATCAAACAAGAGTCTTGATACTGAACTGGTGGTGCAAAACCACTGGGCAACAGCATAGTGGAATTTGTATTTCCTTTTTTCTCTTGTATTTTCCGCTCTTTGTACTTGGATCTTTACAGTACCTGAGTCCTTTCTGTGGAACCAGGCACTGCCAGCTTCAGTTGCTTTTCTTAAAGATGCGTATTTGGAAAGGAGAAAATAAGGAAAATAAGTAGCTGCAAAAAGTGCTAATTAGTCTGAGGGGAAAGCAGCTGTATGGTATTTTGGTTATTAATTACAATTAGGCTTGTTTATAATTTGTATCAGAGAACTGGACACTGGACGGTATTGAGGACTGTTTTCAGTGTCAAATATGGCTCTGTGTAGTTTGTAGATTCCTGCTCCAGGAGTGTGGCTGTAAATGAGCACAAACAGCTTTGCACTGTTTTATAGCAGCTACGTGCTCCTGCAAATTTAAGTCACTATTTACAAAAGAGTACTTACTAGAAGAGAGACTTGAATTTGAATACGAAGGTTTTATGTGGTTTTCTAAAGCACAGTTGGGTTGATGCTTGGAGAAGAGTCATTGCATGTACATGGTTAACTTCCCAAGCTGTTTTTGGGTGGCAATTCTGAGAACATCACACAAAAGTTCCCAGTCTGCAGAGAGCGGAGGGCAGAGTGGATGGGGCCCTGGGCTGGCTCTTGTTGCCCATTGTGCAATGCTTGAATTCAGCCAGACCTCAGGATTCAAAGACATGGGCTTGCTCAATCTGAGTTTGGCTATGCCACATGGCTGCCTCCTTGCTCAGCCTGAGCTTTGTGCTTGTTCCAGAAACAGATACTGTAGATACCTCAGCAGTGTCAACAGTGTGTGCTTCTTTTTTCTTTCTCCTTTTTGCAAACTGCTGGTGAGAATGACGCCTTTCCTCTGCCAGTCTGCATGGAGGTAAGAAGCCAAGAAAATTCTGATATGGGTAGATTCGCAAAGCTTCTTTGTGAGGGAGGCTGCCCTTCTGGGAGTTCTCTGGACAAACCCATCAGATTGGCAAGCACCATGTTGGACGAGCCAACAAAACTTTCTTCCCCTCCCTAAAGACTGGAAGATCCTCTCTGAGATACTGCAGTAGGTCGCTTTCAAATAAAAAGTGTGCAGCTGTTGAGACTGAGGAGAGCTAAAGATGTAGTTGCAAAGGATAATCCTGTCCCAGCAGGCTGGTGCCTTTAGGACATAGGCAGTGAGAAGGCTTCTCCAGGTATCAGTTCACGGCAAAATCTAAAGCTAGGCCTTTGGGACTGCTGTCACTTTCCTCTGTTGCTGAAGAAACATCCCTAGGCTAACACTGCCATTTTGTGGCTGCCCCTGGAACAGAATAGCATGAAACAACAGGCCAGCAGACTTGAGCAATGTTCTCGTGCAGTAATTTTGGATTTTGTTTATAGGTTTTTTTTTTAGTGAGAGAGAATTAAAAAAAAAAAAAAAAAAAAAAATAAAAAAACCACCAAAGACAAAACAGGACTGTGGAACCATCAAGAAGCTGATTGCATTTTGTCACTGCTGGCTGTCTGGAACTGGCCTTGAAGTGAAAAAAACAATTTGTGAAAAACCTCTCCGCTCTGTGGGCTAGAAGGATACTGGATCTTTTATGTAGAAAACACTGGGTCCCTTATGGGGCACTAACGGGCCTGACTTACAGGGTTATACACACATTAACCCCATGCTACATCTTAGAAATTTCCTTTTAATTTGTTAAAAAAAAAATGAGAAAAAATAGCTAATTTTAGAGCCAAGTGAAGTGCACTTTGTCAAATGTAAGGGTCTGCTTTGTTTTTGGGTTTCTTTTTTCTTTTTCCCTTTTTAATTTTTCCTCCTTTTTTCCTCCTTTTGCCTTTTTAAAAGATGTGGTTCTTTGTCAATTGCAGAAATGTTCTTTCAGCCACTCACTGAAATTCTGAATTCTGGCTTCTGCAGTTTTTATTGTCTGTGTCAGACTTGCAGCCAGACTTGGTTCTCATTTCAGCATTTCCCAGGTTCTGTTGAAACAACATCAACCCTTATTTTGTTTCTCCCCCACCCACACTTTCTTCAAATTCACCTTGTGTATTGTAGCTCATTTGTTTTAAGGAGAGAATCAACAGATCATATTCAGTGTCTTGAATAAATTGCTATATTTTGATATTAGAGAATTCTGTGCGTGTTGTTCCTTATTCTTTCCTGGCAGTTTCGCATTCCGTGCTTGAGAGCTGGGGTTGGGTGACTGAACTGTTCAGTTTTATTTTCCCCCAGTGATGAGTTTTTCGAAGTCCATCATTTTAAAAAGTGCAGGAGGCTGCAGTACTGAGCATTGGCCTGAGCAGATGTTCAGGAACCATTTTGACTAAGGCTGGGTTAAGGTAATTAAAAAAGAAAAAATTTCTTCATATGAAATACATTGGAGTCTAGCTTGATGTACATATATTGTTAATCTTTTCTTCAAGCTGTTAAGGCCTTAAATTTAATCCTGCTTGAGCAACTGGAGGTTTTCCAAAGACATTGGAATATTCCAGCTCATGCCCTAGGGCTTCCATTCTTCTTTTCAGCCATTACCAGAGGTATCGAGAAAAAAAGGATGCCTGTCCCTGCTCAGATTCCCAAGGAAAGCAAGATTCCTGCAGTTGTCCCCTCCAAGAGCCCCTGTGGCATTCCCTGAGAGCTCCTCTGCTGGCCTGAGCACCACAGCACCAGTGCCTCAAAGACACAGTGGGGTTTCTGAGCTTTAACAGCCTACATGTTGACTTGTAGCTGGGTTTTCCTCCACAAAATGGGACCCACAGTGCACATGGGATTTTTGCTTTGTGACATGTACCACATGACCATTTGCCTAAGCTAAGGCTTAAAGATTCTTAAGAGCCTTCAAAAGGAATTAGTGCAAAGACCGCACATGGTCTTACATATCACAATATCCAATTTTCAGGTATTTAAGAACTTGATATGAAACGTTTGGGACAAATCACTTGTTAGAAGGTCCTGCGTGATGATAATCACAGCATCACAGAAAGGTTTGGGTTGGAAGGGACCTCAAAGCCACCCCAGGCCCAAGCCCTGCCATGGGCAGGGCTGCCCTCTACCAGCTGAGCTGCCCAACCCGGCCTTGAGCGCCTCCAGGCATGGGGCACCACAGCTTCTCTGGGCAGCTGTGCCAGCACCTCACCAACCTCTGAGTAGAGAATTTCCTCCTAACATCTAACTTAAATCTACTCGTAATTAAAAACCGTTTCCCCTTGCCCTATCACCACTGACAAAGAGTCTCTCCAGCTGTCCCATAGGCCCTTCAGGTACTGGAAGGCCTCTGTAAGATCTCACCAAAGACTTTTCTATAGACATTCCCTTAGGCAGGATCAGCATATTATCATGCTATCAAATACCCAAGAAAGAGAAAATAATTCTGTTTTTGTCTCAGTTTATGCCCTGAAGTTTGTCCAGCATGAATATACAATGAATTCCCTATAAACGTGTGAGTTGAAAGCAGCAGAACAAATATATTCAGCTCTCACAAGACCAGAAACCACCAGAGGTCTTCACTGCAGCTTCTCAAAGGAATGCTGGAAAGCTTGCAAATGAGAGAGCCACTGCAGGGCTAAAGCTTTAACACAGCACTATGTAAAAGCTGCCGCTTTACTGCTTCTTAATAAATTCCATGCTATAGTCCTACTTTTAGTCACATCATTTCCAGTCACATTTCAAGAAAATGTACTACTGTCAAATTAAACCTGCAGTTTACTTTATTTATCCTATAAATATTTACTTAGCCTGTAGACTATTTGACAAGTAACACTTGAAGCATTGAGCAGTCCCAAGCACTTGCTTCTTACTTCTGTCAGAGAGCAACACAATAAAAGGGCATTTGTTAAACCTGTTCTGGGAAGGTGCAATATTGCAGCATTGCACTCAAAACCACTTCCCTGTCGTCTTTCTATGCATCATTTCCCATAAAGGGAAGATCAATGTCATCCATTACAAGCCCACACAAATTTATACTGAAGCTCAGTGCTCTGAAAAATAGTATTTAAAGCTTTGAAGTCTCTCAAGTGAAGAAATGACTCACTTGGCAAGGAATTTGTCATTCTCGCTGACTCTTTTCCCAACAGGAAGGAAGATCTTTGCTTCCTTAGAGATAGTTTTCTACTTCCTTTTGAATACATTCACAAAACCCAAAGAACACAAAACCTAATAGCCACAGGAAAGCAGCTATCGCCTCTTTTCCTGCTGCAAAGCCTAGCATCTTCTGCCTTCATAGGAGAAGCCTTGACTTCACTGTGTCAATCGTCAGTATTTACCTCAATATAGAAGATTGAGGAAAGATTCTGCTCACCTCTTTCCAAGTCCTTCCTGTTACAAACTGAGACCAAAGTGGCATCTCTGTCCTTAGTGATGGTGATTCATCACAGTAAAAAAGCTTTAACAAATGTGAGAAGGGCTTTAGCTGAGAAGCACTCGTGTCCTGCTGTTCAAAACCAGAATTATTTCCCTGTGCTTCTTTATGTCAACTGAACCAACAGAGAACTGTGTCCCTATACACGGTGTTGTTATTCCTGAAAAACTCTCAACAGTATCTTGAAGGGAAGACAGAAAGGTCAAATCCTTGGAAGGGTTTTTGAGGCCTTCTGCAATCCATACAGCTGCAGTGTTGTGCCAGAGGGACTGCAAGAGATGTCACTGCTGAGAATACCTTCATTGTCTCCTCTGGCTGTGGCTGGGACCACAGGTTCCTGAGAATGCCAGAAATCTGATGGGAAAAGTCCACAGCGTGATGCTATCACTGCGCTAAGTCCTGGAAAATAGCTGTTTGTCAGCTTCTTTTCCGCAGCTGGTTTGGGGAGAATACTGATAACAGCTAAAAAAACAACCACATCTGACTGCCCACTCAGTCGCCTTCCTTCATGGAAGAGGACACAGGCAGAGAGCCTATGGGGCAGTCAGCCCACACAGACACCCACTGTTATGTGTAGACACATTAAAGAGCCAGGTCTCATGATTTAGTCAGGCAATAGCAATCAAAGCAATTAAAAGTCAAACCTTTAGAATTCTCCAGAGAGAATGGCTTTCCTACTTGGGACTGTTTCAGCACGGAGACATTTCTGAAGACTGGGGTAAGTTCTACAGCATTCTCCTCACATTCAAGGAAGATCGGCCTGTGACATAGAAAATCCTGAATCTCCTGTACAGAACATCTTTTAAAATGGCCTTGGTACAAATAAGTGGGCTCTGCCTGCAAAAGATCCGTGGGGTTTAGGTGGTTTTTCCAAATGCAGATTCAGAAAATGAATGTCATGGGAACAGCCAACATTTCACACCACTGAAGAAGTCTCCAAGAGTCCTCCTGAGTCTGGCAAAGCTGACAGGAGATTAATTGTATACATCACTGAAGACCCCTTACCAACAAAGAATCATTCTTCTCAGAACAAACATCAACTTCCTTCCTGCCTGCCTTGCCATAGTGTCTGTGAAGGGAGCAGAAATGATAGGAGCTCTGGTGGGGAGAGAGGAGGGACCCTAAGAGCAGCCCCAAGCGAGAGTTTCTTCTACAGCTTTCTTGGGAAACAGCACACACACACAGCTTTCATAGAATCATAGAATCATAGAATGGCCTGGGTTGAGAAGGACCACAATGATCACCAGGTTTCAACCCCCTGCTATGTGCAGGGTCACCAACCACCAGATAAGGCTGCCCAGAGCCACATCCAGCCTGGCCTAGGATGCTTCCAGGGATGGGGCATCCACAGCCTCCTTGGACAACTTGTTGCAGTGTGTCACCACCCTCTGTTACTTTTTCTAAAGCCAAATCTATTCCAGTAGGAACTGAATTCACAACAGCACTTCTAGCAGAAAAGAAAAATATCTACACGTGGTCACTTCACCACTTCCTTCCACTTTCTGAAGAACAAAGACCTGATCCTCCTGAGCTGTGGCCTTTGCTGGAGAGGTGAACAGAACAGTTCCCAATGTGAAATCAATCAGAGAGAACACCTTGCTTCCTGCTCTCCTATTTGGGCTAATCCATTAGTGCTGTCTTTCTCCTTGCTTTCCCGTATGCCTTGGGACGGGGAAGACAACTTTTTGCAGAAATAGCAGTTTTAGTCTTCTGAGATAAACTTCTCCTTCAGACTTGCTTTTCCCATTCAAATTCTCTACAGCATCCCCTTGAATGCCCATCTGACAGATTATTGCCCAACTTGGCTGAAACAAACAAACAAAAACCCCAGGCACAAAACCAAAACTAACAGAAAAACACTGGCATTGGAGAACAGTCCTAAAAAAATGCTGAGGAGACAAAGCAGTGACAATTTAATGAGAAAATGTTGCTGGATACATTTCTGCTGTTTTTGAATAACGACAGAAAGGTCTGTTCAGAAGTGTTTTAATGAAAATTTAAGTTTTTGCATGAAGAAACTTTGCTAATTATTGCAACTGAGTCTCTCCTTGTTTTTTTTTTTTTAATAAATATTACCAACAATTTGGGTGAGAAGCACCAAAAGACATCTGCCAAGAAATGTAATTCGTAGCTCAGCCACCACCAGAAATGATATTGTAATGTTAAAAATCAAGGAGAACTTAGGTGTGCATCTCTGAGTGAGAGCATTGCAAGCATATATGTTGCCTGTGTAACTGTGCCTGAGTGTTTCTCATTTTCTCTCACACGTCTCTGCAGGACCAGGACAAAAGGCAATCCTGCAGTTGTTTGGAATCTCACCTGGAATAAAACAAATGCAGGAAATGCGTGTCTACTTTGTGTTATCTTAATAAAATATACAGAGACAAAGCATAAAGCTCGTCACCCAGTAATACAGCAAGACTGCAAACGAAAAACAGCCACATTTTTTAGCTAAAAATACCAGAATAACAACAGTGAATTACAATCAGCATACAGAAATGTAACTGAGGCAACACTGCTACTCTAACACAACACTTCATGCAAAAACTTTCTGCTTTGCCATGAAAAAACACGCTTTCCCCTGTGCCTTGTTGTATTTAGGTAGAGTGTTGTATGTGAAGTGTCCCTGTGGTAAGGCTGGATCAAGGCCATGCATGTGTGAGTGCAGGGGCCTTGTACCTACCTGTACAAATACAGCTGTTCCCAGCCAGCCTGTGTGACACTGAGACCATCCAGGGGTACCTACAGCTCATGTACTTCTGGGCTCCTTGCAATATGAGGGTTATCTATTTGCTTCTATCATGAAGACTGAAGTCTGTATTTGCTATAATTGATACTGGAAGACGAAGCTACACACCAGTCCTACAGAATTAAGAGGTCTGAGAGGCTGCGTTTGGGAAAAAACTGAACTTTTCTTTCCATTCTTTACCAGTATCCCTCAGGGTGCCATGGCAGAAATGTAAACACCAGCTGTACAGTTCCATTGCCAGTAGCCTTGTGGTCAGAACCCTGAGCACAGAGCCACCGCTGTGCCAGGCAGCCAATGCTCCCTGGGCTCCCACCACACAAAACAAAGGAGCAAGGGGTCACAGAGTCATAGAATCATAAGGGTTGGAAAAGACCACTAAGGTCATCTAGCCTAACTGTCAACCCGTTCTGATCATGCCCACTAACCATGTCCCTTAGTGCCACATCTACACGTTTCTTGAGCCCCTTCAGACATGGTGAGTCCACTGCTTTCCTGGACGGCCTGTTCCAATGCCTCACAACTCACTCTGTGAAGCAATTTTTCCTGATATCCAAACTGAACCTCCCCCAGCACAATTTGAGGCCATTCCCTCTCCTATCGCTGTTACCTGTGAAAAGAGATGGACCCCCACCTCCCCACAACCTCCTTTCAGGAAGAGAGAAATAAGGTCTCCCCTGAGCCTCCTCTTCTCCAGACTGAACAATCCCAGTTCCCTCAGCTGCTCCCCATAAAACTTGTGCTCCAGACCCTTCATTTACCATGAACCCACATGGTCAGCATTGGTTTTCTCCCCTCCTTTTGGTCTAGTTCTTAGACTACAGAATTCCTGGGGAATAAGGAAAAACCCTCCTTACCCTGCCTCTGCCATACAGCTCTCAGAGTTCATAAAGGACACTGAGTGGCACACACAGCAAGTGGGCAGCCAGAACAGATGGCTGGGCTGTGGGAATGCTTCAGCCCACTGCCACACCATGTCTGGTGCCTCCAGCATAGCCTGGGGGAAGATGCTGTGCTGCCTCACATGGAGGCACATGACATGGAGCAAGGGGAAAGCAAGCTCTTTCATTGACATGTAAAATGCAATACTTGCTCGACTGCTTTAGCCTAAAGAGAGAGTTGGTTTGGGTTTTTTCTCTTCTTTTTTCCTCAAGAATATTTGTTCAGGGTCTGCTGTTGCAGAAATACAAGCATATCCCTTTGGCAGGAGGCCACAGCCCAGTCAATACAGAGGTTCCTTACTTTGCACAAAAATACCCACCACACCATTTAGAACCGACGTCATTAAAACCTAACTTTTTCAGTAAGCATGATATAAAAAGGTCTTGTTTGGCTTTACCCAATTCCAAGGTTTTTGAAGACGGTTGCGGCTGCGTGACTGGGTGTGCACCTCTCTGGAGTAGCTGGAAAGGCTCCAAGGCTCCACTCCACGTGGCCCTGTGTCCCTCCTGCTACACCGTGCGACAGTGCTCAGTGGTTCGAGGTAGAGGAAAGCTGGTGAAGAGGCAGGTCTGGGCAAGGCTGTCCTTATCTACAGTCATACTGTGGCCAGAGACCATACCCATTCTCCAGAGGGAGGGCACCCATGTCAAGCCACTGCAGCTCTCTCCGAGCCCTTAAGCCCCAGTATCTTTGCAACAGAAGCCACAGCAATGGCAACCTGGCCCTCATCCCAACAGGATGGCAGGGCATGAGGAGGACCTTCCGTTTCCTTGGTGTCACTGCTCAGGATGAGGCACCAGGTTGGTGCCTCAGTAAGGTTGGAAAACACCACTAAGGCCATCTAGTCCAAGCATCAACTTAACGCCACCATGCCCACTAACCATGTCCCTCAGTGCCACATCTACACAATTCTTGAACAACTCCAGGGATGGTGACTCCACCACCTCCCTGGGCAGCCTGTGCCACTGCCTGAGCACTCTTCTAGATGAGTTTCTCATAACATTCAATTTGAACCTCCCTTGGTGCAACCCAAGGCCATTCCCTCTTGTCCTATCACAGTTACCTCATCATAGACTCCTTTCAGTTTGCTGTAGAGAACAATAAATTCCCCCCTGAACCTCCTCTTCAGACTGAACAATCCCAGTTCCCTCAGATGCTCTTCATAAGACTAGTGCTGCAGATCCTTCACAGCTTTACTGCCCTTCTCTGGACATGCTCCAGTCACAATGTCTTTCTTACAGTGTTATTTTTAAAGAATAACCAATTTCTTCTATGCACGCTTCATAGGGCAAATTTACCTGTTGTCACTTTTCATTCAGGTTAAGATCATACCATACTCACATTCATAAATATAAATAACAGGATGATTTTCATTGAGAGGCAGAGAGATGCACAAACATACACTTTTATTATAAATCAGTTTCTAACCAGTGCAGACCCACGTTTCCAGCAGGAATTCCCCTTGTTTCCTGAGATGACAGCCATTGCATGAGGTACAGCAAACCAACCCACTTCCATAAGTGAATCAGTCTTCACAATCTTGAAAAGGCTCCTATTGGAAAATGCTACCTGTGTTCCCAGCTCAGAAAAGATACCACAAACTTCTTTAATTTCCATTATACCTAACTAAGAGACCTAACAGTGGCTTTACATCACAGACAGGAGGTGGAGGGGACCTTGGCAGGTTACCTGATGAGTCTCTGCTCCATTCCAAGACCATGAGATATGACCTGTTGGCCAGGCCCAGGTGCTTCCAGACCCTGCCTCCAAGCCAAGGACTGGGAAAAGTGGACCCAGGCAGTTCCTGCCAAATAGTTGGAGCTGGGTTAAGGCTGCAGACTGTTTTCAGAGAAGACAACAGAGTTTCATTCAATGACAATGGATTTCCATTCCCCCTTCCTCCCCTCCCACCCCCCCCCCCTTTTGCTTTCCCCCCGCCTGGGCAGTTAAAACAAAATTGATTTCATACAGAATGATGAAACTTTTCCTTATTCACAACTGGCTTTTAAAGCAGAGCATGTCCCTGGTCTATCCACAAGGATTTTAACCTGTTTGATCAAACAAAATGGAAACACAAATTCAAAAAAAGCCCTGTGCAGTTCCCTGTGTGAAAGTGGCATTCTTTTCTCCAAAGCTTTTCCAGAAATGCATACAATGAGAAACTCCCTGATGGGGGGAGATTGAGGACCTGCTGATGGACAAAAGCAATCAATTCCTCAATCTCTGCTAAGTACCTGCAAAATGCTACACACTGTGGCCAAACTCTTCAGCTGCAGTAGATCACATCATGCTTGATAGTGCTTGAAATAACTTTCAGTGATCCTACTGATTAAAAGAAGCCATGCAGCTTTTCATGGCTGAGACTTTCTGCCTGCAAAACCCTAATCTTATCTGGACATTACCCAGAATATATCACTTAATATCATAGGATATCTTCATTTCAGCAGGATTGCTCATTTCACCTTAATTAGAAGTTAACTTGCTCTGAGGGGAGGAAAGGGAAATCTGGGACACTTTCACTCTGAAGTGTTTTTTGCTTGTTTCCTCGTGATGCACAGGTACCTCCCTGCCTGGGAATTCTCCTTCATTATCCACAGTCCCTACTAACTTCAAAAAACATGTCCTATGTAAACTCCTACACAAGCTGGCATTCCTATTTCCTACACATTTAAGCTACTCTGACTGCAACATTCACTTCACTTCCTGGCTATCACCAACTAAACTCCAGCTTCAACTCTCCAACTCCATGGATTGCTTTTATGTTGCTCCAACTTCCCAGATACATGTTTTCTCTAAAACTAAGGGTATGACAGTTGTTTGGGCACATAAGGACCCGACCATAATACAGATAACTAACAGACACCAATTTCTAGGAGTCCTCTAATGTAATTTTGCATATTGACCTTTCATTCTTCCTGTACAAGGTGCATTTTTTGAAAGAAAAAAAGAGAGAAATGTAGGCTTGGCCATGCAGTCCTGGAGAAGCAGATATAGCTAACAACATCTTGGAGTCACCAAGTGGTCACATTAATTACTCCCCCAATAAAAAGAATTGGCCTAAATGTGCCTCATCCCATACTTGTTGGAGAGAATAAACATGGCACACAAGGCACTGAAGGAGCCCATCAAAATTATTTTGTTTCATCACCCACTAACCACAAAATAATCACTTCTGTAAAATACAGAGAAGCCTGAACTCATTTCCAGGGCTCTAAACATGTGCTTCTCTATGTGTGGATACCATCTTCACATCTTACGGACGTTTCCTCTGTGTTGCACAAAGCAGGTCCTTGCTGTGTGATGTACTGAAACAAACCTAGCAGGAGGCAAGGGAAGAGTACCTGAGAACACAGTCTAAATCATGAGGTTGCCAAAGGTCTGGGGATGGTCACAATATTTTTCTTTTGAGGTGGATTGGCTGGGTTTCTTTTCTAGAACTCTCAATCTTGTGTAGTATGAGCGCACAGTGGTTGGAAGAGCTGGAAATACCCACTATTGTCAGCTGTGAGGAAGAAAGAAAGTGCTCTATATTGCTCCGGTCTTTTGTTCTGAGTGATGTTTCTGTCACTCAATTAATTTTCTCAGCTTTTGAAAATCTTACCTACAAATACGTACAGAGTTAAACTCTCACAGTGTTTGGGAGTTTGTTTAGTAGGGCAGAGTGAGTAAACCAACTTTCCACACAACTGACAGCAGTCTTCTGGAAATATAAACCACACAGCAAAACAGATTCAAATCATCCCTGGATCTGACTGTGCTCACTATTTTCTTTCTCTGTAAGGCTGCATCTTCTTCAGCCACTGACCTCAATGTTCACACAGATACATGCTTACTCCTTAACGGATAAGTGACCCAGATATCACTTGATCTTTCTTTAAATTACATTAACTACTGTGTGGTTTAGTGATTTCCACCTGGAAATACTGCAGGCTTGAGGAATCTGTGAAAATTAAGAGAACTGTGGAAGTTGACATACATTTTTCCTTGAATATACATTGATGACAACTTCTGAATTACAAGCCAAACCCTGTTACACAGGTAAGAGAAAAAATATGTTTAGCATTTCACTTTCCAATTTTCCCCATCTATTTGGTCTACAAGGCCAGAGGAAGGGCTTAATGAGAGATGTAGCTAGGTGTTTGGTATTCAGACAGTATGGTGGGTCTCAAAATGCAGAGCTTTGGTATGCAACAAGTCTGCCTATTCAACAAGTTTATTATTTAGTAGCTTCTATTTCAACTTTGCAATTAGTCTGAACATCTGATCATATAAACAGTAATAGTAGAATACTCACAGTTCACATACAGGCCCATACATTCATTTCCACCTATAGAGAGAAGGGGTGTTTACAAGAGTGTTACAGGGTACAGAAGGATGCCTTTCCTTGAAGTTCTCTTCTGATCTTTAAGAGCTTAAAAATAACTTTTTGGGCAATACAGAGAATGCCTCATATATATGGTTGGATTTGAGAAGCTAGTTGGGAGTTGAGGAGAGTGTTAAATAGAGGCAATTCAGCTGCACTGCCTTGTGGGCATAAATATCCTTTTTATGAGATTCTACTAGCACAATTTTATTTCAGTGCACAGATTCAGCTTTAAAGAAAAAATACAGCTTTTCTTCATTCAACAAATACTGGAGGGTTTTGTTGTGCTCATATATGTCCAAAATAGACATAATAAACTGAAACTGACCATCTCTCTGCTCCCAAAACATAATATTTCAGCTACAAACATTTTATTAGACAGTTTCTTGTCTCATTCCCTACTTACGTCTCTCTTGAGTTGCTCTCTGCTTCATCTCTGTTCCTGCTCATAAATGGATGAGATGCGATAACAGAGGAAGCTGATCCCACAGATGAGGCGCAGTTAAGGCCAAAGACTTAGACTCTGCATGCATCTATTGACTTTAGTATTTGTATTGACAAGATCATTCCCCTGTAATCCAAGCCATAATTGAAACACAGCTTAGAAAGCAAACATTCAGGCCAGAGGCAAGCACTTCCCACAGGCAGTGGAAGCAGCCTGCCAGTATACTCCTAATGTAAGCAGTTTTGAAGAGACCCTTTGTACCACCACATAGCCAGATGCAGAAGTTAACACAGTATGTTGCCTATGCAGATGCAGAACATCATCTACAGGAAAGCTGTTAACCACAAAGCTCCTATCAGCAGAGATTACACTTAACAAGGTAGAACTTGGGTTGCTGTTCCAGCTAGGCTGTACAGGTCACAGTGTCTGTAGCAGTGTGCTCTCACCGACTCTTGGAGCAGACACTTCATTTTGCCCAGAAGTAAACATGGGAGGCTGATCCACAACATAGCACAGTTAGAGGGGAAATCAGGAGGTTTACCTTGAAAGTAGATTTCAGGTGGGAAGAAAGAGGCAACTGTATAAGGCTTGGAGAAGGCAATGCTTTTCTTACATTGTTATATGGCGAGGCAAGAACAAGGTTTGTGTGGCATTAAATCACACATGGTTGCAACTGAGCAGAACTGATTATCATTTCATGATAATTTCATTAAGCTCTTGAGGAATGCATACCTCATGTATATCCACAAGAAGTTGGGAGCAGCAGATAGGAAAACTCTCCCAACACCCATTTGTTTTATGTCAGAAAAATGCTATCAATGTAGCAACTATGATTAGTTGTCTGTCTTCAGCACTTGAATGAGCCCTAATCTTTCACAACACCCTAGTAGATTGTTGTCTCAAGGACAGCCTTGAAAGGCCAAAAAAAGGCAAGCAAAGCACTGCCCAGGGGTGGGTGCCATGTCTCTCCTTGTGCCTCATATACCCTGCAGCAGCAAAATGAAGGACTGAACACACCAGCTGTTCAGCCCCATGGCAGGGCCTCTCCCAAGTGCTTGTGTGTCACAGGATTCTTCCCACGAAGCCAGAGGCTGTTTATTTGGTTTTCGGGTTTGGTAGCTTGGCCCACACCCTAGCATCTGAAAAGGCTTACCAACAATTCCAGCTCCGCCTTTTTCCTGCTCTTTTAAACCATACTTCGATGAGTCTTGCACAGAAAATGTGTCTCTGTTTCATAAAGATCAGCATGCTCTGCTTCCCGAGTCCCTGTGCTTTCTCTCCACATTTAGCTAGAAAAGAAATTACCGTATAGGCAGAGGAACAGAATTTCTAGGGAAAATACTGAAACTGCTTAAAAATGAAGATTTGGTGATCTGCCAGTATTTCTGACAACTAAAACAGGAATGTAAAGCTATAGAACCACAAAGGTTTCCACAGGGCACAATTTAAATGATTTACTACAAACCAACAACAGTTCTATAATGACCTGCCCAAATAATTACCAGTTCATTGTTTCACACCTTCATTTTAAATGATTAATTCAAGAAGGCAATTTATTTTAAACAGTGAATCAATATTTTAATGTATAGTTTCTACCAAGTCTGCTTCTCTAACCATCCTGGGATTTTCCTGAGTAAAGCATAGACTTTGTGCTACAATTGCTCTAACCTTTCAGCTGTCTTTCAGGCTGTATTTGTTCTGTTGTTTGTTTGGTTTTTTTTTTTTTTTTTTTTTTTTTTTTTTTTTGTTACAATAGCTGAGACTGAATTGGGTTTTAAAAGAAAGGTATGGACAGCCTGTGAAGTTCAGTCAGAGCAGATATAAAAGGATTTAGAGAGCAAATTTTGCTTTATGCCCAGACTTGGCCACATATGGAAGGAAGGGAGAGAGGTTAGCTGAGGATGAGAGGCTTTTAATGAATTGCTGGTCACTTTGTTTGGTAAACAGCTCCCAGGAGGACTGTGCTTAGCTGTGTCATTTCTAACTTTGATACGAGATTAAAAGCCTGGAAGAGACATCATCATCATTTTTTTTCTTCTAACTTTTCAACCAAGTTTAGGAATTGTTTGGGTACTTAGTGCAATGTACAAACTGAGATCTGTAACTGAGGAGATACGGAGAGTAGATGTGATATTTCTCCATTCTGCAACTTGAAGGCATAAAATAGAGTACATGTTGGAGCAAGAACTAATGATTCCATTAATTCTATTTTGATGAGAAAGAACTATTAATTCTATTCATTCTTTTCTGATGACCACTCGGATCATGTCAATGTTCTTTGCAAATATTATCTCTTAATGCAACTATCAGTCATAATTCTTACAGGTATATATAAGGATCAAACTGAATTCAAATTGAAAAAATAATCTGTAGAGCTGTTTTTTTCTTGAACCGGCAGAACTGGAGCCCTTATTCTGAAACCTTCTTGAAGCCTCAGCTCCAATTCATGTCTGAATTTGTTTTAAAACACATTCAACTCCCTAGATAAAAACAAGCTGAAAATTAATATAAACAAGCTAAAAGAAGACTTTGACAGTGAAATTCTGCACAAGCAGGGAAGTCTGTCCTTATGGCCAAGTTTGCTGTCACTCATGTTTTACTAGAGTAGTTTACAAGGGTGGAAGTTGTGTCTCAGAGCAGTAATTCAGGGAATTTTATGCTGAGCAAGGCAAGCAAGGGAAGACATTTAAAAAACCACCATATTAATAGTCTGTTTATTTAAACAAAAGACTCTTCTACCATACGGAGGTTACAGGAGAGATTGAAAGAAAACAGATGAATCATAAGGAACAGATCCCTGCAGAGACACAGTCCTGCTAAAAGCTATCAGGCCTTTGTAACTTGCTACACATCTCTTACAAAGCAAGTGAAGACATTAACTATCTTTTCTCTGCATCTTACACAGTCTCACAAACGAACAAAAGCTACAGGAAATTAAACTGAGCCATCAGGCACAAACCAAATTTCAGAATGAGCAATGATTCACACAGTGCCATGGTTTTGTGAGTCTTGACAATGGGAGAAGTGAGATTCAGCTCTCCACCTATAAGCTACCAGCCCTGGTAGATGGGAGAGCTCCTGGTCAACCTGTCATCACCGCTAGTGTTACCTTCAGACAACATGCTTATAGCCTCATCAGTCTGCTGGCTATCAGTGGAAGATATCTTCTTTGAGTCGTGAACATTGCTTTGGTAGTTCACTGGTGAGGGATAGTCATTGTCACCCACCGTTGATGAGGACATTGATTCCCAGGGTATTTCTCTCTTCTGCCGTTTCAGGTCCACTCTCCATCCTGTCCAGCCATAGAAAGCTAATGTGAAGAGGAAGCCTTGCATCGGATTAAGAATCCCCTAGAAAAGAGCAGTGCAACACAAGTTACATCAGCAAGGCTTCATTCTCAATTCCAGCAAAACGTTCTGCATGCATTAACAACTTCCCTTACTCTGAATAACTGCTGTCTTTAGAAGATGATAACTGCACGCAAATAAAAGTGTACATTTTTCCTACTGCAGACACAAACAAGGCAGAGTGAGAAACTACAACCTGTTGTTTCTGAACACTAAGGTGTTCCTTGTGCACCTTCTGCAGCATAGGAAGTTCCGCACAAATGTGCGCAAGAACTTCTTTACGGTGAGGTGACGGAGCACTGGAACAGGCTGCCCAGGGAGGTGGTGGAGTCTCCTTCTCTGGAGATGTTCAAGACCTGCCTGGATGCCTACCTGTGTGACCTGCTGTAGGGAACCTGCTTTGGCAGGGGGGTTGGACTCGATGATCTCTGGAGGTCCCTTCCAACCCCTACGATTCTGTGATTCTGTGATTCTGTGAACAGCAGGCATCAAATGGTTTTCTAGCATGAATTTTAGCTGGTCAATTCCCAGTGTGTTTTTAACATTCCTTACAAGCTCCACATTTTTTAATTCAGAAAAGCAAACATTTTACTCTTCACTAGAAGCCAAGTCAAATCTATGAGAATAGACATTAGCACATCCAGGCAAATTTTTTAAAATAGCAGCAATTGAACTGTCTGGAATTGTTGCAGATTTCTAAGCCAGTGAAAACGTCCATCAAAACAGAATGCAAAACGAGGGAGAGACACTGAAAAAGAAAATCCCAAGTGATTTCCAAAAAATCTTCTGTTCCCACTGCTTCAGGATGTGCGACAAGTAAATGGTTTTAGTGGTTATCTTTCTTCTCACAGGAATATCATACCTTTTTTACAGCCAGTTTAAATAATAGCTCAGCAGGTAGAGCTGACTGTGTGCTCTCGCAGTGAGCAAGAGTAAGGTCCCTGTCACACGAATGTGTTCACTCCTTGTCAGGGAGAAGGCTGCAACAAATCAGTTGCATGGTTTAACTTTCCAATATCAGGCAGCTCAAGAGCTTAAGTGCACAGAGCATATTCAGGCCTCACAGGTATTTAACAGCTTCAGAATAAACCTTCTTGAAAAAGGAACCTGCAATATCACCTCTGTAAAATCCCTTGTCAAATATTCCAACAGAAAGAGAGAAAAGTACAGGAAGACCCCAGTATCTTATAGCTATATTCTGGTGTTTTGCTTTTAAATTCCATCATGTATTTTCCCCTAATAGCTGACCAAATGTTACAAGACGTTATTTCTTAGATAGAAATACAGTTTCTAATAAAGAAAACTGTAGCTACAAACAGACTATTAGTGGACAATGCCCATTTTTTGGGCAAATCTTCAAGAAACATGAACTAAAATTCGCAGCTTGTCTTATGACAGAGGTTAGAGAAGGTAGACCATAAATGATTGCAATGGTCTGTTCCAGATCTTAAAATGGGTAGCAATTACTCATCACATACTCCTGTAAATGGGAGAAAATCTCGGCCTTTGTATCTTTTAAGCAAAGTTTGTACGTTCCGAATGACCGCTCCTTCCTTTCTCTTACCTTTGACTTTTCTTCCCTGATTTTCTGAGCTTTTCCCCCAAACCCACTACGCTGGCGCTGTTCCATGAGTCTTACAGAAGTGATTTCAAAGACTGAGAGACACCATGGTTGACCTACCATTATAATCCATGTAATCAGTGCAGCACTTCTAATGTTTTTCAAAGGTGTTTCATTGATATCTGGCTGCATTTCGAGATAGAACAAAAGGCTCTCATTGATGATATTAGATGACCAGCTATTGCAGGAATAAAAAGGACAAATAGAACAAAACAGTGATATGTAGATATGTACATATATGTAAAATACAAATTACTTACAAATTATAGAAATTAGGAACCTTAATAAGGAGATTTTTTGTTGGTTTTTTTTAACATTAATTCTCAATGTGAAGGGACCCAATAGTTCTCCCTGTGCTTATGATCAGAAAACAGACTCTTACTTCCCACCCCAGGCAAAGAAATCCATATGTCCATCAGAATTAAACCTGATCATGCACGCTTACTGCACTGAGATTATAAACAACTGTGATCTACAATGGGAACATAACGGACAGTGACTTCTTTTGCTTGTGTCTTGAATGTATAATACAGTTAAAGGAATACAAACATATGCATATACACTACAAAAGACTGTATAAACTCCAGCATCTCTAAAATTTCAAGGTGATATTTGAGTAGATTTTCAAGATGTTTGTTAAAAAAATCTACAAAACAAAACTAAGTTCAACTTTAAAGTCCTTGAAAATGACATTAAATTTTAAGAATAAAGGCAATTTCTTTTTCTAAAGTAGGATGAGCATAATTAAACCTCATCCTCCAAGAGAAAATGAGAACATGATACACTAAAAAAAGGTTATAGTCAATGGTTCCAATTTCTAACGGCTCCTAAGCAGTCAGAACAGCTTTTCCGCATATTTCTACAGGTACTTCAGGAAGGAAATGACCAACACCCGTATCATATTTTCTGAAGGGATTTGTGTTTATGTTATTTATAAAACAGATCCTATGTTTTTTTCACAGTCTAAAATCTTCTGCTCATCTCTCCCAAATATACAGTTTTCTCTTCTACCCCATATTGCTCAAAATTTCCTTGACCAACTCATCTCCTTTTTTGACCACTGGGATGGAACAGCATCTCCCCTAAGCTTCTAAGATTATTCTGTCTCAGCCTTTCTGTACAGTAACCTCTGAGCTTTTACACTCTAAAGCTTACATTTTATCAGCAGATTAAAAGAAAGCAAAAACAAACAAACAAACAAAAAACCCAAAAAACAAGAACCACTTGTTTTGTTTGTTCGGGTGTTTTGGTTTGGTTTTCTTGTAATAGGAAAACTCATAATGAGACAAAAAGGAAATAAACAGTCAAGCCCACTGTGTCCATGAGGAGTTGCTCCTTGCATTCATGCTTGCTCCCAGTCTAGCAAGCTGACCACAGTCCCTTCGGTTGTAATGCACTTCTGTGGTGCCTCCAGTACAATGTTCTTTCTTTCTGTAACCCTAGTAGCCTGGATAAAACTCTGTTCCCTGTTATTTACAGCAATTTCCAGCATGCCATGCTTCAGGCTGCTTTGCTACTCTCAGTGCCCTGCTCCCACTGACTATCCCACCCTTCCCAGAAGAAACTTGTTTCCTGAGAAATGACCGGAGCACTCAAATATACAGCAGCAAGGACAAAATAGAAAGCAGCCTTTCTCCCTGTTCAGCCTTTTAAAGCAATGAAACATGCATTAACGTACCCATGTATGAAACAATCAAATACTTGCACAAACTGGGAAATTTGGCCATCTTTTCACTACTTCTAGGCTGCTTCCTACCTCCTTCCCTTGCTTGTGTTACCCACGTAGGTGAACACTTTTCAGCAGTGACCATGTCTTGCTAGCTCACTGCAGAGGCCCACATAGCATGGATCACTCCCTCATCTGGTGCCTTTAATATTGTGTGATGATTGTAAAACTGCTCCTAAAGCAGGGCTTCTTTCAGTTCTCTCAGTTTTGCTGAGTGCATCCAGCACCTTCAGTCCCATCCACCACTACAGCATCTTTCACACTGGATGGTGCTGCTAGAACAGACATGCAGGGGATTTGGGAATGAGGTATGGGGCACCCTCCCTCCTCCCACATCTTCCTTGTGCCCTTCTTCTTCCTCTCCCTGCCCTACCACAAACTGCTATTTTAGTGGAGGAAGGTGGAATATCAGAAAAAAGATCAGATAATGAGAAATTTCACACACAACACACTGAGATTTCTTTTCTGGTGTGTAAGTCTGTATTTCCAGCCAACACTATACTTGTTTCACACACTTGAGAGCTGCAAACTATAGAGATGATGCATCATATAATCATAATCAGAGCCATAAGCATGCCCTAGAAGTGTATTTACTGTAAGTTTTCAATGGCATGTTTGATGACAAGCATGTGGAGTGAGCTCTGGGGAATCTTGCTGCAGTTTCAGACAGCTTTAGGTTGCATTCAGCTTTTTTTTTTTTTTTCTATTGTTCCTCAGTGTCATTGTTTTCCTGTTGGTTAAACATTTTTATCATTTCCTTGCAGCCTTGTGATGCTACATGAGTGATTCAGCTAATTTGAGAACTAGTTTAGAACTGTCTTCCTTAGAAACTTTCCCTTCCAACCTTAAGGACAAGCAAACGAAATAACCCATCAGATTCTGTTCTTGTCCCCAGTTGTTTCAATCTGGGAGAAGGCAGGTTAAAACAAAATGCATCTCTTACCAAACAATGAATACCAGCATAATTTTGAAAAAGCGCATCTGGATCTCTGTCCCCAGCCGTCTCTCATTCTCTGTGTAAATCCCTTGTCTCCCTTTCAGTAAAGAGGCAACTGGAAAGTATAAAGTTGTGTTCATTAATATACGTACATCTCATTATTTGTAGGTACAAGGATACAGAAAACAGATGTCTGTAAAGAGGGAACAAAGGAACCAATGGGTTTGTCTCCAGCAGCAAATGTCATACATAGCCTAATCCTAAAGATTAGGACAATCCTAAAGAAGGACATCCACTAAGGTTTCCTGAAGTAGGTGGCATCCCACTAGCAGTTTTTTCTTCTCTCAGTCCCATCGAAAACAGAAAATAGTATGGTCAGCACAATTCTTTAACAAGAAGGTAGTGCTTACGCTTCTCTATGATGTTCGTGATGTAAGGAAGTATTTATTATGTGATGTTCAGACTGAGACAGAATACAGTCAACACTATTATACACTTCATATGGAACTGTGACATGAAGACATAATTGACTACTACATCTCTAGAACCTGACACTGTAATGCCAACAAAAATAGACAGATAAGCAACATACTGCTCAGATACCAAGGAATCGACATATGTACTCACACAAACATACTCATTGTGTATTTTCCCATAAAAGGAACAAACTTTGAGAGATTATCCAATTCATTCTCAGCCTCTAAACACTGCAGCTAGATCTAGGTATGGCTGTTTGCAGCTTCAGCAAACTAGCTGAAAAATCAGGAACACACAAAGAATTCCTCAGCCAGGAGATTCTAGTGCTCCATCTATCCTTAACATTTTTTGCTCCCTAACTACTTCAACATCCTTTCTTTAACCTGAAGCTCAATGTTTATTTACTATTCTCTACAGCCAAAGAGAAATTCTGTTGTTAAGAAACAGCTAAATTCCCACTTCATTACATTCTACAGGTCTCATGATGTAAATCTTTTTTTCTTGTTGTTGTTCTCTTGTTGCTTTTCTTCATCACTTTTATTAGACAGTGGAGAGAAACTGCAGGATGTTTGAGAAAAGTATGCTTGCAAGACTTTAGAACAAGGAGACACAAGACATCGTCTTTAGCAACGTGCATTTCTGAAAGTATGAAACAAAATTTGATCCTTAGCACCTACATGAGCAGGTAGCAGAGGTAATACAGACACAAATATTAAAGTAGCTGTACAGGTAGGTACTTTAGCCACACAGTCTGCCAGAGGCATGTGAGCATATGTGCACATACCTACAAAATGCACACATACATAAACACACATGGATGCACATCGCATACAAGCACAAACATTTATTATTTATGTTCTCATTGAAGACCTTTGCTGCTGTCTGTAGAAAATGTATTGTCCTCTCTTCTATAGGACATGCTGAAGAAGGTAAGTTTACCATTTACCTAACTACTGATTTCAATACGCTCAAAAAAAAGTCTATGCCTTCAACCCACACAAATACAGCAGCTAATGCAGAGTGGAGGAGTCAGCTTACTGACTGTTTTTAGAGACCAAAACATCAGTTACAGGTATTTTTGATTATTTAAAATTTAGGCTAAAGCTTATCTTTTCCCTATAGAGCATTTTGGTCCCAGCCTTTGGAGGTAGCACATGTTTTCTGTTTGCTCATGCATAGAGACATTATTCTAAACTAAAATACAAAAACCAAAAACCATTATCCTGTATAAATTAGGCAGAGGCTTGCTGAGTGCTATCTCAGAAATGCAGGTTACAAGACTAAGATAATACAACGATGCAAATATGGTTTGTCTTTTGTACCAAGTATGTAGCAGCGCTCTGGGACTCTGAGATAAGTGAAAAAAATAGAAGGTACCTCCATAAAGGTAATTAGTTGTACTTCAATATGTAATTGGTACAGTATTGTCTACATCTATAAAACTTGGCAGTGTAACATCAGCAAAAACAGGCAGATATTCTACATATAAAATATATTTTTAAAATATTCCATGGATTTTGTCAGCTACTCCTTTGATGATGGGCATTACTGAGGAAAGCAGTGCAGATGGGATGAAGACTGAACTCAAAACACAGTCTCTTCTGTTGCTGTTCTTAAATATTGAATGTGTAGATTATAAGTATGAATTCAGGCACTGAAAACATCTAGCACTGATCATGTTACATTAAAAGAATTAATTGAATTTGTTACTTTTTTTGCAGTCACATTTCTTCAAAGTGCCGGATGCTAAATCAAACAGGAGCTTCATGATCTCAGCCAAGTTGTGCACAATTCTCACTTGTTTCATAATCTCAGAATCAGGAGTAACAAAATTCTGATCCTTCCAAAATATACACTGGTACCAGTATTGTAGTACCATCATATATGCACCATATGCTGCCAAAAATACTTCAAATCAAAAGTAATTTAGTAACATGGAAATAACTTTGCCAGTCTGCAATAGTAAAATCTAAAGCAGCCTAACTTCAGTAAGTGATCAGTGTACCTCTATTCTAATTTTCTATTGAGATTGTATCTCCATTTTGGTAGGTAATACTCTTCTACTCTCAACTGCATCTGTTTTGATATAATGAGGAGCTATTCCATACCCTTAGATACCCAGGCATTACTTTTTACTTCTACTTTACTTTTATTTCTATTTTGCTAAATAAGATGTATGCATTCATGCTGGCCATTAGGAACATACCTGCAGTCACTGTCCTTCTGAACAGGACTGGGTTGACCACCAGCACCAGCAGGAGCGGGGCATAGGTTGTGATGTAATGTGGGATTGCGTGCTCCAGGCCTCTTTCACAGCTGAGAACAAATTATTAACACATTATTCATTATTTTCTTTCCACATCTGACAGTCTCAGCTATTTCATCATTGTCACATTTAACTAAAACCAAAAACAAACAAGAAAACAAACATGAAAGGAATTAAACAAACAGGTGCTAAACTTTTAATTCTCGAATTTTCACAACGAATTCACACAGGACACAAAGTTGATTATTAACTCGCACCATCTGTGACTTCCCCTCAAATTTAAAGGAGTAAATACAAAGCTAAAACCAGGAGCAGAAAAACAGGAGTGGACCAGTATTTCATGCCTGCAGCAGCTCTGTGCACTATGTCCCCTTCTTGGGCATCATGACCCTGCAGCGGCTCACAGCAGGAGCTGCACCACAGCACTGAAATGCATCACAGGGCATGAAGTGTCTGGGAAATATCTTCAGGGCCCACTGAAACCCAGGATGCATGGACTGAGTAGGAGACATTGCTCAAAGATCCAAAAAAAAAAAAACCAAAAAAAAAAACAACCAAAAAAACAGTACTTGGATGTCTGTCTCTAACATTGATGAAAAGACATTCAAATGACCACAGAGTACCAGGGTTTTGGAGTCTGCTTTCAGAGGCTTGCTCACCTGGAAAGGGATGGGTAATAAAGCAGCGCAATGCCCTCAACGCAGAGCAAAACTGCCAGCCCCCAGGCCATCATGTGGTACAGCACGATTGTACTGGAGGAGGAAGCAGGAGAGAGGTTATCAAGGACACTAACTCTCACACGGCAGTGTTAACATAGGATAGGTGTGAGGTGAATAATGCCAGCAGCACACTGAGGAGGGAAGGAGGGATAGGGGCCTTTCAGGAGAAAAGGGAAATCCTGGCGGCTGGACAGGCTTGCACACAGAAGTGTCATATCCTCCAACCAGAGGCCAGAAGTCTCTCCCCTGTTCCCACATCTGCAGAAGGAAACCCTGTGTCCTTCACTGCTCCTGCAGACAGCACATTCAGGAATTAAAAACAGAAGAAGGGAGCCAAACAGCCAACCGAGCACCCTTCTGAAGGCTGCAGAGAACTGTTTGATTTGGAGAGTCAGACACTGCTCCCACCTGAGAGAGGATCATACCTCTGTGCTTAAAAAATCTTTCATTGCTGTTTTATATTAATGTTAGCACTTCTGTCACAAAAATCAATATCAAGTACAGAGCAGAGATAAAAACAGCATCTTGTTGCAGTAGTGTTATAATGCCCAACCTACACCCTATTTTTCTGAAAGTTAAATAAATTCAGTTACATTTAAATGCTAGTTAGGCACAAGCAAATCAATATCCAAGCATTGCCCTTGCAATTGAAGCAGTTAGAACACCATTCACACAGATCATTATCTGGTAACCATGCGAACATCACGTGTTTGCACAGACTTCATTTATACCCTCAGATAGCTGCATGCAAACACGGATGTACAGCATGAGAAGTAAAATAGGACATTCAGAGCTTTAATTCTAGTACCTCAGTCCTGCTGATCTTCTTACCACCAAGTAAGAATCGACAGCATAGCAAAATAACCACCAGAAGCCAGCACTGTATAACAGCTGGATCCACATCTGCAAGGAAAAAAAAGGCAAATGTCACAGCTGCTTCTTAAACATTGCTGGAGGTGAGGGGAGACTCAAACCTTTTGCCTGGGGATTTGTTCTTTAAATGTGTGCATTTTCCAACTGAGATTTGTGAGGTATGAATTCTTACTGCAGTACTGCTGTAGCCAAAGGATCTGCTCCTAGGTAAACTGAGCAGTTTGCCTTGACAGCTTGTTCAGTTGTTTAGAAAACCTGGTGTTTGTTTACATCTCCAGTCTTAACCCTGAATGGCACAAATTAATCTAAAGTAAATTATTAAACGTTTTAACTTTAAAGATTAGTAATGAACATTTTATTTTAAAAAATCAGTATAGCATTTTAGTAAAATTTCATTTTTCAGTAGCTGAGGCATGAAAATATAACTGAGGTCTGCCTTCACCACAATGGTGGTGAATAGAAGTGCCTCTGTATCATGAGTTCTGTGTGTGATGGGTATTTTATCCACATTCAAGAACTTGAGTTGGTGTTACTACTGATAAAGATGATATGCAGAAAAATAGCCAACTCTGTCCATACTGAACTCCATAGCTAATTTTTTACAAAAATCCAAAGGAAACAAGTTCAAGTCAAGTTAAATTCCACTGCATTTTTGAGTTGACCCTATACATTTTTCCCATGAGCCTATAGAAGATAACTGACCTCTCTTAGACCCTGTTTATAAATTCCAAATCCTTTCCTGACAGGAGCTGGCTATTTGTAATGGTCTGGGACTATTTTAATATTCAGAATACCTTCCCTTTGAGCCCTGTTTTCAGCTCGTATCTGAATATCCTTTGTCACAGTTCCATAGTAGCATCCTTTTACACCTGGAAACCAACATACTTGTTACTGAGCCAGACATCAGTGACTTGAGTTCTACCATTCCTTCCTCCAAAGGTAAATCAAGCTGGGAAATACTTCCTTACAACAAGGGTATAGTTCCTATATCTAGTCATTTGTGACATGAATTATTCTGTATTTAATCAAAATACTAAGACATTTTAATAATACATAAGCCAGAAAATAAAATTCCAGTTTTCCTGCTAGTGCACTTTATTCACAATGCTCAGTATGTAACTTAATCTGCACTATTACATATTTGCTGCAGTTAAGAAATGTAGAATTTACTATATATAAACGCATACATACAAAAATAAACCATGAGGTCTTTCCACACATAAATTCCAACATAGTTTAGATGGTCGCCAAAATTAATAAAAAGCAGATGCACCTAAAAAACAAATTTTTCATATGCTATCTAGCTTCTTGCAAAATGCCAGATCTTGCTATAGAGTATCTATCTAAAGATCTCATTTGAAGGAGATGCTTCAGAGCCTCACTATTTGGAATTTCACTGACTTGTGTGTAAATGAAATAAAAAAATAGCACCAGAAGAAACCCAAAATAGAACCAGAAACATTTTATTAACTCACATGAGAATATGTTAGGGGAAGTAGGGTCATTTTTCATTCCAATATAATTAAATTTAAACTTAGCAAGTGACTCAATCTGCAGCACTTTCCTGGAGCCCAAGAAAGAGTAAACAAAAACTGCAGTAGACAGCTCTGCTGCTTGCCATTTAACCTGAGATCAAAATGAAAAACAAACAGTCTGCATACAGCATCCCTGTCACTGCTTTAAAATATTACTTTCTGTGGTAAGGGCCAGAAAGCAAAACTTAAGCCATATGGAAACGTGGTTTTCAAACAGGGCATTCCTGCTGCAAGATATTGATGTTGGCAGTTTCACCTTCTTTTAAGAAAAAAAATAATAAGCTTTTGTAACTCATAAGCAAAAATTAAACATGTATGATGGAAAATTGAGAACTAATAGGTGTGTACAGCTGATACTTGCTTCTGCCATTATGTCTGAAATTGTTATTATTTAGGCATATGAAAGAAAGCAAGTTGCATTTTGGCACATCTTATTTAAAAACTACAAGAGCTGAACAGTTTTATTTATAAGCAGCATATTTCTTTTCTATATTCTAAGCCTTGATTTGTTAAGATACTACCATTATTGCTGATGCGTGCATTCTTTGGCTACCCTACATTCCTACTGAGCTGAGGAAATTGGCATAATTATCTGTGTTTTAGTTAAAAAAAAAAAAAAAAAGTGACATTTTTCTTGTATACTAAGCTCAGATTTTATACTTCAGCCAATAGTGTGATTGTATTACTTCAAATTTGCACTTCTGTAACGCATCTGCATTTTCTTTTTCTATGTTCCTTAATCCAGAATCCACAACAGGGATTTAAGGAAATTCTAACCCCCTTTGGGACGCAGTATGTTGCCTTTTGGATCCTGTGTGAGCAAAGCAAGCAGGACTGTACCCCTGTACCTACCGCACTGCCCACGCAGAAGACAGAGGGCCACACGTCAGTCCCGTTGGCCACTGAGATGTTGGCAACAAAGCTCGGGAAGCCCAACCAGACGCTCGACCTGAAGATCACACCTGAAGAGAAACGCATGAGTGCTCTGTGCCTGTCAGCGTGATCACGGTCACATGCTTGCTGCTGGTCGCATGTTCTGCATTGCGGCCTGGATTCTGCATGCTCACAGGACTGTGGCTATTGGGGTGTGCAGTGCAGGCCAGATGCCAGGGTGAGGGCTTACAGAAAGCAGCTGTGAGCCTGGAGGACTCGCCATGTCATGCCACAAAGATCTAAGCCTCATTTATCTACAGATACTGTCATACACTTCCCTAAAGGGAATCAAGAGGCATTTAACGTATCTGCATTGCCAGCAACTAATGACTTACAATTTAATTTACAGATATTCATATTGCTAATGGTCATTTCTCTGCAACTCCTCATTTCAGAAGAATGTTATTTAACATTTTTCTCTGTCCTCATTTTTACAAGCAGCTTTTTTCCTCTCTGTCAAGGAGCTGAAAAAAGCATGGTTTCACTATTAGGTAAGAACAATACTGGCTTTTTGCATGAATTCAGTTTGCTCCTGAGGTTTAGTGAGTTTGCACCAACCCACAGCACCAGCACACCGTGCTTCCCACCCTCCAAGGTGAATCTAATTCAAGAACAACTGTGGATAAATAGTTTTTGTTTGCCTGTGAAAGAGAAAAGGAGAAAAATAACTTTTTCTGCTGCTGGCTTTATCTGACTGAGGTTAGGAAAGATTTATTCTCTGAAAGAGTGGTCAGCCACTGAAACAGGCTGCACAGGGAGGTGATGAAGTCACTGACCCTGAAGGTGTCCAAGGAACATTTAGGAGTTGTACTGAGGGACATGGTTAGTAGGGAAATATTGGTGGTAGGCGGACAGCTGGACTAGATGATCTTGGAGGTCTTTTTCAACCTTCGTGATTCTGTGGTTCTATGGTTCTATGATTGAAAGGCCTTTTTCCAGGTGCTCTTGTGCTCTTTCCATGTCTTTCTCTATCTTCCCATCCATCATCTGTTTTAATATTGGTTCTTCTTACGTACCATGAGAAGACCTGGCTAGGTGTGAAAGTGGAAAATGTGTAAAATCCTACTCCTTTCACAGGCAGCCAGAGAGACTTACACAACAGTACTACTTCAGTTATCTAAAATGAGAGAAAAGATGCTAATGTGGAAAAACTCAGCTTTTATTTCCCCCATATATGTCATGATAATTTCTGTCTAAGATGGCAGTAAATTCCAGGGCAGATTTAGACAGCCCATTGCTGGAGGCAGGGCTCCCTGCTAAGGGTGCTTCTCTGCTTCCCCATGCTGGCACAGTGCTGCAGTTCTACACACCATGCTGCCAGCCTGCTGTGTGCAGTTTCGGGTTGGTATGTGAACAGCGGCACTGACTCTGTTTGAGAGGATTTACAGACACGTGCAAGTATTTTCCAAATGCAGTCCAAAGGATCAGCTAAGTTGTGGAAGTCAGCGTTAGTTATTCATGTGCTCCCTCACTTCTGCTTCTACACCTTCCTCTAAGTGTCAGCCAGTGCAGAGTTTTAATTTGAAGTAGAGACTTTGTTGAAGATTTGCTAAGAACTTTTACTTTTAAAACTTAGCTATTAAGCAAGACCTTTCTCCCCTCCAGGCCTGCCCTTTTCTCATCTTGTTCAGCCCAAACCTTCCCCTGAACACACGCAGCACGTTCCCAACCATCTGCCAGCAGGGCATGCTGCAGCACACGCAAGGAACACCAAGATGGCGCTTACCTGAGCCACCGAGGATGTCACACACGGAGATAAGGAGAAGAATGGTGGAGGAGGAGGAGGCTTTGGGCATCTTCCGCAGGCTCTGCCCCTTCTTCGGCAGGAGCTGCAGGATGGTCAGCAGCAGGCTGGCTGAGGCGCTGCCAATGCAGACCGCACAGAAGATCTGGGGCTGGAAGCTCATCACAAGCTGCGTCGCTGCATCCCTGTTGGGGCAGCAGTAGGTTTCTAATCTGGGGGAGGCCATGAAGCATCCAGATGGTGGAGGGGGCCTGCGAGCAGAAGCCGCCGCTGTTGCTTCCAAAAGGCAGCGTGAGCTTTTTCTTCACCCTCCCCATTAGACCTTGGTGGTGAGAATCACGCGATTGAAGGATCATGTGCTGCTGCTGCTGGAAGTAAATCCCCTAGAGCGGCCTTTCTCAGCCTCTCCTAGCAAGGAGATCAAATCAGAACAACAACACACAGTGTAATCTGAAACATGCCCCATGCTTGCTCAGAGCCATTGGCAAGAGTTCACTCAAACCTTTCTGCTTGCACAGTGTGTGATACAGGAAGCTTTAAACCCATCAGAGCATTGGAGATGGCTTAAAATGAATAAGGATGGGGATACCAAAGAAGGAGCATTACATTTTAATTGTATTTCATTTTAGCCCCTTCCCACACATTGCACTTTAATTACTGAAAATTAATTCAAAAGATGGGCCTAAACACAATCAGTCTCAGCTTTTGCTGGGAGAGCAGGTCTATTAATCCACACCCAGACCCAAATCTAAATTTTAGGGATCCAACCCACCCACCTCTCTAATTAAAAAGAGAAGCACTACATCCTATCACTGTGGAAAGAGATTACCTTCAGGAAGCCATATTAACTTTATCCCATTTAAACCACAAGCACAGAGTCTTCTCTTCAGTCTGTGTTAAACCAGAGGTGGAAAATTCCAGGACTTTTGCTTCCACGAGAATATTTTTCTTTCTTTTTTTTCTTTTCTTTTTTTTTCTTTTTTCTTTTTAGTAAGGGTTTAATATGAAAACAGGAATTTGAGCTGACATGTTTGTTTTTTCTTTATAAGCTAACAATATCCTTTAGTCCTGTTAAATGTAACAGAAAATACAATCACAAATACAAAAATTAACTCTCCCCTCTCAGACAAATTTCAAATGCCCTGCATCAGACCTCACACCTCTGTAAACTGAATTTATAGGGACACATTGAGGAAACACAGAAGGGAGCATAGGTGAAGTGAATTGGATGCTAAATAACCATTGTGGATATTATAATTAGTCCTTATAAGAACAAATGGCCTAATGTTATTTTTCTTATCTTCTAATGCCCTTGTTTATATGTTAGCAGAAATTATGACACCTGACTGAGTGGCAGAGGGATGCTGTGTATATGGTCATTATGAAACATAGGCTTCAGCCACTAAGCTTGCCTACAGCAGAGAAATCAGTCTGGATGCACCAGCCCTGCCAACGCTGCAGCATCCAAAGAACAGCTTACAGATCCAGGTGTCCACACATCAGCAAGTGCCTCTGCATCCCACAGACACATTATTACTTAAAATAAAGCCATTGTATCCCACATATACGATACAAATACATATATATTAAAAGAAATGATGCTTGCTCTCATTGAAGGATTGCTTTAGTTTGCCTGATCTACATATGGAGCAGTATTATTTTTAGATTATTAGGCAGAAAGTGAAACTGCTCCATTGAAGCCTTTCATTGCTTCTCTGATTTTCTTGTTTCCCTCACTATTCCTATTGTCCTTCTCCTTCTTTAAAATGTTTGAAAGTGAGTCAAGTCGTTATCCTGGCCATCTGTCCTGGTTTCCAGATAGGAATATTTAGTGTATTTTGCTTGTTTCTACTTATCATTTGTTTCTACTGTTCTTGAGTATGAATTTACCACTGAATTATTTTGACTTCTCTATCTCTTTTGTTCGGCCACTTCAAAATCACTTGCATTTCTCTACTGCAGACTTACACCATGGAGGTTAAGATTTTATATCTGGTTCCCCTTTTCTCTCCACAGTTTTGCCAGCTGTGCACCCTGATCTTATTCTTTACTCCTCTAAGTGGAGGACTGCTTTTTAACTGCTTCATCTAGGTCACTTCTCTCCTACTCTCTCAGCATTTGATCACACATTTTCTTACAGAATGGTTATGTGATTTTTTCACTTCACATTTGTATTGGAAACAAGGAGTGTGACCTGTGGCAGAATGGATATGAAAAGAAAATAAAGTGATTAATGAGTGAATGGATACCTGCCATGATGCAAGCAGACGTGTCTTCACACGGGAACATCTGAGGTTAAATAGGAGGCGGATCAGCCAAACTAATGAGCCGCCCAGCATCTCAGCTGGTAAGAATGAGCTAATCTGGCCCTCACTGTTGCACTCAAAGCGTAAGAGTCACAACAGTCACAGAAATCCAAAGCTGGTTTGGCAGCCTTATACCTGAGATTACTTTGGCTTCACATGATTATGAAAATGAGAGGATAAAAGCCAGGGCCAACAGCAAAAGAAACAAAAAAGAATGAGCAGAAAGAGAAGAATTACGTTGCCTTGCTGAGGAACACTATTTGGTATTCAATACTACTTCAGTCTTAGTTCCTAGATCCCTTTCCTTGGAAATTATGGACACAGTTCCCACTGATGTCAGTGGTACCAAACTGACCTCATTCCTCCACCAAGGCAGTGTCTCAAATAAGTGAATGCAGTAGCTTGAAGACAAACATTAGCAGATGGACACGAAACGTTAAATTAAAGTGATCATTTTAAAAAACAATCAAACAGATGTGTGGAGCAAATACACTGCCCAAGACTGAAAGTTCCAGTCCTGTTTTTACATATTTGTAGCAATGTATCCAAAAAGGAGAAATACTGCACTCCTTACAAGGAAAACAAGCACATACTCCATATGCATAGCTTTCAGAAACACCCACTCGCACTCCCCTTGGACCCAGGAAATACCACTTCTGAGGTACAGTCTGTGTGCATCGTTAAGATGAAACACAGCCTTGTCTGGCTTGAAAGGAAAACAAACGTTTGCAAAAATATGACCGGCATGTATTTCTGTTCTTTTAGGAGTGTGGCACATCTTATGCTTGAGTATGCAGATACAGATGTTTTAATCACTGTTTTAATTAAATCTGGGGCTTAACTAAGGTAGAGAAAGCAGAAGAAAATGTGTTGACATAGAGACATTATTTATGTGTACAATTCAGTGAATATCTGCCTCCATTAAAGCTCCCAATAAAGATCTTTGTTATTCTGCAAATACAAAAACTCTATTTTATCAGTGATTCATGATCTTGAGTCTTTACTGGTCTTACACACATTACCTGGCGTGACATTTTCTAAATTGATGAAAGGTAGGCCTGTCAGCAAGTTGAATGGATGCAATAAAACCAGTCATGACCTTCCCAACAGAATCTGCAGTATGCTCTCTGAACATATAAATATTCTGTATGCCTAGCACAGTTCATTTTATCTGCACAGGCCTCCAGCAACTAGATTTACCTTATAAGAAACCTGACTACTTTTTATAGCACTTTTTACAGTCCTTTCCATTAGTATCACTACAAATTTTTAGACCTAGTTTTTAAACTGGCATTTCTCTCAATGCATAAATGAAATGAATTGAGAAATCCATACTTGATTATTTCTGCTTTCTGTAAATTTAGGCAGGAATATCAAAACAGTGATATTGAGTGTAACATCTGTCATAATTGTAGCAGCTATAGATTACACTGAAAGAATTAGAAGAAAAACAGTGGTATTAACTCCTTTCCCTCTGTGATTTGTATATAAGTGTATAGGTGTAAATCACTAATTTACATTTAAGGATGGTAAACATAATTATAAAAGGATAAAAAATGAATGTGTTTTCACTGCATAATGTTTTTCTTTTTGTTTCCTTTAAGAAAAAAAACATAAATACACAAAATCAGTGTACAATTGAACTGCTAAAAAAATGTGCTTATTTGACAAAAGAAATCATATTATATATATTTTATTCACTTCTTATACACCTTCTCCAGGAGAATGTTATCCTACTTTACTTCTCTGAACAAGCATATGCAAATTTGTTATGGAAACGGTGCCTCTTTTGCATTAAATACATAGGGCTTATATGACTGAAAAACAAAGTAACTGAAAAGAAAAAGTGCATTCATAAACTGAAGGAAAGAAATAGAGATTGGAAGAGCAAAATCTCCAATTCTATATGCCAGCGTTGAGCATATTAGTCTTTTAACTTGCATCAAGACAGATTTTGTGGCCACAATTCTGGAGAAATTCTGTCATTAATCATTGTCATCTTTATATGGAGATGTTGTAAAAGTAATGCCTCCTATTTTATTATGTTTGCCCACAGCATCTGAGATGGATGTTGGTAGAATGGCAGTAGAGATTGAACCCTCCCAGCAATATTTCATTCAATTTTGTTGCTGTGTAATAGATGAGACCTTGTCCCACACTTACACAGACAGTATAAGACACAGTTTGCATTGGAACAGCCTGCTGAAAAACACTGAAAAGAAAGAATATTATCCTTTTCACACAAAGTGATATTGAAAATCAGACCTTAATATTTCTAAGCATGCAGGCAATACCCTGATCCACAAGCATGTTCAATGTCTACCCTGTCCTCAGTACCTTCAGAAGATTCCCAAGGCACCACTGCTTGCACATTCTTTTTCAGAAATGTTGTTGAATCCCTCAAGAGAAATTAGATGAGACATTCTTATATCCTTATCACAGTTGTTAGACTTTATTTCCAGCTCAGTGTATATATCCAGACCAAAATATATGATAGAATTAATTTCACAGTACTTACAATGCAGAAAAAAGTCTCTAAGGATCTGCGAATTTTATCAATAAAAATGTCAGTGTACTATGGCCAGTAAGATGGCCTTGGTGAACACTGTAGCCAAATGTTGAAGGGGAAATACTGAAAGTCCAAGTGTACAGCTCAGGTACAGAGCTTAGTGTCTAGCCACTGCTCTTCTCTGAAATCCCACAAGCATCACTGGATTTCTATCCCTACCAATGGCTGCACAACTGACAGTCAGCCTCACAGCAACTTTGAAGGAAAGCTGCAACCTCCTCCTCAGCAAATTGTTGTCTGGTACTTTCTCAAAGGAGCAGGAAGCTCAAAAGCATGCTTTAGCTGGCTCAGAGAATCAAGAGGAAGCTCAACGGTAAGAATAGAAACGTGATAGTGCAGGAATCACTCTTGACTTTTCCATTCTGAAGATCATGATTCCCACGTTAGAGATGACCTTCCCAGCCTAGGGTAGAGAAATAAATGAGACCAACCCCTCAGCATCCAAGTACCTTACTGGGTATGATCTTCTGGTGAGCAGCAGGGCTATTCAGTACATTACATAATAGACTGGCTCCCTCAGGTACTTCCTGGGACCACAACCAAAAGAAGTTCGTTGGTCCTGAAACTGCTTCAGAAAATGCAGTGTTCTGAAAGAAACCATCTGTGTATCTCTGCTACTCCGTAATTCAGACTTTAAAAAAAAAAACATTTTTAAAACAAATTAACATTTGGAGCTGTAACAGGAGCTGAGTTCTCACAGAAGATGGGCAATAAAAAAAAAAACTCATCCTGTTTCCTCAGGATGTTACTAACAATGCCTCACTGCCGTGAGTAAATTCTATGCTGGAGACAAAATCCAGGTTAATGAAGCAATACCTCCTGCAGCAGCCTTAGCCTTTCAACTTAGAAAGGCTTATACCAGGAAAGATAACCTGAGTGCTGACAATTTTTCTCATTTGTATGACTTTGTAGGATTTCCTCAAACGTCCCATCAGCTGTTAGAACTTCCCTGCGTTAGACTCCAAAAAGAAGAGAGCGTTTCTATTCCTTTAATGTAAAAGGTCATGGCAGACTACGGGGAGGTAACATGCACAGTAAGAGTTCCTGCTCCTGTGTATTCCCCAGCACACTCAAACTGGCCTTGTATTTCTGTGATATTTCTAAATTCCTAAATTTTGAACCTAGATTCTCGTGCACACTTGTTTCAGGGCACCCTGCTGTAGTTCTGCTATTAACGACCTCATGCTGCACCCATGTTTAGATGTACGCTCACAAGATGCTATGACCTCCACCTGGACAAGGTTCAGGTTCTGTGTAATCATGCTGAGAGCAAAAGGCCGTTTGTAATGAAGGAGTTGTGGCTATTTATAGAATGCACCCAAAGATTTATTTACATATGGCTGACAGGCAGAAAAAAAGGAAGGTCTGTTTGGTGTTTGCTAGCAAATGAAAACAAAGTCCAAGTGAAAAATCGTAGATTACAAGGCCTTTCCTGCTCTCTCTGAACTCTTGCTTTTATTTACCCTTTAAAAAGCCTATTTCACAGCATTTGCTGCAGGCAGAACACTTGAAATCCTTCTGCTGGCATTTTCCCTGATCACCTCTGCTCCAGCTCTCATATTAGAATCATAGAATGGGTTGTGTTGGAAAGGACCTTAGAGATCATCTTGTTCCAACCCCCCTGCCATGGGTTAGGACACCTCCCACTAGACCAGGCTGTTCAAAGCCCCATCCAGCCTGGCCTTGAAAACTGTGTAAAGCTGGCCTGTTTCTAATTTAACAAATGTGATCCCATTAACATCAGAATTGTCACAAAGCTAACAAAAGGTTGAATATATATTTTTTTAATTTAATTGAAAAACATTTTCAATTTCCAGTGGCTTTCATTTCAGCCTCGAAGCTCCTAGTCACACTTCAATTCCATAGCTTAAATTCTTCATAACATAAGGTAGGTCTAAATAAAATGATTATGTTACCACAGTGAACATGAATACAACAGAAAGGGGGTGCTTTTTAATAGTAGTAACAAAAATCAAATTCTATCTATTAATCGGGGATTCTACAACGAATTCTTATTAGTTGCTTCAAACAAATAGCACATTAGTATTTGTATTACAAAAATGACTAGAATTTAGATATACGATGCTCTAATATCAGAGTTTAAATGCATTAAAGACTGCTTGTCAGCCTCGGAGGCTACATTGCTCAAGTAATTAAAATGGGGCAGTGCCATTTTTTTGCAGTGTAAGGACACGTGGCACAGCGCCATTTGTATAGAGAAAGTTAGTACACAGTGTGTTGTCAAGGAGGATGGACAATGAAAAACATTTCCTAAAGCACAAAGACAGTAATGCAGCAGTAAGAATAAAAGGTACAGATGGTGCTTCACTGAAATGATGACAAAACTTCTTAATACGCACATATGTATAGACAAAATATATGTAGCTATATCATGTGTGTATATATGCACATACTGATGAATCTCTTCCAAAACTGAAAAAGGGTGGCTTCATCCACAGTGTAACAGTCATTGCTCCATGTTATCCCCAAAACCACGTCCAGGCATTGCCTAGTTAGAAATGATAGCACGAATAGCACAGACTACCCATGTTTGAACCTGCATGCTGTTACCCTGCTGTTTAGTGTATTTATAAAATTATTGCCTGATATCCTGTAATATGATTTGACAAAGGGTCCTGATGCAGGAACTGGAAGATGTATACAGATGGCAAATGCACCATGGCCCTGCACATCACTTAACCTGTACCTGAATTTGACTGCCAGCAGAAAACCCCAGGGAAATCTGTTACCTGTTCACCTGTCCTTCTTAGCTTTATGTTGTCTTTGGATTCTGCTACCGTGTGAGGAGTAGCTCTTTTCCTTTTATACTTTTATTTGATTTCTAATCTTGTAATCTTGCAAGATCAAGAAAGTGTTAACTCTTGAAGCATGTTACGGATTATAGGAATCTGTGTTGGTCTCCTTTGTCTATAGGTCTAATCATTCTCAGGAGCTAAGCTGAGAATATTACTGTTAGCAAATTACGTGGTTTTTTTTCTCTTGGTCATTCACAGTCACACTGTTCCAAAGTGAGCTCTCCTACCTTCAGAAAATTGTTTGAAATACTAGGCATTTGTGATGATGTGCCACTAGTGTGTTCCCACACAGTACTGCGCAACTGTAAAAGGCAGCACTGACTGGCTTCCTGATAATGCTCCAGTGCTTGAAAACTCAGACTTTATGAACATGAAGAGCGTATCTACACCAGTGGTCTTGTGTACCAAGTATGGCCTTGTTAGGTACAAAATTTATTTGCATCCCTTCTGGTGTTTTGTACATGCTGCTTGTGTGCATTATTGGTGTCCAGTAAAGGTTTCCTTGCTACAATGAAACCAGACTGAGGATCTTTGACAGCAGGACTTTTACAGGACTGTACTGACGCAATTTGAGGATACAGTGATAAACAAAAGGAGTTCAGGAGTAAGCTCGACCTGTGCTTTTGACTGCCTATGTTCTTGGCAGCTCACACGATGTCTGTGCCTGCTCTAAGTCAACTCTTTCCAAGACAAGTCTATTGCAGTTGAATTTAGGCACAGGAACAGAGCAAATCCAGGCAAACCTGAGTTAATTCCTGTCACTTCGGCTCTCATTGATTCAGCATTGCAGGTAGGAACACGGAGATTTCTATTTCCTAAGTTTATCTTTGAAGTTAAGACCTGGACGTTGCTAAATTCATGGTTTACTCTACTATGGAAGCAGTCCATGTCTCAAGTTCCAGTACTCAGAGTAAGAACTGAAAACATTTTGAATCAAAACCTTCAGAGGATAGGCATACCAGAATTTCATACGAAATACTATTCTTCCACAAATTCTTTATAAAAAATCCTAGAAAAAGAACACAGAAGTATTTTTTTCTTCATGAAGAATTAAAGAAGTCAACATGCATCTGAATATTTCTCTGAAAGATTACGAACTTCTAAAGGTTTATCCAGCATTAATTATGAGCTGATGAAACCTTATTTGCAATACAAGAGAAACAAGACACACTTGGGAAAGCTTTTTAAAGTGCCTAAATCACAAAGGAGACATCCAGCAGGGATTTTTCAATGTGGTATTTTTCATTCTGGGAAAAGACATCATTTGTTGAAATTAAAAGTGTTCAGCAGAACAGCATGATTATGTTGAATTCATCAGAAGGAAGATGGCAGGTTTCCAAAGTAAACCCTCCTGGTTTCCAGCTACACCAGGATGTCTGTCTGTCTCTTGGGCTGCTACATAACCTGTTTCTCCAGGTTTCAGGACTTTTAGACTCCAGAGTAAACTGCCAGCAGCTTGTCACCTCTTGAATTATTTTATAGAAAATTACATCCACTTCTATACAGGAACTTCTATCACTGTTTCAGCTACTTTGGTCTTTGTGATGGTTATTTTCAAAGACACTCAAGTTTCACTGTGTGTTTCACTAAACATCCCATCAACATTAAAAAGAATTCATTTTTGCTACACGCACAACATATGCTTACAAACCCTACAGATTTCAACATTTATCTTATAGATTGTTGTGCCAGTGGAATTGACATCTACAGAGAACTCTCTGGGAATAAGATAAGTCTGTAGCTCAAACCTTGTGGTCCATTTTACCCCTTTAGCTGTCTGCAATCTCACTGGATTCACGGTATCCTCACAAAATTCTAGTCCCTAGAGAAAGGGTTTTTAAATCCTTCCGTCTTCACTGTAGATATCACAGTATAGGTACACGTCTACGTATCAACATTTCTTCCACCACTGGTTATTACAGCAATTCCGTAGCTGATTATGTGGAATAAGATGTGTTGGCACAATTAGCAGAGAGGCTATTTTGGCAAATGCCACTGACAATGTGTGCGAGTCCACTCAGACTCTCTGCTGGAGTTCTCTTTAAATGAGCTGAAGGAAATTGTATCGTGGCCCATCTGTTCTGTTTCATGCCCTAGTATCTCAGCTTAAACTGTAGATGAACTATGCATGTCCTAGGGCATCAGTTTTCTATTTCAAATGGCTGAGGTAGATGTGCTTTGTCTCCTCATCCAGCTATAGAGTTTGGTGGTAAGCTCCAAGAAAGCAGTGGTAACAAACAGTGGGTAATTGCAAAGGCTTAACTCACCTCAGGTCTTTACTCTGTTGAATGTGAAGCAGAAGCCTCTGATGCTTCCAGATGTCTCCACTGCTGGAGGGAAAAACAAACCAACCCAAACCAAGACCAGCCAGTATTGTAGGCTCTAGCACAATGATGGAAAGTATAATAGCTATTCCACAGTCATTCTGCAAATATCCTGCACAATTCAACGCCTTAAGGAAAAGATACGTGACAGCATACTGTGTTTGAGATTGTTAACACAAAAACCTACCATAGAGGAATCTATTCACAGTTCTGGCAGGCTCAAGGACTAAGCAAGGAGCAGGTATGCAATGTGTGCAACAAAAAGAAAGAAAACTTAATAAACCCCATATAACAAAACTTCACTTGAAATTATTAATTAAGCTTCAAATACTGAGGTCTGATCATAGATTAAACTTCAAAGTCTGAACACAGAAGTACTGTGGAAGGAGTAGAGTTCACTGCAGCAAGCTTTTGTTGTAAGAGAAGAGGGACTCAAAAACTGAGCTTGTGCATGGCTTAATAAAGTTTGATAGCTCCTTTGCATGGAAGGAGGAGGCATTTGAGAGTGTTTTTTTTTTTTTAATCATTGTAAAGTAGCTTTGATAATAATAATGGCACAGAAGGGAATATCAGTTCTGTAATATTGGTCACTGCTCTGACCTCAGCACAAAAAAGTCAGCTACTTGCCTCTACACATTCACATTCCCGCATTGCTAACACTGGTATATTCAGGCAATGCTTGACAAATGAAAACAAGATTTAAATGAAAAAGCTAAAAGACTTTGAGGGTTTTATTAGACAAACATAGCTACATTGGCATTGCTATATAAATGAAAACTATGATTTCAGTATGTATTTACTAAATCCTTTGTTCTTTATGACTAAAATGAAAACCTAAGAAGGCTGGCAGAAGCTATAGAAATTCAAGAAATGAAATTATCACAATATTTTAAGAATAGCATAAGTACAGCTCTCTAACTGGGTTCTGAACAAGCTTCAAATCCCACAGAGAATGAGAATATAAAAGACGTGAAGAAAAATGTGACTGATATGACAAGAGAACACATGTTGCCTTGATCTGGCAAAACTTACATGTGTGAGGAACTTTATATATGGGTCTTTTGGCTTTTCATTTATAACATTAAAAGAGAAAAGGAAAAACAAACAAACAAACAAACAAAACCAAAACCAACCCAAACTCAGTGTCTGAATGTTTTCCTTTGGAATCTTCAGTATAGACACCAGTTCCAGACTTTTGATGCCCCAGTATTAAAATCTGCTCCAGATTTCTTTATCATCCTTCATCACTGGCTTTATAAGACCAAGTCCAAAAGGTAGAATAGTAATGAAACTGTAATTTCTTACAGACAAGAAAAAGTTCCGGATGAAGAACTAGTGTTTGGCAGTTCATGATGAGGGGATACAAGCAAGGAAGACATTTGTGAAAGTACAATTTGCTCTTCTCATCTACGATGTATGCTATTACATTTCAAATGCATTTCAGTATGCATAATTTGGGATACATTAAATTTCAAATTATCGGTGTGCATCTTTCATCAGCAGCAACTGAACTGTACATTTTAGCTCTTTAAAACTTCTAGCTATGGATTGCTGAGTATACAAATTGCTGTGTGGACAATCTGATTTGCATTGTACAAACATAATAGAAGACTGCCTCAGATGAAAGAACAACTGGAGGCAGGATACAGAGAAAACTGAATCTCCCATTACCTGTGTTGTTTTTGCTGGTTTTTGGTTTTTTTTTTTTCTTTTTTTTTCCTTAAAAACAGCGTTTTTCTATATAGCAGAAAAGAATTAGAGAACAAACCTCAAAGTTATTTGAGGTCTCATATATTGTGATGCAATACATAGGTTTTGGTGTGAAGTTAGGACTCAGCAGGAACTATGTGTAAGTTGGAGCCATTTGAGTACCCTTCTCCACAGTCAGTCACCCTCAAGTATTTCTCTGCTGCCTATATATCCTCCAGTCTGCTGCTGCTCAATTCTGAAACTAGTTTTTTTCTTTGTGTATTAAGCACTGTTCTGTAGGTAATATCTGCAGGCATTAAAGAAACAAACTGTTGTCTTTAGAGAAAGGCTGGATGTTTTCTGAGGAATTTTACTGGGCTTACCTACACCCACCACAGGAATAAATAAACTGAAACAGCAGCTAGTAAGTCAGAATACATCATCACTGAGGGAACTGTGATTGTTCAGTCTGGAAAAGAGCAGGCTCAGGGGAGACCTTATAGCTCTCTACAATGACCTGAAAGGAGGTTGTAGTGAGGTGGGGGTTGGCTTCTTCTCCCCAGTAATAGTAATAGGATGAGAGGGAATGGCCTTAAGTACCCAGGGAAGTTCAGGTTGGATATTGGGAAAAATTTCTTCTTAGAAAGAGTGTCAGTGCGTTGGAACAGGCTGCACAGGGAGACGGTGGGGTCATTGTCTCTAGAGATGTTTGAGAAACATTCAGGTATGGCACTGAGGAACATGGTAGGTGGTTATGGTGGAGAAGGGTTGATGGTTGGGGTACATGATCTTATCAGTCTTTTTCAGTCTTGATGATCATGATGTTCACTTCTAGAAGCAATATGTGTGAACACACATACAAAACCCTGAAATCCCACTGTTTACCCTGTGCACCTTCCTCAGACCATTTCTCACACGTGGAACGCTAAGACTCCCTACTCTTTCAGAAGACAAGCATTCTCCTGTGTGTCTTTGATTCACCTGTCTGGTAGTGAGAAGCAAATGACAGCTGTGCACTCGCGCACCCAAACTCCAGGCAAATGGTCAGAACAGAGTGTTTCAGTTTAGGCTGTTGGCATTCTCGTTGCAGGTTTCCCACCGGCACTCTTTACCTGCCCCATCCCGAACCGACTGCTGACTCGAGTCCCTTCTTAGCCCGCCCGGACTCACAGCCACCACTAGAGGGTCGCGAAGGGGCAGCGTGGCCAGATCCAGACTCCTCCCGCCCCGCAGGTGGCGGAGCCGTTAAGGGGCGGGGAGCGGCAGGGCGGGGCCGTGGGCAAGCACCGCCCCCGGCTGCCCCTTTCGTCCCCCTCTGCGCTGCCCTGCCCTCTGCATTGCCCGGCTCCAGCACCCAGCCCTCCCCCAACACCGTTGCGGAAAGCACCTCCTCCCCCCCCTATCCTCGCTCCCTCCCGTCGCCTGGCACCGCGAAGGCGCAAGTCCCGTGGCCGCGAGCTGCCCTTTCCCGAGTTGGAGCGGCGGGGCTCCACCTGCTCGCCGTTTTGCTTGAGCGCGGGGCTGGCTGGCGGACCCCTCGCCGCCGCCGCCTTTGTCTGCTGGCCGCCCAAGGGCCGCTCCTCTTCCTCCTCCTCCTCGCCCCGGAGAGCGAGAGGAGAGCGGCTCCCCGCGACTCGCAGCGGGTTTCGCCCTCGCGTTGGGGTGCGAGGCGGAACCTCCTCCCGCCGTCCCAAGTTGCCACAAGTTGGAGCCGGCCCCCCGCCGCCGGGCTCCGGTATCGGCGTGAAACAATACCCCGGGCTGAGGGAGGAGGCGGGGGCGGGGACAGCTCTCTGACCGCCGATGGGGCCGGGCGGGCCGGAGCGGCGGGGCGGGTAGCGGCGGGGCGGGCGGCCGCCGGTAGAGGCACAGCCCCGGCCCCGACGGGCGGTGCGGGGGCGCCATGGAAGACGTGGGGCTGCGGAGCGGGCGGGAGCGGCTGCCCAGCGCCGTGCTGGTGGAACCCGTGGTGCTGATGGTGGAGCAGCGGGCGGCCGAGGGCTACAGGCTGGTGGAGGTGCTGCTGACCGGCGGCGCGCCGTGGGGCTTCACGCTGAAAGGCGGACGGGAGCACGGCGAGCCTCTCATCATCACCAAGGTGAGGCGGAGGGCGAGGGAAGGGAGGAGGTGCGGCTCCATGTTGGGCGCTGCTGCCCCGCGGCGCCGGCGAGCCGGGGCCGGGCCCGCACCTGCGGCGGTGGCTCAGGGCCCGGCCTGGCCGCGCTGCCCGCTTTCGGGCCGCCTCCCTGCAGCGCAGGTGCTGCGGAGGACACGCGTTCCCGTTAGCGCCTGGCTCGGTGAGCGCCGGGTGCTGAGCCGTCTCGGCGGGGTGCGTCGAGGGAGGATTTAGGATAACAGGTTGTTGCGTAGCGTCACTCTGCTGCTCGGTTGGAGCTCCGAAGGCACCGTCTTGTTTCGCATTAACACTCAGTGAAGTAGGTGCGAGCGCTGGCAGCCGGGCTGTGGAGAAAGCCTGGCGAGGGAGCCCGGCTGCGGGCCTCGGCTGCTGAAGGAGAGAGCGGGGTCTGGAGCCCGCCGTGCTGACACCGGGCTTTCTCTGCCTCTGCCCCCCTGGCACGTGGAAAACAATTAGGATGACCTTTTGCATCTCCCTCCTTCTCTAAACAAAAGGTCTGTGGATAGTGACCAAATCCATGCTCCAAAGGCAGGGGGAAGGGGAGGCTTCTGAGGCACTTTCTGGCTTTTTTTCATGTCTCTTTTTGTAAATCCTTGTGTACTTAAAGCTTTAATCTCTGTGTGTCGGTCATAAGTTAAAGAAGTAAATAATATTTTCTGGAAAATGATTTTCATCTGGATGCACTTTGCCTGCAGAATCCCCGTCCCCAGTAACTGCTGGGTTTTCCTGTTACGACAACTTTCTTGTCACACAATCAGAAACACATTGAAATGGATCCATATGGAATTTAAAGAAAAAATCCACATTAGAAAAACATTTGGCTCCAGGTCTGTAGGAAAGAAATGTATGCTCTTGGTCTGCAAGTCCTGTTAGAAGCACATGAGAAGTGTTAGAGGTCAACAAGTCCTGTCTTATCCACAGCAGAAATTACTCTGCTTTTTATTTTTCAGCATGCTTCATTGTGGATTTTCCAATTGATTCTTTCCTTCCTCTCTTGGCATTACTTTAGAGAGTACTTTTCAAGTTAGGTCTCTTCAGATTTTTTTCTAGATCTCTTCCTTGCTTTTCCAAGCAGCAACAGTCTGGCAAATGTGTGTGTTGAGAGGTGATTCTGCATCTGTTGGCCACTTACTGGTATCCTGAACTACAGAATATCAAAACTTCAGGCATTTGAGGGAAGGAGGAAAGAGCCACTTACTATGTGTCTGGGAGCTATCAAGTGCCAAATCCAATGATTCCTCCATTCTGGTAGGAATCTAAACTTTGCACTACATCTAAACGCTGATCAGTGATACTTATTCATAATGTTGCTTAGGTATTAAGTAACAGGCTTTAAATATCTGTGGCATGAGGATGTAGCTGTGGTATGTGGGAAGAAGTGTCTGGGAATGGGAACCTTTTCATCTGGGTCTGTTACTCAAGTAATAATGAAGGGGAACCACAGCCCTCTACCTCCTGAAATCATCACTACTGACCTCGGGCAAAGAGGCAGCCTGGGTCCTATCCTCCAGCCTGAGGTTTTGGGGTGGATTTTCATTTGCAGGTTTTGGAAGCAAGTGTAACAAGCTAGGTGTGAAACCTTTGACTGAAGCTTGTGCTTCCCATATCCCCAGGTCTTCAAGTGCAAAATCTTCCACTCGTTTTTGCCCACCCATGTTGGTGTGTGATTTGTTTATTCTGTACAGCCTCTAGTGGTGGAAAACCACTGGGAAGAATAATTTGTACCAGGTGATTAAAGCAGTCCCTCAACTTGCATTTTCCTGTGTGGAAGGGTGGATTGCTAGGCCACCACAGAAAAGGGGAATGCCGCTTCTCCTGTGGCAAGTTTAGTCCTTTATCCTTTGTTGAATAGGCATGTGGCAGTACTGGTCTGAATCCTTCAAAACCTCAGTGAAAAGACACTGATATTGTTTGTTTGAACCATGTCTGAGTGTGAGGTGGATACTGAGCTCACCTCACTGAAGTCTGGGGCTGTTCTGCGAGAGGGAAGTTGCATGATGTGAAATGCCACTTTTTAAGGAGAGGAATGTGACAAGGTGCAAATGGAGTTTCAGATAGCAGCTACTTAAGGAGGATTTCTGAAATTCTGCCCTTCTCCTTTCTCACTGCCATCTCTAAAGCGAGGTCAGCCTTTGAAGAAATTTGCACCTTTATGTTAATGTTGGAAGTGTGTGGTGTAAACGTTTCCTGCTGTCTTTGCTCTGTGTGGGACAACTGCCAGAACCATCTGAGAAGTAGCACAAGAAAATGCTGTAGCTGAAAAATTAATGAAAAAGCTTCAGCTGTTCATTTTGCAGTGCTTTCTGCATAGCAAACTTTGACATTTGTTTCCTTAGTTGTGTGGCTACTTTACTAGCTAGCAGGAAGGGAACTTTTTTTAATAACAAGTATCATGGGGACTTGTAAGGAAAGAAGTGGTGCAAAAGCTGTTTGGGAATTTCTTGTTTTAATTGAGTAGATTTCAAGCTCATAGCGTCCTTTGATCCACCAAACTACTAATAATCGCTGAGGGAAAGGCACGCTAAGCAGGAGAAACACTGTGTTTTCAGTCTCAGCAGGGAGATAAGCGTGTGTGCAGCCACTGGAATGTTGGGACAAAAAGCGCTGCGTGCACACAGTGTAGGGAGAGGTCAGCCTGGAGTCACGCTGCTGTGCTGGGTACCAGGCATCAGGAGTGGGCGTCCCTGGCTCCTGGGAGCACTGTGGCTGAAATGGGGCCTGGAGGGCATCCTGAGCCAGGTAGGTAGAATATCGAGTTCACCTGCCAGCCGAGAGCCTTTTTTTGTGTTTTGTTTCCTTACCTTTTTTGTTGTTGCTGTGGCAGAGGCACGGAGTAAAAGAGGTACATGATACAGCTTGCTTGGTCTTTAAGCAGAGCTGGTCCTAAAGCCTGCCCCACCCACGTGCCACTGGTGCTGCTGATATTTAGTTAAAAAAAAAAAAAAAAAAAAAAAGCTTGTAATGTTGTCATCGTGTTGCTTACTGCTATTTTTATAATGTTCCTTAAAAATGCTTTACATTTTTTATGATCTCCGCATCTGTGCGATAACATTCCAAAAAATTGCCCAAAGGCAGCTTGTTCTTGCCTAATTTGGCATCTTGAAAGAAAAGACCTGCTTTGTCTAGTAAAGTGTGTGTTTCCACACAAGGTGAGATGACTGCTCTGAGGAGTTTTATTAGAGGTTTCACAGGCTGTGGCTTTCTCCTTGTTTTTCCCTCTCTTTAAAGAAACAAACTCTGAATAGGAAGGTCTGACTGGAACTCACGAAAAAGAAAAGTCAGAGTGCTCAGCTGTGACTCTTGTGAAAGTCTCCCATACCTGCGTTATCTTGATTACTTTTACTTTAAAATGACTCTTATCTGTGATGCTCAACTTGTAGTGTCAATCACTGCATTGATTGTGAGTGATGGGCAGAAAGTCATTTCTCTTCTTGTGCGAGCAGTAGGCTGAAGAACTGTGAAGTTGCTCTGCAGTCAACGTTATCCTTGTTACATTAATAAATATGAAAACGTGGTAGTGTATGCATTTCAAGAAAGAATGATGTATCATTTGAATAAGTTCCTCTTTAATATCAGCTTTACATGGGCCTGCAGCAATACCTCCTCAAGCCATGATCTCATTGCAGTCTGATCTAGGTTGGGCTTGGCTGGTATTTCGGCAAGATTTCCAAGTGAAACCTGGACTGTTGCAAGAAGTTGTGTTGATTTAGCAGATAGAGTTCTTGTCTCCTGAATCAGTGCTGAATTCATGCCCCAGCTGGAGGTGCTGTCTTTCCAGAAGCAGCAGTATCAGGCAGACTTGTTTATTTCTTTCTCTTGATTTCATTATACTTTCCTAATGCTTATGGTTAGGTGTGAGTGGTAGTTTGTTTAGCCTAATTGTTTGTATTGTTGATGGGAACATTTCTTCATTAATTGGGTGCAGGACCTCTCCATGTGATTTGTATCAATTTATTTTTCTAGTGGTGGGTGAAGTTGTTACTATTTCCATTTAAGTAATTGTATTTTAAGTATTTCTTTACCCTTTAGCCTCAAGAGCGAGCATTTGCATTGTGCTTCAGTGTTTTTTGGGGAGAAAAGAAACATTAATGGTGCTGCAAACAGACAAAACAGGATGTTTTCTGAAATAAATTCCAGTTGCTTCCCTCAAGTTAGCTGTCCACTCATAGACACTAGCAATTTTTAACCTTGACTGTGAAGATTAGTGTCCAGGAAACCAGTATTTAGTGTTAATCTCTGGAAATCACTGACTTCTTCAACAGAAATGCAGTCAATTGTATGAATAACTGACAAGTTATTAGGATCTGCTATACTGTGGTTGAGAATTAGAGCTCTAATCTAGTCCTCCATATCCTACAAAATGTTCATTTCTTTCTTTCTTCTGTTCTAAAAAAAATAGTATGTGAGATTTTCTTCAATGTCTTTTTTTTCTCTACCCATATTCCTGTGGTGATCAACAGCAACAAGCAGAATTACTCAGCTGCGCGGGAAATACTTGGGACGTGTCTATGAACTAGCAATTTAAAACCTGCATCAAATCACATTCAATTTTTCTGTTTAAACCTCTGCTCAGCTTCGTAATTGATTAAAGAGGTCTGTCCTTTGGGAAGGCCTGGTGCTTAGTTTGATAACTGAGAAATTTTAGAAGAAGGTTATGCATTAGAAGTAGGTTTAGGAGTAGAATAGCGTCATGCTAGCTAACTTTTCTCCCTTCCTGATACCCTAAAGGTTTGTGGTTTTCCTTCAGTACTACAGAAGCCATTCAGGCTTGAGTGGTGTTCACGTTTCTATCTGATTGCTGGATCCTAGGTCTTGATTATGGGAAGAGAGGAGTTTGCTTTGATGCAAGAAGATACAGCTTTTCACTTCTATCTACAGGTTGGTGAAGGAACTGCTCTCAGTTTTAGCGCTTGGGCTGTTGGATGAGCTCTCTGTTAGGGTGGTTAACTTATTGGCAGGGTGAGGCCCACCTTGCTCATGTGCTGCCTGTGGTCTGGCTTTGGTAGTCCGAAGCTCAGAGAGGGTTATCTTGCCAAGAGCATCAACAGTTGAAAAGGCAGTAGTGTTGGAACCTCCTTTCAAAGCTGTGTTGGTTGTTGTTACATGTGGTCTGCAAACTGTGCAGGGGCTTGAAATGATGAGGTAAGAGACATGCAGGACTTCAAATCAGTTTAGTTTAGCTTAGAAGCCAATAGTGTGAGATTTAAGAGATAGTCGGTGTGCTTGCGGTGCTGAAACTGCAGCTTTCCTTTGTGTTTTGTGCTGCATCTCAGCGTACAAAGGAGTCAGGATGCTGTCTCTAAAAGCAGCACTAAGAAAATTCCTTACAATGAAAGCATGCTTGTAGCATTTGGATGCACTTGTTGCTTCCACATTGCTTTTCTCTCCATTGCTTTTCCCATTGCTGGCTGTGTAGACAAAATCATAGAATCATAGAATAGCCTGGGTTGAAAAGGACCACAGTGATCATCTAGTTTCAACCCCCCTGCTATGTGCAGGGTCGCCAACCACCAGACCAGGCTGCCCAGAGCCACATCCAGCCTGGCCTTGAATGCCTCCAGGGATGGGGCATCCACAACCTGTCTGGGCAGCCTGTTCCAGTGTGTCACCACCCTCTGTGTGAAAAACTTCCTCCTAATACCCCTCAAATCTATCCTTATTTTCTATTTGGAAGCAGAAACATTTGTGACTATTGATCCAGCAGAAGAATTGGTGGGTTTGTGAGAACAGTTACCACAATAGGAGCCTATTTGAATGTTTATTGGTATGATCCATTTGTAGTTTAAATATCTTTTGTTTTTAGTGTCTGTTGCTACTTTTCATTATGAATTTTCAATACTGCCATAGGCATCATCAGCTTAAAAATAAAAAGGCCTCCAGTTATTGTTTGCTGTTGTCAGAGGATTGCCAGCAATGCCATTTATTACTCAGTTACCCATCACGTTTGTTTATTTTTTTAAGAGGAAAAAACAATGTGGGCTTCTGTGGTGTTTATGTGTGAGCTTTACTCAATAGACTGTATGTATTTTTTCCAGTAGAACTCAATTCATTTTGTATTCTCCTGCTTAATGAATATTTAAAGTACGGCAGTGTGGAAAGAGCGCAGCAAATGGGAAATGAAACCTTCTCATGAATAGGTTAGAGAAAACAACTCTGTGGAAGTCACCAAGCCAATATAGCATCACATAGCTGAGCATCTTTTTTCTTGAGGAAAGCCATTTGGGTTTGGTTTCCTTATGAATCTGTAATCTACACAGAAAGTACTTGACTTTATATGGACCTTGTTCCATGGGTCATTTTATGATAGGAGTTTGAGGTAAGTCCCAGACATTCAGCAGTTTTTAATTGCTCTACATTTAGTGGTAAAGTGCTTTAAGAGTTTCCCAGGAGAGGTAAAGTAAGAACTGATGCAGTTTATGTTGAGACATCATCCACTTAATCTGTTCAGAGCTGGTATTTTGAGCCTGTTTGACGTAATTGCAGTTGAAGATTTTTTTTTTACACATCTCTGAGGAAAAACATCCATGCCTTTCTCCAAAACTTACAGTTGGTTCTTAAAATTTATTTTAATTTCTGTTTAATGAAGGAAAAGGGGGCCATACCAAAAATGTTGGAAAATTCTTTGAGAAGATGGCAATTTTTCTGCACGTCACAGGAATGTACTTTTCCAGTCTGATTCATCAAGCTGTTCAGGAAAAGGTTAATTGACAAGGACGTTTGTGCAGTTAGGAGATAGTTTCTTTCCCCTTACCGCCACCCTTGAAATTATACAGTATCAGTGTTTGGTCTCTCAGCAATTCGGAGCATTTGTGGTAAACATAGGTCAGGTCAGGAAGATAAGAGAATGGTTTCTGCAGTGTAACAAGTTGTTGGGGGATCTTTTCAGTGACCTTTTGCATGTAGTCCAGCTCCCCCGAAGAAATTGAGCGTACTGCTTGGTACGTGCTAGAAAGGCAACTAATTACTTCTTTAGGAAAATAAATTGGCACGCAATTGTTAGGTTGGATCTTTAAGTAGAAACACCTGGAGGTGAATGTTTGATGGTAAAATGGAGTTATTTCCAAGTTCTTCTGAGCCCTTGTGAAATATCAAAATCAGCTGAATGCTTTGAAATTTTTAGAAAAAGATATGGTAGCACTGGCACTGAGGGAAGGGTGATGTGTTCCTATGCTTCCTGTAGGGTGTTCCTCACCCTTTATTGAAAGGAAGGAGGCCTTCCCTTCCCATCTGCCACTGCCTCAGCTTTCTCCTCCCTGAATTCTTCATCTCCTTTGCTAAGTTGATAATTTTTTGACTGATTTAATTCTTCTACTTACTAAGCCCCATCCATCACCTCTGGTAAACGGATTAGAAAGGCTATTATGTTTCTTAAATACAGGGTTTCTAAAGAACTGTACTTAGAGAAGAGTGTTTGAAGGACAGAGAGTAGCCCATGTTCAAGGGCAGCACGAAAGTATAGAAAATAATGAATGACTGCAAGCTGGAATGGGGAAAATGCAGGAATCTCTTCTGTAGTGCTGAAGGAGCCGTGTCCTTTGCTGAGTTAACATGCCTGTTCATCCCTTCTTGCAGTTACTTTCCTAACTGAATTAGATGGATTGTGGTGAAGGACCCTCATTGTGGATGTAGGTGGCTTTATTTCTGACACTTTCCTTGCTATTGTTTCCTAGCTGTTCTGCCAGTCTTACAGCTGAGATCAAGACTCTCTTGTACAGACTTGAGTTTGCCATGTCATCTAGAGCAACAGCATATTAAGTTTGGTTTCGTTTAAAGTGTAGCATAGCCTTTTGTAAGAAATGGAGGCATATCAACTTTCAGTAGGTTTTTATTTTTTTCCACAGGAAGAGATCCAAGAGTAAGTGGAACTTGCAATAAAAGGCTCTGGATTTTGTTTTAGAATGAGTTCTTCATTCTTGCTCCTTCTGTTGTATTGCCTCTGTAATAGACTTGCACTGAATAAGCAGCTAAAGTACAGAGACCCGTTAATGGGGAAGGAGAGCACAGTAACTTTGGTTCTAACTGAACTGTAGGTACTTAATATTGTATTCAAAATTGCAGCTTCAGTACTTTTCCTCTTCAATAAAACAGATAGATGTTCTCAAATTCCTTTACAAAGCTATACAGTAAACAGTATTTTGGATTTTTTTGTCTCTTGAGACAAAACATCCTTTTCGTACACTCGCTTTGAGAGCTTCCAACAAACTGAAACAAAGAAGCATCTCCCAGTTTCTCAAATACATATAAAACTGTTCAGAATTCTTCTGGAAATAAATGTCTGATTTTGTACAGTGGGCACTGTAATAAGTTACTGTTTGCACTAACAATATTTGGGAGCTGCATGTTTTTCAGTAAAAATATTAAGTATTTAGGATAGTATCATAGAAACATGATTTCATGGTAAAGGAAATGAAACACATCCTACACAGTATCACTGGTATCATTAGTCATCACTGTGTTAATTTTCTGAAACAAATAAGATGCAAAAATGAGTTGTGGGTGTCTAACTGGCTGATATCTGATGTAACCAAAGCTCCAGCTCCTGCTAATCAGTTGGATTCAGGAGAGTGAATTCATTACAGTATTATGTTTTCTTTCCTCTATAAATACATATTTTGCAGATCTGAAAAAAGAGGAACCCGTGAGATTTTATTATGTTTGCCATTGCCTTTTTTTATGGAGTAGCAAAGCATTCCTTTCACAGTCATTAAATTACGTAGAAGAAAGATGTAAACATACTGTGCTGACATAAGGTAGTGTTTTGTTGGATGTTTATATGTGGAAAGAATGCTATCATCTTAACAGGGCAAACTTTAAGCTTTATGTGTCTGTTAAGTATGATTAATGTTTATAATAGCTATGTTCAGATTTAAGAGAAACATACCCTTTCAATATTAGGTGTCTCATAAACGATTAGTGGTCTGTTTCTTACATGACAATATTTAGGTAAGGTGCCTTTATTTTTAAATAGAAATGGTTATTGTAAAGGTAAAAATTATAAAGTCACTTAAGTTCAGCTCTAATGCCGTGAAGTTATTTCTACTTTCCTCAGTGTTGGCAGGGCAGAATTTAAAGCTTAGTGTAAACTTCCTTCCCCCAACCGACTTAAACTATATGTTCTTGGGAGGTGCAAGATCTTTTTATATTTCCTATTCTTTTTCTTCTGTTCTGTGAAAGGTAGAAGCCAACAGTTTGCTTCTCTACTGATAAACTTTAAACTATGGTGACTTATTAGTGAAATGCATTTTATTTCTATGCCTATGGGAAACATCTCGTTTTTCTGGGTTGCGGGGGGAGGCTGCTGTCCAGAGCAGGGAGGAGGGCTGTGCCTGTCCTGACACCTGGAGACCTGAGGAGTTTCTCTGATTGCTTAAACTGCTGTTAGGGAGAGGTGTAAGGCAAGTCTTTTGTTGCACAACTGAATTTCTTCTGGCTGATTAAGGAATCCTCCTCTTAAAAAACAGCACAGACATGACCTGTTATGTCAAATGTGATTAAAGTGTGAGGGTGGAGAAGTGCATGGCTTTGGTGTCGGTTTGGTTCCATGAAGCAAACGATGAGTCTGAGCTTACAAAGCTTCAACACAGTGAAGCAAATGTTGGAAGCTGGGAGACTCTTTAAATGAATTGCCTGTTTCAGCACTAATTACTTGTGTGCTGTGCATGGTTGTATGGCATCTCAGGTGCTGAATAGGAAAAACAGTATTTCCTGACCTTCATTAAGCTCTGTTTCTTGTGTGCTGAAGTGCTGAAATGGTGTGGTGACAAAGACTTTAGAATCTTTCTAGTAAAGCAACAAGCCTGAATATAGGCTTTAAATTGGAAGAGGATAGATTCTGACTAGATATCAGGAAGAAATTCTTTACTATGAGGGTGGTGAGACACTGGAACAGGTTGCCCAGAGAGGTTGAGGATGCCCCCTCCCTGGAAGCATTCAAGGCCAGGCTGGATGGGGCTTTGTGCAACCTGGTCTAGTGGGAGGTGTCCCTGCCTATAGCAGGGGATTGGAACTAGGTGATCTTAAAGGTCCTTTCCAGCCCAAACCACTCTATGATATGGAAAAAGCAAGGTGGTTTATCTTAAAAGGCTATAATTGTGCTATTTAATGAAGAGTAAATCCTTTGTAATAGAAACTGATGCTTTGTGCTTGTGTGTAACTGATATTGTTCATAAATTGTGTACGGAAGTGTCCTGTTGTCTTTTTACTAAATTAAATCCCACTACCTACCTAAAAAGCACAGATGTTCTCAATGCCTCAGAATAGAAGAGATTAATGGGGGGAGACAGGATGTCATTACTTGAGTGCTGAGAAAGCGAAACAACTAATATTGTCTTACATGAAAGGTCAACCAGGCATTTGAATCTGTGAGATTTGAAACATTTCCTGGTAATAAGGCTTCATGAGTTAATAGATTTTGTAGCCAAAACTCAGGTCCTTGCTGACTAGTTGAACTTCTCCTTTTCTGAAGACTAGAATCTACTACACAGTTTCTTGGTGAAAATAGCACACTGTCGATGCCTGGAAGATTGATAGTGAACTTGTGGCTCACTGTCACGTCCTAAGATGATAACATAGGATGCAGGTTTCAGCAGAGTGAAGGGAACCATGTGTACGTTTTGTTCTAACTGCAGTCAAACCTAGAATGGTTGTTTATTCACTGGCATATGGCCAACTAACTGGAGGTTACTGTTTGCTCCCATGCATTGTAGCACTGATTGGTACAATTGCCTCATCACGCCCTAGCACTGAAGGTGTTGGGCTAGCACAGACTTTGCATTTTAAATCCAGTGCTGCAGACAGAAGGTCTTAAGCAACCTCGTTTATTTTGGTGGAAACTGACTGGGAAATTGCATGAGCACTTAATTAACCGATTAGAGGGAGTGGAGATGAGTAGCAGGGAGTGGCAACGTGGCTGTGCGCAGTCACACACCCAGCACTGACTTGCAGACTGTAGTCTGGCTGACTTGCAGTGAAAATTAATTCCAATTGAAGAAGTTGTTTTAGAAAACAGGAGATCAGAACTTACAGCTTTTGAATTTTCATTTGAGAGCCATCTGAATCCACGTCTTTCTTCATTTCACAATTTCAAAAAGTGCATCCTGCCATCTTCTAAAGATGAAATGAATGCTGCTAATAAAATCCTGTTAAAAATAAAACGTTTGTTTGTTATAATTTCTAGTTGCAAAGAAGTACTTCTAATAAGAACGTTTAAGGGAATATGTTCACTAAATAATCACTAAATTAAATAATGACATATTACAGCTAAGCCTGCATCTGCTGCGAGTACCGCTGTCTAAATTCTTGGAATTTTCTGGTATCTGATGCTGACTGCAGTTCAGCATGGTCAGTTTTTTTCTTTCTGAGCTCTAAAGAAGTTTCTGTACGGACTTCCTTGTGCAGCTTATTTTGAAATGCAATTTAAAAAAAAAAAAAAACAACTGTATACCTTTCCCGAGTAATAGCACTTAGTCCATTGATACCAGTAGGGAGAATTGCTTATTTAAATGTTCCTGGACTTTAGATTGAAAAATTTTCTTTTAAATTTCTGATTTTTTTTTTTTTTTTTTTTTTTTTTTTTTTTTTAGTCAGTGCCAATGTTAACTTAATTTTTTCTTGAAAAGCTGTGTCTGGACTGTTTCAAAACAGCTCAAGGAAAATTCTTCAGGATGTATTTCACTGTTAACAGTGAGAATAGCTTCCGCCTTGTAAAGCTTCACTTTACAATTGAAGTCAGTGTTCTGAATATCAGCTCCTTTGCACCTCCCAAAATGACAACAAAACCAGAAACCACACCCCGAGCAATTCACAGGCTTCAGGCAGTGGACAGTAGCTTTTGTCCTATTTTGAGAGGGAGGAGAACATGTCCTGTATGGCCGTGGGATCTGAAGTGTTGCTGTGTGTGTTTGTGAGGATGGTGGCCTAGGGTTGTAAGTGTAACACTTCATTATGGATCCCTGGTTGTTTTGCAGATTGAAAGGTGCTGCAAATGTGATACTTTCCTGTTAGTTTTTGTGTAGTTATTTGCTTTTATTTGTTGTTGTTTTGTTTTGTTTTGTTTTTAGAGAAGACAAAAGATACGTGGCATCCTAGTGGCTTCTGTGTCATTTATAACCTGAATTGCACTTTTCCAAACCAGTAAGAACAGTGATAGCTTGTTGTTCCCTGTTGGAGATCAGTACTACCAGGGGGGACTGGTGTCCCTTGCTCACATGTTTAGGTTTTTCTTTGTTTGGATTCAGGAGCCCCGTCTCCAGATCCTGGAGGGGAGCATATTGTAGTTGTTTATTTCCAATGTGTGACCTTAGGCCTTCCTGATCTTTTTACCTATTCCAGTTTTCTCTACTTGTTACCTAAAATTCCCTTTCCTTTATTGTTTTCCTAGCCTGACTGGTTCTGGACTCAGTTGAACAGGCAGAATCTCTGTCAGTTTCTCTTGGTTTGCTACTTCTATCCCTAGCTCCAAATATTTTCACTTTATTCAGTTTCTGCAGGTTGGCCTACGTGGCTTCCTTCCTTTTTCCTCGACAGCTCTGCTTAAAGCACCAGCCATACAAAATGTTCAGCATGGAGGATCTCACAGGCCTTGTAGTTGATTAAGCCATCTGATGGCTGTGCATATTCACCTGGAAAAGTACCCTGACTATTGGTATACAGTAGAGCACATCAGTTTTCTCTATATTGTGACTTAAGCAACTAAGGCATTTCGTCTAGCCTTTATTTTGAATAAAATATTGTCTGGTGAGGTTAGTGGATGTCCTGTAGTGTTTGTTGATAGGGAATGATAAAGTAGCTACAACATTTTAAAAAGCACAACTGGCTTTGATGTACAGTGACAGTAAAAGGAATTTTCCGTTCTTGCACACGTATTATTCAAAGCTTGCAGTTCTGGAAGGAAAGCAGGAACACCTTATGACCTCTAGTGTATTCCAGTATTATCTTTTGCAGTTAAAAAAGAAAATGTATGTATAATATATAGTTGACAGTTTCAAATGTGTTTTGTTTTTATCTGATTTAAGTTCACAGATCAATTTCCTGAACTGACCAAAATTATGATGATGGAAAAAGGAAGAGCTTAAGATTTTAATAAGCAGTCATCTGAAGTTTATGATGCGTTGCTGTTGAGAACAGGGAGAGTGTCATCTTGGGTTTTATAAACAAGGATGCAGTCCCCATAAATAAGAAGTGCTTTTTTTTAACAGCTGGAGCTTATTGCTCTGACTGTTGACACAGAATTGCAGTTAATTAAGAGGATGCCGAAAATTCTGTGAGGTGCTGGAAGGAGGCATAACGGTTCCTTGAAAACTTACAAAATGTATTTTGCAGAAGAAAATTGAAGCATGGACCAAAATTCAGTAGATTTTTGACTAGAAAACACAAAGATTGGAATAACAAGTTTGGAATAACAGTAATAGTTGTTAACTGTATGAGCAAAGTTCCACAGCAAGCTTATTTTATTTTTCCATATTGATTTGTTTGTTTCTTTTGTTTGTCTTTGGAAAGCCATTTGCTTTATGTAAAACTAGTTATTGGTAGTATCAGGAAAGCAGATGACAAATGAAGTTGGGTTTTGGTCTAGTAGACCCTCTTGATATTTTGTCTCTGTAAAAAAAAAAACAGGAATGGGCTTTGGGATTCTAAACCAAAATGCTTTGAATTGCATGATGGTAAAATGAAAAGCAAATCCAAAGATCTGTGTCCTTTAAGATCCATTGGTTAGTCACAGAGGAACTGAACAGTGAAACTTTTGACTGATACCATTCAGGTTAAGTACAGGAAGAAACAGGTTTTGTTTTGTATTACATCATGTTTGCAGGATACTTGAATGAAAATATGTGGCTTTGTTGGTGTTCAAACACAGCTTTGTAAGCCCTGTTTTTCCATGATTAGAGGATTGTTTATATATGATATATTGGTTCATACTCTAAAACTGTACAGTATTTTCATTCATCAGTTAAACTCTAGGTGACTTTTGAGACTAGAGTGGGTAGAGCTGGGAATTTCTTCAGTTATTCTACATTATCCTGATTTCCTGTTTTTTAAAGGACTAAGATTTCTTCAGTAGTTTTTGAAGTACCAGTGAGACTAGCCAGATAGAAGTAGTAACTAAACAATTTGTCCTATTTCTGCGTAATATTACTATATCTGTGTTGTTTTCTGTTCACGCCAGTGATTTTAACCTTGTATTTAACATTATGGTAGTGTTAGTATTTGGGGGTTAAGCATCCTTTGCAAGTTTTTCTCTGAGTCGTGGAATAGTCGAAATCTTCTCATTCTCTTTTCAAAGAGCTCATCTTAACAGTGAAAAAATTGTCTCCTTAAAATATTCAGTTGACCAATGAATTGCATCTAGTAATTTGGCTTCTTTGGTTTTCTCCTGTGTACGATATCAGTTCCTTCTTGTAAAGTTGAACATGCTGCCGTTAATGATGTGTAAATATATATGAATCACATCCTGTTTTTAATGAAGGCCAAAGATTTGCTGTGCAGCAGGTAGGAACATATTCCAGGTTCTTTGGTACTAAGTATAGCAAACCTCAGTGACCGTTCCAAGATACTGCCCCTGTTGATGGGGAGGCAGAGTTTTGGCAGATTCTGCTTCTGCACACCCACGTGTTCACATCTGTCATTTCATTTCTGCTTTTGAGTTCAGATTATTTCCAGGATCTAGGAAATTATCAATGTAAATTCCCTTAGAATAACACATGTCTAAAAAATGTTGATTTTATTTTTATTTTTATTTTTTTTCTGTCTGCTGAGCCAAATAAATCTCTTATCTCCAAAGAGACAAAATCTCCAATATTTTGGTTGCTACAGGATTTTTTTTCTGTGGCGTTGTTTCTTATTTATCTGCTTGTGCTCCTTAGAAAAATGGAAAGTGCCCACTGTGTGCTGTAGACAGCAGGACAGTGTATGAGAGAATGAGCTTATATGGGTTGAGCTGCTGCTGATTCTTTTTTCACCTGTAGAGCAGCTTCGTGTTTCTCCTTTAAGCATGTTGGCAGGCTGTTCTGTCAGAACGATACTGCAAGTAGTGACATGGAGGTAGACAGAAATATTTGAAGCAGACAATGCCAATGTAGCAACATAGCGTGTATTGCTTAAAGGTAAGCTGAATAATAATACTGAAGATGGTATTGTGTAGTAGAAGTAGAGCACTTACATGGAAAACTGATCTGGTTCTTTGTGTCAGACAGCATCTGCTTTTTCTAAGCACAAAATGTCTCTGCAGATCTCTACTTAATATTGGTGGATAGCCACTTTCATAAGACTGGATGGTTGCTGTCACTTAGCAAAAAGGCCAAGTGTGGAAGTGATCTGTAACACGTAACATTAATTAGTCTGCAAGTTTTGATCTACCTGTGGGGTTTCATTGTAGACAGTAATGATGTAAGCAGCAGAGTTGGCTATGGATTTGGACTCTTGTGCCTTCTGCTACTAGCGATTATCTCCACTGGTGAAACTCCCTGTTTTCATAAGAAATATGCAGTAAGGAACTAACTCCACAGCCTAAGGCATGTTCTAAAGAATGGTGGTCTAGTAATAAAATGCGTGGATACTCTATGTGTTCTCTGCTTACTTGAAATCTGCTTCGCTGTGGCAAAACAAGATGTAGCTCCTCCACCCTTATGGATAGCCTGTGCTGATTGTAGAGCCAACAGAAGAGTTTAAAGCTTAAGGTTGCCCGCTTAGACTTGCTTTGAGCAACATAGTCTGTAGCCTTTTGGCTTTGCACTGGAAGTTAAATAAGTGCTTGCAGAAAAACTTGAAGTACGCAGTTGCCTTCATGTGTGTTTTGAAGCTGTAAGTGTATACTTCAGATTTATTTATGCTGAATTGTACCAGTAATTTCAGTTTGTTCTTCTGAGAAGAATTCACTATCATCTTCCCATTACTTCTGAGGAATCTGCTTCTTGCTCTGCCAGACCAACAACACGCTTGAAGCTGCCTGAAGAATGTAGTAACAAACTTCCTGAAATTTTATGAATATTTCACTTCTGGAAGGTAGAAGCTTGTACTGTCATGTTTGAAATGCTCACCACACAGCTGTGGGATTTGCTATTCCATGCTCTGAGACAATCCCGTGACTTGCTTGGAGGTGCAATCCTGAGAGGGTGTGCAGGAGCCGCAGAGGTAATTACAAAAGAAAGATCAAAATAGCAGCAGGTTGTAGTTATCTCAGTGGCTGTATCAGTTGCGTGCTTCTGTTTCTCACAAGGAAAACCTCCTGAGGGAACCTACGTCATGCTGATGTATGGTTGCTCTGTCATAACTTGGCTGGAGTCAGCTTTGTAACTCTGAGCACTGGAGATAGATGAAGACATTGTTTCTTGCTGCTTTGTAGTTTCAGAGGGAAAGAACTGCAGGAAATAAATGTGGCAAAGACATTTAAGCAGGTCACGCACCTAGTGATGTACTGAGCATCCCACTGATGAGGAAAACATCTTGGTCTCACCAATTTAAAGATTTCCATCAAAGAATAGGTATAAATATACATATATATATTTTCTTGCTGGAGTTGCTGTACAATGACTTACAGGAAAATTTCTGTGTATTCTCGGAGAGCGGCTTCTGATTTGTTTTGCATTTTAAACTTCAGACATTTTGACAGAACCATTATGGTGTTGAGAGTACACATCCTGCTGGTTCAGATAGGGAATAAATAGTTGTTAATGCTGAAAAGGTTAGGAGGATGCTAATTTCAATTGAAGCTATATTGCCTAGAAAGATTCTGGTTCGTTTTATTTGAGTGACCGCTTACGGAGTCACTGCAAGTGAGAAGAACATTTCTGTGAACTTTTTATTTAGTCCTAAACAAATGCGATTGGAAGAATTTTATTTGGTTGGAATAAGACCTTGGCATTCTGAGCTTTTGTAAAACCAGCGATGACTAGCCTTAGTTAGAACTAGACTTGCCATTTGCTCTGCATTTCATTTAAATGCGGATTTAAAATTCTTGGCTCTAATTCTTTTATTTTATAAATGATAACTGGTGTTAGTGATGAATCTGTCAGTAATAAACCTCTGTCAGTGTAGACTTTAGTGGCTGTGATTAATCTACTGTTCAGACTGGATGAACCAGCTGAACTTTCAAGTCAGTGCCATTTCATTTTAATAAATATGATAGATAATGATACAGACTTGTATCCCTTGCATTTTTTAAAAGCTTCTGTTAAACTTTGGCATTTAAATAGATTCAAAATAGTCTCTGTGCTCCATATGCAACTTTGCCTTGAATCTTACAGGCTAAATGGCACAGCACAGAGTTAAAAGACTTTTATAGGACAACTTTATTGCCCTGTCTTTTTTCCTTTGTCATTGGCTGCATTTGTGTACTTCCATGAATGTCCTTGTCTCCAGAGTCAGAGCTCCATTTTTGTAGCTCTTTGACTTGGGGTAGTCATTCTTTGAATATCTGTCTTACAGATAGAGTTTTTCAGTGCTGTTTTTGAAAATGTGGTTGCTCTTGGAAACAACATCTGTTAGTCCTAACAATAAGACATTGCCCAATTACAACATGAGCATGCACCTCTCTAAAAATCTCTTACCCATAATTGTGTCCTTCCAAGCTTTTTTTTTAAAAAAAAAAGTCTCAACTTTGCTAGCTTTATGCATTCTGCTGTATTTCCAGTTTTGAGTGCTCTTTATGTTTTATGGATGGATTTCCTTGTTCCTTCCCTTTCTTCCCCCTCAGCCTGATGTGACAGGATTATTGTCTGGGCAGTCGTGTCTGCTGTATCTGGGAGTGTGAGGACAGCCATAGTGAGTAAGGACAAAGTCTACTCAACCTGGTTTTCTGTTTTTGCAAGTACCTGGTAGTTAATAATTGAGGAATGGTTTTAAAAAGCAGGTGAAATGTGATGTAATTTACTTTTTTTCTTTTTTTTGATTATTTCCTATCCTTCTGATACAGTCTATATACAGCAAGTTACAGCTATCTGAAGCATTTTTGTTTAAATTCAGCTAACGACCACATTAATGGTGAGTCTGCTCAATGTTTCTTTCACCTGACTTTTTTTTTTTTTTTTTTACTTTGCCCCCCTCAAGCAATATGATTCATATTTGCTTTTAAGAGAAAGATACTATTTTACATATATGTCTGTTAAATGACTTTGTTATCTTTCTGAAAAATAACTGTCCATCTCCATTTTTGTGTATTCATAATTATATCTTTTATGGACTGAGTATGTGCTAATTCTCTCCACGTGTTTTCGAGGCTCAAATCTCTGTCCTAATTAAGTTATTTTCCTGTAGATGTCAGACAGTGTCTCTGAGCAAGCTGTCATCATTGTCACCTTTCTTGGTTCTGCTGGGTTCTTGCTTGGGTGTGTTGATGACAGTTGCACACAATTGTCTGTTTGTGATGCCATAAAGCATTTATATAATACCACAGTGTCCATGTGGGTAGGGAAGGCCATTCTCTTTTGCATAATTCCAAATGTTTGTTTACATGTGTGTATCTACTGTTTACTTGGACACTGAGCTACTGTTTCCAGAGCATGGGCCAACATTATATAAAGTCTCTGGTATTCTCACCATTGCCTGTGGTTCTGTGTTTGCTGCTTGTTGGTGTGTGGTTTTATCTCAGATGTTTTACCTTATCTGCAGTGACTTCAAGCAATGCAGAGTTTTACTGCATGACCCTGTGCAGCCACTGGAATTTTGGCTAACCCAAATAATCTTTCATCATCAGTAAACTTTGATTATTCATCATGTTGCTGATCACTTATTAAAAAAAAATAATAAATGTGTATGGAACTGCATGGGCTATAGTTTAGAAAGTGGCCTTTCTATTTTCATTTCTGACTTAGGTATTTGAGAGAACTTTATAGTTTCTTTTAGGAGGTTTTGGGCTTTTAAAAAAAGGAAGTGTTGTGTCACTTGGGTAATTTTTCCCCATGTTGGTTCCTTCAAAGAATTTTAATACAACTGTGAGATAGAAGCCCATAGAAATTGTACTGTCCCACACACAGCAGCACATACTGCTGCACTTACAGCAGATAGAAAAGATGTCATCAGTAAATTGGTAGAAAGTACAGTGGTCATGTAGTTTCCTGATATTCTCACGGTGGTCACTTTGGGCTGTTGTAAAGATTAATTTTATATGCCACCTTCACTTCGTGAGGTTGCGAGTTGGTAAATGAGAGGTTATGCTCCATAGCATGCATTGCTGTAGTGGGTAGTCTAGACCTGAAGGTGGTTTTTTTTTGCCTTTCTCACTGTTTGCTGGTGCTCCAGTTTGTGACTGTTTTATTGATGCTGCTTTTGCAATAAATGACCTTGGTATGTGGGGATTTCTTAGTTGACTTTTTTTCTGGAACTTTTTTCACTGAAAACTTTGCAGACTGCTTTGCTTAATCATTAGTATTAATGCAACGACTTGCTCTGTGCCTGCGTTATGCACAGATGGTTACAAAGCTTGTTACTGCAGCTCCAAATTACTGATTTTAGCTTCCCGGATAAAACACAGAGGCTCCTTTTTTGATCTCTGAAAGTTTCTATTGAGTTCTTGGAATTTGTTAGAATAACAGCATTGTGACTTTAAGTTGGTAGGAAAGACTGTGTACAAAATAAAACCATACGGTCCTATCGCTCTTCAGAGAATTACGTGAAATAAAACCTGATTTGCAGTGTGAGTGATGTGCTTGATCTCACAGACACCTGGGCAAAGGCAGTTTTAAACAAGCGGCTGTATTTTTCATACTGCAGTACTCCTAAACTTTGTTTATAAGGCAAGAACTGATCCCATTTTCCAGTCAGAATAATTACCGGAGAAATTTGAACATATTTTACTTTGTGCAAGACTACACGCGCGCACACACACACACACACACACACACACACCCAATTATTTCTATAAATTAAGCATTCTTTAAATTGTTGCTTAATAAGATAATTGGCCCTGTCTTCTCTTCAGAAGGCAGCTGTTTCTCGGTAGGGCAGTCGTGTTTGCTGGGCTCTGGACCATCCAGTCACTTCTTGGATTCTCTGCACAGTCTCAACTTGTTGATCTTCAGAGATTTTTCAGTCCTGCTTCTGAGGCTCTGATACATGAGGATGACTGGGCCTAAAGTGATTTTCATGCAATAAGAATGCTGTGTGCTCTTTTTTTTTTTTTTTCCCCCCTGTCCCTTACTGTAGCATCATTTGCTTGTATTTCTTTTGTTCCATTTCTCTAAGACAATACAGTTCACTTACCCAGCACTGTCCATGTGTGTATGTCATTTGCTTTTCTCAGGTTCTAGGAAACTTTTGTTTTGTAATAAAGCCATGGAGTTATAATATTCAACCACAGGTTGAGTGAGCTTTCTGAAATACCAAATCTTTGAGTATGTTTCTTTTTCTATTGTGTCACAGTTGGGATTACTGGAAAATCAGGACACGTAAGGTTATGTTGTGAACGTGGTTTTACCCAGGGACCTGGATCATACTCTTAGGATTTGATCAAAGAAAACATTTCTCTCTTCAGCTCTCATTTTGGCAAAAGAAACTTTAGTGTGAGGTTCACACTTCCTTTGCAGTCACCTTCCGTTATTTTGTCACACCCTTGTTCACTTACATCTGTCTGAGCTCAGCTGTGCTTTACTTAAGTGAAAACATGGTGACTCCCAGTGTGCTGTGTGGGCTGGCTGATTGGAAAATCCAGCAGACTGGCTTGTTAGCTGAGCTGTGGGTTTGATTTACCGAAAATCTGCTAATTAACTGTGTGTGCCAGACTGCCCATGCTTGTGTGCAAGGCAGCTATGCAGCACTTAGGCTGAGTTACATGCAGATGGTTTTCTATCATTTCTATCAGTTAATTTTTTTCCCCCCATACTTGAATATAAGGAGATGACACTGGCATAAGGAAAGTTGAAATAAAATGTACAGAAGAGGAGCAAAACCTGTTTGTGCTCAGCATTCCCACTTCTTTTTCAAGTGTAAGTCCAACTTGGATTTTTGTATTATGTTGTTAAATAACTAAGAAGGAATTTGTGATCTGTTTTTATGATTGTTCTGGGTAGTCTTACCACAGACCAGTCTATCAAGGGTTTGTGCTTCTTATTCCTTTCACACAGAGATATTTGGCATTCCACTGGTATTCCAGTACTTTCAAACAAAAAATGGAGCAGTAGCTTATAGTATTACTGTCCATGAGAGAAATGAGGCTATCTTAAGGGTGTTATTGCAAAAACAATATAGAATCATAGAATGGTTTGTGTTGGAAGGGACCTTTAAGATCACCTTCTTCCAGCCCCCTGCTATAAGCAAGGACACCTCCCACTAGACCAGGTTGCTCAAAGCCCCATCCAGCCTGGCCTTGAGCACTGTAAGGAGAGGGCATCCACAGCCTCTCTGGGCAACCTGCTCCAGTGTCTCACAACCTTCACAGTAAAGAATTTCTTCCTGATATCTGATCTAAATCTACCTTCTTCCAGTTTAAAGCCATTTCCCCTTTTCCTGTTGCTACCTGCCATTATAAAAAGTACCTCCCAAGCTTTCTTGTAGGCCCCCTTCAGGTATATTTTGGTATTATTATTATTTTTTCCTTTCCATTTGTTTGAGTGACAAAAATTTTCAAGAGTTTTGATTAGAGCCACTCTTCTGTAGCAGAGAGAGGCTGCAAAATTCTCAGGCCATGTTCCATCTATTAAGTAGAAAGGAAAAATCTGGTCTTCAACCTTATTGTTCTATCATTTTGTACAATCTGTAGACAATTAAAAGAACAAGGTAAGAAAATATTGTTTGCTTTTGCTCTGTATAAATAAATGGAAGTGAACATAATAGCAGCCAAAGGAAACATTCCTCTGTGATTGCAGCAAGGCTTGTCCAAAATAATAGACCTGGTGTTTTATAAATGCTAGGTTTGCCTTTGTTGTTTAACATTTTAGTCTCTTTAATGTGCATACCAGGATAAGTGTAAAATTTCAAAATCCAGCAGTGGAAGCCTTCTAAGACCGGACCACCTGCTGTGTGTGCTGCTCAGATTGCTCAGTTACATTATTTCTGCGTTGCAAATCGAGGATGCTACTCAGTTGAAGTACTACTTGAAATTAAGTGTTTTGCTGGTCATCACTTGGTGTTGGAACAAGAAGTTTTATACCAATGTCTTGGAGGGAAAGTCTTCTGAAAAGTGATACATGTTCAAATCAAGTGAGATTCACAGAGACCTGAACCCAGACTGAACTGCTTCCATTTCTCGTGAAATGAGGACTTTGTGAGACTGCCATTTCCTGTGTTTATCAGGAGTTGTGCTTAGGTTTTAGCACTGAAGTAAGTGTTGAAGATGCATGCGAAGCTACTTCTGTCACTCTGGTCCCAGCAGTACTGGTGGTTAATGAAAAAGCTATGACGAATAAATTCTTTAGGCTTTAAAAGTATCTTCATGTAGCTTTTCTTACAGAAATAAAAAGCACTTTGGCATGAAACTTTAAATAAACCATGTAGTACTGTATAGTAAACAGTGATTTCTTTGGCTGAAAAGCATCTGAGTCAGCATAGAAGATGGTCTGAACATTCCTTAGTCTCATGCAAAAAGAGGAGTTGATTTGTGCTGACAGGACAGTGGTCTTCACACTACTGCAATTTTAGACAGTGAGTTGGATTGGTGTACCCAATCCAGATGGTGGGCAGGGTTATTGCTCTGTCTTACAACAGATCTTTCACTCTTAGCAGCTCGATCAAATGGGAATTTCCAGTGTTCATAAGCAAAAACATCTCTTACCTTAGTCTAGTCAAAATCTTGTAGGAAGGGCTTGTAAATATTTGTAAGCTCTGACATGGAAGTACTTGCCAATCTGTGATCCATTTAAAAAAGTCATCCCTGGCAGAATTTCAGTTTAAAACTGCCTCAAGGATCTGTTTTGGGTTTTTTTGGAGGGTGAGGTGGTGAGATTTACAAATCTGGCACTAGAACGTAGCACATGCCCTTCTAGCTACAGTTGATGTTGAACAAATGCTGTCAAGTGGTTGAATCTGCCCCTTGCAAGATCTAATGAGGAAATCATGCTTTAATACAATTTAAGGTATTAACATAAATCACAGGTAATTTAATACCATTTTAGAGGCAGCTCAAATGCGTTCTGCCACCTGGGTTTGTCACTTGGTTACCTCCTGGTAACAAGGTCAGGTTTTACTCTCTCGGCTGTGCTGAGCATTTGTTCAGTGATGTAAACAGCTACAGTGATGGAAAAGCAGTGGCTAGGGGACTATAAAAGCGGTATGTAAGAAGCCCTGTGAATGTTGACTGATGAGAACTTATTTTTTTAAATTTAAACACCTTATTTTTTCCACACCAGATGGATTTGCAGGGGAATAATGCTTTGAGCAAACCTGTCTTGTAAAATTAAAGGATGTATATAAGGGATATGCACAGCATTTGCAAAGAAAACAGCCTTAGCTCTTAATTTTTCACACTGAAGGTAGTGCACCATAGTAGGCTGGATCCGATTTGCAGGATTGTGCTGTGAATACTGTAATGGCTAATGATGTGGATCAGTGCTGGGGTGGGTAACTTGCAGGCCATTAGCCTGTGTATTTTTGGTTTTCTTTCAATAATCTTCATCATTATTAATCTTTAGAATTTAATACAGAAATGAGTGACAAAAATTCTGAGGTGATGTTATTGTGGTTTCCATGACAGCAGTGGATGTGGTAGTCTTTCATAATAGTAATTTTTTAATTTTCCTTTTTGCTGGGCTGCTCTGTACAGTTTTACCTTACAGCTCTGACTTGTGGTTGGTCCATGTCCTTTTTACCCCAGCCCCCCACTGCAGCACCGGAACAGCTCAAGGTCAAGAATCCGGCTGGTAAAGGAAACTGTTTTGTTTTGCATTAAGATTAATGGAGCTTTAAACTAACCAAGAGAGAGGGATTGTTCTGCTGGAATTGTTAAACACATCCACCCCTTTCAGCAGATATGTTTTTGTTCTCAGTAGTGCTGGGAGTCAGTTTTTGACAGTAAGATATTCAGTGCATAGTTCTTTTTTTCTTTTAAATGGGAAGTGAGTTTGGGTACGTACGTATGGCTATTACAATTAAGACTTAAGTAAACTATGGACCATATTATTACTCACAAGGGAATTGTTCAGTTAGAGACGATTCAGAATTATAGTCCTATGCCTTTGTTCGTGTGTGTGTGGTATGTTAGATTATTCAGCAATGAGATATGCTGACTGTGGTTCATTTTTCCAAGTGACTTGATGGCAGTATAGAAAGAGAATTCAAAGACAGAGCCTCTTAGCCTTCCTTGTCTGTTTGAGAGGCAAAATGGTTTCCACCTTTTTCTCTAATTGTTTTCAGGAGTCCTTTTGGGAACAATATGGCAGCTGCTTAAGTAATTTGGAAACAGAAAAATCTCCAAGTAAAGATTGAGATGTTCTATCAGTAGCGTGGTTTTCATACATGTAATCAGTTTGCTTCTGCTGATGCTTTTTCCTAATCTCTGTCCCCATTCATACCCACTTTTCCAGACCCTATGTGTGCACTGCCTGTGTGCTAAGAAGCACAGCCGTTGTTATGGCTCATACCCTCTGTTCATTTCTGTGTACTGGAGTCTGCGCAGCAGGGGAAGTAAAATGCAGCATTCTTCCTTTGGTTCTGGCCCAAGGTGTTGTAGCTCTTCTGCCTGCAACCAAGCAATAACTTGTTGGTCTTTCTGATGAGGAGAAGTTCACTGCCTGTGTGCTGACCAAAAAGCCTACAGTCATTAACTGAGAACATACGCATTTCACAGACGGAGTGGTGGTGTTTCCAGACGTATGCTTCCAAATTCTTGAGACCTTTTTTAGCCAGTTCACCTGCATCTATTACCTGCTGAAGTATTAACATCTTCTGCTGCACAGTGCCTTGAAAGTACAGTTATCTGTTTTCATTTTCTCTCGGTAAGACAGATGATCACCCTGGAGGGTATAAGGCAAAGACCAGAAATTGGAAGGGTTCTCCTACAACTGCAGTTTCCTAAAGAAAATAAATCAGAACTGAATTTGTACAGGAATGTTTGCCTCGCATTCCACACACTGAGTCAATTTATCTCAGGGGCTCTTTTTCCTCCTCCCCACCCTCCTTAAAAGCCTGGTGACTGGAAAAAAAAAAAAAAAAAAAAAAAAAAAAAAAAAAAAGTTATATGGCAGAGGATAGGAAGAGATTGTAGCCACTGGTGCCAGGAATCATCAAGGAATGCTTAAGCAGTGCCTCTTGTGACAGCATCCAGTCGATTGGAAAAGCAGTATGTGCCATCTGGCTTCAATTTTTGACTTAATTAAATGCATGCAGCCGTTTTTAACAACTCGGCTGAGATTCAGCTGTCTTGACATTTTGTGAAGAGTTGGAGTTTGGATTTTGTTGGGGAAGCTACAATAGTCACCTGATTAATGTTGTTCAGTTCCCTTTCATTGTGGACTGTCAGTTTGCTAATATTTGAGTGACAATTCTGTTTAAATAAACTCTAAAGGAGTTGCTGATTCTTGGAAGTCCAATTCAGTAAGGTTTTTTCACTCCAGATTCTGGGATTTTTTTTTTGAAACTGCAGTTACAGTGGTTTTTAATTTTTTTTACTAGCAAAAGGAGATTTTTAAGTTCAGCCAAATAATTTGTCTGGGAAAAAGGAAGGTTTCTTTGTTGAAGAAGTTAGGTTACTCCACCCAGAGACTCCGTATCAGTGGGATTATAGCTCTGAGTAGGGAGGCAGGGAGTGGAAGGATGAGGGGAAAGAGGAGAATGCTTTCTTTGCTAACAGCAGGGCCCTCTTTACTGCAGCAAATAGCAAGGAACTACTTTTGATGGTCAAGCAAACAATCTTGTATTGTTGAGAGCGTGTCTTTTTAGTTCTGTCATCTGTTACTTCATCCTGCACCATTACTGAAACAGCAGCTTCCCTATGGGGATGAAGGATGTTGGAAAACAACATCTCTGCACCTACCCATGGAATTTTAATGAAAATAGTAGTCTGTTCTGTGAATGCTGGTTTTGAGTCTTCATCATTTTGATCTTTTAACATCTTCAAAAGAACATCAGAACAAAAATTCATAGGAACAGTATTATTTGCCATCTCTATTAGGTTAAAAACTCACGCCATTGTCTATTTTATGTAGGTCTATCAAGTTGATTAGTTTACTTGAGGAATCCTAGTGTAAGAGGAGTTCTTTTGCCATTTTCCTAGAATTCCCAGACTGTCAGTCTTTCTCTTTTTCATCCATTTGTAGAGGATTACCCCATTTGTTCCCAATTTTGTCTGTGGGTGGCTATATTCTTGGAATGCTGTTGTTGAAAAGGAGTGGTTTTATAGTTACATATGCAGGAGTTCTAAGCCTTTTCTAGTTCTGTAATGTAAGAAATGTTTTTGCCTTCTAATCTTTCTAGATCTCTTATTTTTAGCACATTATCCTTGGCCAGTTGCCACCCATTGTATAAATGGAATTCTGCAACTCTCATTATGAAAGTCAATTTGCTTAGACCTCTTTAGCTGATCCACTAAGTACGATATCCAGATCCCTCCTGCTGTGTCTTAACAGCTGCTCTGCAGGCTTGGGTTAGCTTTAACGTTTCATTTACATGCTTCTCTTTTTACCCCTCTCTACTTGTCAAACTAACAAGTCCCCTAAGCTGTGATACTGTGCTGGCATGTGTCTTTGGATACTGGAACAAGTCTCTGGTCTGCTTGTTGAGGGAAAAGATTTTGAAATTGCATACCATGGTCTGCATACCTTCATATCTCAATTCCCCTTTTTCCATTCATGCCTGAAATCAGTATTTGTGAAGAAATTGCTGTTTTGACAACTGTGCTGTTTGGTCCACAATCTGTAGCAAGAAAACAGGGAGCTGTCAAACTTTCCTTATGCAATTCATCTGAATATGTCCTGAGCCTGGCTCTGAGAGATCTCTCAAGGGGGAGGAACTGCTGGATTTCTGCTTTCAAACCTACTGACTTCTTGGCCTTTGAGTTCAGAGTGCTGGGAATCTTACAAACAGTGTTTCTTGCAGAGGAGGCACTTTGTAATGATAACACAGCAACATCCTTCTAGAGTTAATCTGATTACTGTAGGACTAATTGACTCAAAGCAGTTGAGAATGGATGAAATCTAATTTCTTGTTGTACACCTGCACGTGTAATCATCAGGGTAAAGAGAGACTGGGTATTTGATCAGCTCGGACTGTTTGGAATGACTTTCTCAGTTGCTTCTGCTTTATTGTTTTTATTTATTGCAGAGTTAAATACTTGTCTGAATAATCCCCTGAATCTTTCAGTGATTATGGATTGAGTATCAGAGCATGAGATTCTTGTACCGTGGTGTGAATGTATTGAGGTTGTTTTGCTTGTGTTTCTCCCAAGCTGTTTTAATGAGGTTTTTTACTTGAACTCTCTGGGCTCTCCTGTAGTGGTAAACACATCCTTGCATAATTTACAGAAAGCGTTTATCAAGTAGTTCTACTTTATCCTTATTTTTCGCGGTTCACCAGCAGTATATGCAAACAATATTGACAGCTTTGCTAACCACGAAACTGGTAAGCAATGCAAGGAAAGCCTGAATGTTAGGAAGAGATCTTAAGGAAAGCTGTCTTACTGATCTGTTTCCCCTCTGTCCACATGCTTGTTTGAAAGATTTGAGGACAGAAACTCTGGCCAGAATTGGGTTGGGGTGAGAGGAAAGGAAGTGATTCAAGCTAGCGGCTTGTACTCAGTTGAATTGAAGTTGGCAACGGACTGTTGTGGCACCTCCTGTGATTCTGGATTGCAGAGCATCACTTGAAAAGATCTGGAAGGCCTCTAAATTAGGGAGAATTGCTTACTTTCAGTGATGGGCTGTGATTCAGGGAATGGTGCACAAGGTGATCTCTTGGTTATTTAGACAGCACTGTGAGATAAAAGCATTGTTTTCTCCTCAGTGTCAGAGCCATATTGTTTTTCTGTTGGCTACCACAGTTTTGTCTTTGTGCTGATGTTTTAATATCCAAATAAGGAAAAAGTGGCAATATTTAAGGAAGTGGTTCCTGAAAATACAGGTAATAACCCTATTTTGACCTGTTGGGATTAGAGGAGATACCAAGAAGTGTAAGTTGAAGCCAGAAACGTTCAGAGTGGGTCTAAGGAAAACCTTTTATACTGTAAAGGCAGTCAGCTGTTAGAACAGCTTCCCAAGGAAACTGTATCTCTTTCCTCCTGAAAATTTTCCTGTTTCTACGAAACTGGCCTGTTTTGGAATGCCACAGTTTGTATGCAATCAGTAGAAAACACTTGAAGAAGTGAGAGTTCTTTCTTTGCAAGCACTCATCTGGAACTGGAGCGGGAAAAGGAATGCCTGAAGTTGTAGCTAGATTGTTATATGTATATTTTCTGCATGAAGGAACAATCTATTTGGATATACTAATAGAGTGTTTAGTGCATTGAGGTCTTGGTGCTTGACAGAGGCTCTAAAAGACCATGGTGGTGGAAGGTTTTCATTGTTGTATTCTGGGGAGCCAGCTTTTGAACCTGAAGATATTTTTACTTGTTTGCTGTGCGTAGGCTGCATACAAGTGTATGGATGTATGTCTGTATATGTTATGAAAAGGGAGAGAAATTCCCCTACAATGATTACCTTTAAGTGAACATCTTCATCATCCTTTCATGTTTCTAATTGGGAATGAACCTGTTACTTGGAGGAGGGAGTTCTAGCCAAATAAGCTGAGAATGTAAAAACATGAGATCTCAAAGTCCAGAAGTTTGACCCCTTCAAAACCAAAGGAAGAAAACAGTGGTGTAAGCTGGCTTTCCTAGGATTGTTGGTCTCATTTCACTCACTGTAATGCTTTTCATACAGGAGTTTAAGACTTCACCCTGACTGCAGTTTAAATATTATTCAGAGAACTGGCACTGTGCCTCGTATAAAAACATCTGCACACTGCTCTGAGAAATGCAATTAATGTTATTTGTAGGGTACAGTTTACTTGGCTGTTATAAAATTGTGAGTTAGAAAAGTACTGATCAAAAGATACCAGACACAAAACATTGAAAGATTAACTTGCTTGAAGTTTGAAAACAGAAAAGTAAAAAGCTTTATTCACCACCTTTGAGTACTTAAAAAGGGAAAGGATTCAACATATTAACAATGCCAAGGAAGATTTTTAAATGAGATTACAAGAACTTTCATTTTCAAAGGATATTTGGTTTAAGTTATTTTCAAGTGAAATGTTTTGCTCTCTTCAGTTCTACGTTCTCACAGTTGCTAAGATTGCCAGTGACAAGTAGAACACGGATTTCAAATCACCAGTTTTTTGTTCAGTAATTATGATACATAATCTCTTTGCCAACAGAAGGGCATATACAGCAATAAATGTCATAATAAATCTTGAGTGGAAAGTTCAAGGTGTTTTGTTTGTTTGAATGTGTGACAAAAGGAGCTTTACGGTAAGGAGAGGATCTCTGGAAGAAGAGGGAATCTTATTTTTTCTTAAATGTTTGGGATTTGTAAACCTGATAGAAGACCAGGTCTTGTCTGCTATGTGAATTGACTTGGATTTCCTGGATTTTGTTGATTGAAACTTGGGGTATGATGTGTAGCCAGGACACAGGAAGATGGACTTGTTCCATGGCTAAAATAGAAGGTGGAATGAACAATGATTGCACCTTCACAGATATGTACCTTCTGGATGGGCAGGAGTGGGATGGTCCTTACAGCACTAAGGGTAGCGCTCCAGCTCTTGCACCTTTACGGCCCTGACAGACACACAGACAACTGAAAAATACTAAAGTTGTTTTTATTTATGCAGCACTAAGCAGCATGGAAAGTCCCATCACACTTGAAGCAATTGCCACGTGCGTGTTTTATGAGTGGTGATCTGGGCTCCAGTGGACTCCTTTAGTTATCTTGCTCAGTTGAGAAAACAAAATATTATTTTTACAGTGACAGTAATAGAGCATGCATGTTGTATGTAGATCCATTTTAAAATATGAGAATGCCACGACCTTGCATTCCAGAGGAGATTAAGTAGAAAACATCAGTAAAAGCCATCTGCAATCAGATTCTTTGCAGTTTTTCTTTTGGTGCTTTTGATCTGAGGTGAAACCAGTGAGTGATGTGAAAGTTGCCTTAGCAGAGCATGAAACTTCCTAACTTACTGCATGCATTTGGCAGTTGTTCAAATGGCTCTGTGTGGGGTCAGTTGTACTTTAACCGTGAGCTTTAGGTACATTGCTGGAGAGTCCAAGCCATTTGATTTGTCCTCTTCTTGCCTTGGTTAATATGTTGTGTCTTAAGAGTGAAAATATTTAACAGAGTGATATTTATTTCTTCTTTCCACTAGTCAGATGCTAAATGTCATGATCCAGATAACTTATTTTTTTTAATCGCTCTGCAGATTCAAACTACTGTGTTAAAGCTATTGCAATTTGGGAGCTGGCCAAACTTAGCTGAGGAGTTTCTTATCTAGCCTAGTCATTCTGTAAGCATTCCCTTAAAGCTCTCCTTAAGTGAGAGTAATGAACTGGTAACATCTTACTGTTTCTCCATCTGCCTGCTCAACATCTCGGCAAACTGAATTTAATAGAAATGTACTTCAGGATTAAACATTTTGGAAACAATTCTGTTTTGGTGTTGTTCAATGCAACAAAGAAACAGCAAGTAAATTGCAGTATTGCTTTAATGCCAGAATAGGCATTTGTGAGCCAGAGCTTGATGTATCTTTTGTATCAGTATTGTGATTGTCTATCTTCTGCAATCTGTACCTTTCTTTTTTAAAAGCAAACACGAAAAGAAACCTCTAACTTCTTGTGACTGGAGTCGTGGCTGTTTCCATTAATCTTAGGGAAAACTTGTTAAATTTCAACATGTTTAGACACTACCTTAATGCTCTTAAATGTTGCCAGTGTGTCTATTAACAGAGGTGTTCTGTCTCTTCAGCCACAGAACTATTTTTATAACCTCTGAGGAATATGCCTCCTTTGATTTGGACTGTTTTCCTTTGTTTCCTCCTCCCCACTTAATTACTTGATTTTGGTCGCTGTTTTGCTAGGTACAATACTTCAGTCAAATTGCTCTACAGTAACTCATGCAGAATGCTTTGCTGCACGTCTTCTCATGCACACAAAAATAAGTATTACTTTGTCTACATAGTTACTTAAAGCAGTCATTTGCACTACTGTGCTGTTGACCATGCTGACAAGCAGGCTTAGAAATCCTGTAGAGTTCTGTTCTTCATCTTTGTGTGTGTGGGTTTGTCGGATGTTTGGGATGGGATCATCCACAAGCAATGCACAGCCTGATAGAAACAGCTATGAATTTATCAGCCACAAAACAGCAGAAGTAATCCCTGACTCAAACGTTACACAGTGTAACTCTTCTCCCCTAAAGCCAAGCTGCAGATTTGGTAGGCTTAGCTGAACCTCTAAATATTTTAACCTTGTTAATATGGCAGTATTGTAAATATTTCAGCACAATTTGTATTTGAGGTGGTTAGGAGGATGTAATAGTCTGTAAAGTAATGCTCCTACTTAAAAATAAATAAAAATGAAAGCCAAAAGAAGCTTTCCTGCTTTTTGTTGTCGTTCTTGTTGTTTTTCAGGGTGAAAGAGCTAAACCACTGCCTGCAGTGTTGTCTATTTGTTCCCAGGTTCACATTGCAATTTACTGATCTGAGAACCGGAATGTTTCACAATAGGCCTATCCTGGAGCAGGACAGGTGGGGGAGAGCTTTCGGGTAGGTAGGAGGCCGTGCTCAGAACCTTCTGTACCATGTGTTTGTTCACATGGGAACGCAGCCATGGAAGCACAGAATAAATCTTCTTGCAACCCAGCATGTGCAGGACTGCGAGGTGCCTGCAGGCGGGAAGGAGCTTGGGGCGAGGAGACGTGTGATGCTGTGAGGCCAGCAGCTGTGACAGTGGGATCTCACCAGTGCCCGTGCTCCTCTGCTGGCCTGTGCGGTGCCAGGGGCTGGTCTCTGCTGCTGTACACCCAGTCATGGAATTACCTTTTGTTTCTCTGTTCAGTGGTAGTGCAGCGTAAAAGCAGGCCTTGTCACAAGTGGACATTTGTAAGGACATAAGCTTTGTGTTCTTTTTCGTGCTTACTTTCTTCTTCTCTTTTTTTTTTCTTTGAATTTGGATAAAGCTCATACTTCTGAAAAAGTTGATACAGCCTTTGAGGTTCCAGACGGTGCTCCTCTATGAAGCAGGCTGATGGTTAGGCTTTTGCAGTTCAGGTAATTTGTTCTTAGAAAATTGTGGCACACTGCGAAATGGACTGCATTAAATGTGCTTTTTTAAAAATGTATTTATCATTCAGTGTACTGAAAACTTCTTTCATGTTAAACTTGATTACAGTGTGACTTTTTTGCCCTTCTTTTTGCACAGAATTTAAATATGTGCTGATAAGTCTTACCTAAGACTTTTTGTCAGTAAAAGACCGCACTCTTTCACTTGTACTCTTGTGACAGAGACTCACTGTTCACTAGGTATGTTTCTGGTCCTGTGCTGCTTATATTTTAAATCCTCTTGACAAGCAGAGCAACTATGGTGCTCCTTGTGCATATGTATAATTAATAAGCTGCTTGTATTGCCTCCTAATCTAGCTTATCGTCCTGAAGAAAAGTGTTTTCAATTTGCAAAGAAAGAAAAGAATGAAAGGCTGGGGAGCTGCAATGTAACACCAGTGCGGAGGAATAGCATTACCAAGTATTGACGGAGAAGGAGGCTTGCGTTCCTTATCAGGAGACCAGTAAATTGCACAAGTTTGAAAGCTCGGCCAGTTTTTCCTTGTATGCACTTGACAGTCTCTCTGTAAGGATCCTGAAAATGCACATTTGGATTTAGGGTGAAGTAAGCAACATTTTTAGTGAGTTTTGAACTTCTGGTTCCCCGTTCATAGGAAGTTTTCTCCTTTATTTTTTTTTTCCAACTACATTTTTACAGCTTTAAGCAATATTAGTGAGCAAATCATAACATTATTAAGCATGCTGAGTTACCTGTTTACTCACTGCTTTGTGCTCAGCTCTTGAAAAATTGATACTGAGCTACCGAGCCATAGCTGTGATATCAGATGATATTGCTGGCTCTATGGCAGCAGACTGTCTGGTCGTGTATCTCTTAGATCGCTGTGGAGAGCATCGCATGAGTGGTAGTGCTTACAGTGCTTGGCTCCTGGAGGTTTGCTTACAGTGAAGCAGCGAAGGGAGAAAACTGGTAGCTTTTAATACAGTCATCACTGTAGTGGCTGTGTGTGTAGGACTGGGAGGATAAACCTCTGAAGCAGAACAAATGGACTCTTTGTATACTTGCTTTTTTATTCCTGGTTAAACTGCTATGTAGCATGGCTGTGTATTGGACCCCAAAAGTACTTTAATCACTTTTAATAACTAAGCTAGCTAACTGAGAGGCCTGCCTTTGCATCTTGTGTCTTATAGATAAATATGAAATGTGATAATCCAGTATGAGATGGAGTACAGCAGTATTCTAGGAAGAGTATATATTCTGAATCACAGAGGAGCTTTAAACTTCATGGGAGGACCACTGTCCAAAAAAAGTTTGAAAATATGAGTAGTAAGGATGTGAAGTATTCAGAGGATATAAACTGAAAATGGTTGTACTTTCAGCAAGTACATTCAACTTTGGAATACAAATAATAACTATGGTCCATAGGCCTCTCTGAAAATAATGCCTCCTGTTTATTTCCACGGAAACTGCAGCAGATACAAAGAGCACTGTAACACTGTATAACATAGATTACCACCATTAGCTATGGATTTTTGCCAGTTATGAACAAGAATCCATGTGCTGTGCTTTTAAGAAAAAAAAAAAAAAATCTGTGCCCGTGGAGGGGACTCACTGCTTCGTATCTGCTGTGGTGGTGGTGTTGGTAGGAGAATGTTGCTTGTTCAGTCCATCTTTCATTGGCCCAAAGAGATGAATGTCAGGAGATAGAAAATCCAGCCTGCACAGGGGGTGTGGCAGGACAGTACAGCCAAGATTGGCAGTATTCTACATGATCTTCAAACTGATATGGGGCCTGGCTTTACCATGTTGCATGAGAAAAATTGTCTTTTTCTCTGGCTTGACTCTGTTAGCTTGAGCTTAAAGCTTAGCCAGCATTGCACTTAGGTCTCTGTAGTCATTGTTTTGTGTGGGTTCCAGGTAATCCAAAAAGGATCACCCCTTTGCTCCCCCAAAAGACAGTGCACCTCACTTTACCTGCTGAAGGATATGTCTTGAACATTTTCTTTGATGTGTAGTTCACATATCACCATTCCACAGACTGCTGTTTTAGTTCTGGTTTGTACCAATGACACCACATCTTACCGTCTGTAAGGATGTGAGCCAGGAAACTGTCACCCTCAGCCTTGTATTTGTTCACTAGGTCCTGACAAACTTGTGTACAACGTTCATTCTGTTCCTGTGTGAGCATTTGTGGGCCCCACCTGACACAAACTTTGTGATACTTGAACGTTGCCACCAGTTTCCAATGTATTGAAACTGATATTCAACTCTATAGATGGTTCTCTGGTTGTAATCCACCAACTTGCACAGGTGAGCTGATTGAGACACTCTTCATTTCTTGGTGTGACAGCTGTGGATGGCCATCTGGAACAAGGCTTATCTTTCGTGTTGCTGTTGCCACTGTTGCCACACCACCCACTGCCTCACTGTGCTCACATCCACTGCTTGATCTCTACAAACATTCAGCAAGCATCAATGCATGTCAGTGGGTGCCTTTTTTTTCTGCGTGAAGGAATTCAATGGTACGCTTTTGCTTTATGTGCGCTTCCACTTCAGAGGCCATTTTGTCAAACTGCCCCTCTGCTGCCATCTCCTTGCACGGCAACAACATGTAGGGGGTTTTTGTTTGTAGTGAGGTAACTATGACTAGGAGATGAAAACAAATCTGTGGCTTGGATAACCACGTTGAAGATGCAGGGAGACTTAAATTGAGTGTTGCATGGAAAATGAAAGACCAATGACCATTAAGTGTTATAGATCTGTTGTAGCTCTGAAATCCTGGCTGTAACCAGACAGTCTCTCCAGCTTTGTGTAACTAATTAACATGTTAGAGTAAGAAAATCTCTGCTTTTGTGTACAAAACCAGAAACCAGCAGGTTAGAAAGTGAAGAAAATTAGAGATATTTTAGGTACCCTGTGCTTTATTTAAGTAGTGCTTCAGAGAGTTTAATGGAATGTTTCTTCTCACAGTTATTTTGTGTAACTTGAAAAATAAAGAATATTAACACAGGAGGAGTCCTCACAGCTTTCCTTAGATAAATAAATGGGATTTACGGGTCTTTCATAGCACAGTTATCTGACTTCCTGCACTTACTTCAGTCTTACTCATCCCTTGGAAACCCCCCAGTGTAAAAAGCTGCAGTTCTTCCTTCTGTTCAGCGTGTGAGGAAGCACCAATTGCAAACCATACTGCTACACTACCTTGGCTGCTCATATCTGTGATGTGATATGGATCCAGGCCAACTTAAATGAACTCTTGCTAGCTTATCTCTGCCTCCTTGTGTTTTTCTCCTCAGTTCAGTGGAAGCAGAGCTCATTCAGCTTGCCAAGAAGCTTTGGGATGTACTCCCAAGCAGGCGTATCTGCACCTCTGGAAACATAAGAAAAAAAACAAGGACACCAGTACAACTTTCCTTTAGGTTCTTAGGGCTGCGTGCCATTCTGGTGTGTCTGTGTAGTGTTTTTCCCCTCCCAAGGTGCCTTTGGGAGGTACAGACCTTTACTTATGAAACATGAGCTGTACGTACACAGGAGAAATTAAGTCATGTGAATTGATGCTTCCTGTAGTCCTCAGCTGATAAAGGAGCTAACAAAAACATAGAGAGTAGAGCTAACTCTGACAAAAGAAAATCATCAACCTGTTTACTTACTAAGAAGTTTGTAATATATTCCTAGTTTCAATTAAGTCTTAAATTTTGATATATAGTAATAATATTCCCTTTTAATATGAAACAGGCAAAAGCCCCGGATCTGCTTTTAAATATACCATTTGTTTTGTCTGTTAAAAGTGGAATTGTAGTTATTAGAAAAATAGCAAAGTTCATCTTCAGGAGCTAACAAATATGGAAAAATATACATTAACCAATCTTCAGATGCATAGAGAGCTCAAGCAAGCAAACAAAAAAACCTCTAAGAGATACAAGCTGGTCATTGACTTTCAGTGTCTAGAGTTGACTAATTGACTGTTAGTTTCTAGAGTTTATAGTAGCAAGGTGCTTGAAATAGGCAATCCAGAAACTTCTCAGTCCAACAAGGAGCTTCTTACAGAAATAACCTGTCATGAATACCTGTGCGCAGAAATTCAGACTTCTATCCAGCTGACTCAAAGGCCAGAGTCAAGACTGCAGTAACAAAGTGAATTTGCAAACCACAAGAGTGAACCCTCGATTCTTTTTTTACCTCCCGTTTCTCTTGTTGTCTTTTAGAGTTGAGAAGTACAAATTGCACTCTCTATGAAGACCAGGCTGAAGTAGGCGGTGGCAAAAGTGATGCTTTCCTATCTTTCATGTTCTTTTTGAGGAGTGTGGCTAGGATGCTTTTTGGAGGAGAGGTAAGGGAGCAGATTTAAGTACAGATTTCAGTTCCGAGTATTGAAGCAATACTAAGTAATGTGAAGTGCATAAACACTGATTAAAGCAGTAAGAGAATCCTGTAATTACTTTTCTTTGTTACTATGCCATATCTGTCAGGTGTTGGGCTAAAAAGAGCATGTTTTCCAAAGCCCCTTCCTAACAAGTTGTGACTAAAACATATTGCCGTGTCATTAGCAATTAAAGGATCCGTCTCCAAAAAACCAACCTGTTCAGCAGCAGCTCCGTTCTGAGCACTACTGAGGGATCCACTCAACAGTGTGTGTGCTACTCTCTCTGTGATATGATAAAAAAAATCTCCAATGATTTTTTTTTTTTCAGTGCATCAACTCATTACATAAGCCCCTATGGATGAGGAGACCTATGAATGAGCAGTCCTAGGAAGAATTTGCTAGGGTTTATTTGGCTGAAAATTAATTCACACAGTGAAAATTTTGAAGCAGTTTTGAGATAGGTATTTCTGATTATAACAAAGCAACAGAGTTTCCTGTTGGAAAGATAGTTGGCAAGCTTGAAGTAAGCATTAGCTGGAGATTTTAAGCTTCAGCTGGGAAACGGTGGAAGACCGTTTGTGTGGTGGATTTACCTAAGAGCGAGAGATCACTCAGGCATCTGGAAGTGGCGTGGTTTGGCCTTACGGGTAGTTTTGTACCTGTGACGCTTAAACCTGCACTGCCAACGATCCAGAATGAAGGCAGACACGAGGCAAAGGCAGGGGGCATTTTCCAAACCTAAATGTTATTGAAATTACAAGCCTCTGAATACAGTTTTTATTTACAAAAATAAAAATGAACTGTTTTCATGATTGAGTTTGTAATGCAACTGATGCAGTGTTGATTGTATTCTTGGATCCGTAACAAGGTTTCCCAGGTGCTGCTGTTCACTTAATTGCAAAATGCTGTATTACTCTGCAGTAGTCTGGTCAACCCCTTTTCCCCAAAAAGATGATATAGAAGCCAGTTGTCTTTTTCACTGTGAAGAAGAATGCTCTCTTACCAGTTCAGTCAAATCAAAATGTAGGCGAGTCCTATGATGCTTTGACTTAGTGATCTTCAACAATGAGTTTGATTTATGTTTAAATTCCAACCTCTGAGTCTGTGTTTACGAAAATGCTACTTAGCTATTCTATCTCCTCCTAGGCATATAGATCTTACACATAAAACAAAATTCAGTATTTCTGCCTAGGCAATCCTTTGTTTGCACTTTGCAACTGCAGAATTAGGATATGTTCGGGATATCCTATTGAAGGAAAAAAGCTTATGGTGACAGTTGTGGGAATGAAAGGCAAATTTTGGGTGTTAAGCCTGCAGTGATCCTTCAGAAGTCTGCGTGGCTTTTCTGTGAAGGTGGTCACAAGAATTTGCCTTTAGAGAAATTTTCTAGAGGACCAAAGGGTGGAAAAGGTACTGCTTTGCTGCCAGCTCTCTGCATATTTTGGCTCATGCTTTTAAGATCCGTCTTGTCTCAAAGGAAAACAGCTGTTCCATGGTGTTCATAAATAATACAGACAGTATCTCGTGGGTTCCACAATATTCTCAGTTTCCTTAACAATGTCAGACTCATTTTAAGGCAGTGGTATAAGCAGTCTTTAATTGTCTGTCAGTTACCAGGATGTATGAGTTCAAAATTTCCCGTTCAGTACAGTATTTAAAACAGTACTGGCAATGCTAACATCCTAATCTGCTGTGCTAAGACAGGACTATTTTTTTTATTAAGACCATTATATACTGCTGGGATACACAAATCTGAGAAGTGTTCTTCACCAATGTAGGCAGCAGTGTGAGATGTAAGCCAAACTTATGATATGTGCATATGCATATATAGGTGGTGGGATCACTTCATGAGAAAAATAGAAGGATAATTACAAACTTTTTCTTTTGGTTCAAGAACTGCTGTACAAACATTCTTCCCTGAAATTCCTCTCATACTTCTGCAAATGCTGTTGGTTGGTGAGTGTTGAGCTGCATTAGTGTGCACATGTGATGAATTCTTTTGCCAAACAGAACTAAAGACATTTGACAAAATGATGTAATTCTGATGTAATAAAGTGCATACTTTCTTAATCAGGAAGAGCAGCTAATTGCATGAATATGTGAAGTTTTGTTATTTCTTTAAAAGGTTTTTTTTTTTTCAACTGATGTGTTTGCTGTTAATTATGTCATCAACATCTGTTGTATTGTGAAGCTTATTTGAAGGAGAGCTACAAATGAAAGCCAATTTGGAAAATGTCCACTTAGAGTAGTAAGCATGCTCCAATTTCAGAGCATAAAAATTGTCCTGTGTTCTATCAAGATTTGCTGCTAAATACATGCAGCTTCTTGAAGCACTTATTTGTATATTTTCTGTAAATTTATGTTACTTTACTCTGTGGTGATTTGAATGCATTAGTTGCAAATCCACAGCACGATGCTAGAATTTCTTAAGAAAAAATATCATCACCTTTCTCAAGTGAGTGAGAATTGAATGCCCCAGTGTAATTATCTAGTTAGTTAATTATCTTTCATTTATCCTGAGAAGAATTAGACCTCTAAAATAGGAAGTGACAAGATACTCCCAGAGATGCCCAAAGTGCTTGATTTCTACCGTAAATTTTCTGTGAGGAAGGAGTTTCTTCTGATGGTCCGTGGTGATACTGAGTAGCAGGATTTAACAGCTGCACAAACTGAAGCACCTGAAATAGTGAGCAACTAGGTCTGTTTAGAAAAGAAGAAAGGAGGGAGGGGAGGGAATTTATTTGTTTTTAATAGCATATCTTTCAGAGCTGAAATTCAAAGGAACACTAATGGAGAGGTGAAGAGGGCACTGTGAGTGATGATTTGGGGTGCAAATTGCTATGGATTAGTCCTTCTCTGTGGAATTGGATTTTGCTTGTTTATGGTTTGTGACTCAGAGTAGACTTAAGAAGTTGGTGCTTAGCTGTAGATGAATGATGTCTGTTTCACACCCTGCTCATATGAATGTATGCCTTAGGTTAGGTAGTTGGGTACCATGAAATATCTTCTCATTAAACGGAATAAAAACACTGCCAAGCTTTTTATTGTTAAGCTTTTTGACTTTTATTGCCATGGTGTCATGAGAGATTCACATGGGCTGTTAGCAGTCTCTCTGTGTAAGAGCAATCCTGTGGTGTCTGCATCAGAAGGTTCAGATACTGCAAATTAAGTGGAACAACTTGGGCAAAAACTGCCATGCAAGCCTTTCCAAAATTTGCTTTCTGGACCTTCTATCGTCATTTGGGAAGCAGTTGGATGACAGTTTGTGCCCTAGAAAGTATTGTTTGTTTGCTTTGCCTTTTCATTTTTGAACTCTGGGTGAAAGTGGAATGGGAGAAGTTCTCTTCCTTTACTGGGCTGCAAACAGAATAAACATGAACAGAGAAGAAACTAAGGACAAGGTTACCTTGACCTCTTTTGCTCCTGTAATGATAGTTATTTTTGTTTTCTTGAGAGTCTTCCCACCAGCTTCCTGTTTTTTATTTCTGTAAGAAAGGAGAATTGAGGTTGCGTATTGAATATACAGCGGATAGGTGAGTCTGATGGAATGGCAACAGATACTTTTGTCTGTGCAGTTTGAAGTACTGCATCCTTGTAGTGAGTGAGGTTGAACAGATTGTGTAATGATGAATTAAGACAGATTCTGTTTCACAGAATCATAGAATGGCTTAGGTTGGAAAGGACCCTAGAGCACTGGGGAGGGAGGAGTAAGTATGTTTTCTTGTTTCAGCTTGGCTTTAAATGCTAGAATTGTTGAGGAAGATAGTGGCAAAAATATGGCATCAGTCTGTAATTTGGGTACTTTGTGAGTCTGACTGAATACCACTTCTGATCAGTGAGCAATAGTTATTGCAAAGAACAAAACTTGTTGTCAGCAAACTGAAATGTTAGGAAGAGCTTGACCCTTCCTTTGAGACTTTCCTTGGCAGAAGAATCGGCAGAGGAATAAAAAAATAAGACATGTTTTGAAAGTCAGCACCTTAGTGAGACCTTAGTGAGTTCAGAGGGAAATTCCTGTTCAAGAAATTGCTATCTCTGTTTTTGTATGAGCAGGTCATTAGTTTGGAAACTAACAGGGAATGAGGCTGTTTTTTCTGATACTTGGTCTTATTTAGTGCTACCTTTGTCTGGAAGCACTGTTTTGTGTGGTTTTTTTTTCCCCTGGAAGATACTGCAGTCAGTAAACATAGGCATAGATGCAACTTAAATTTTATGTAGAAGGTTAACATTTAGACACTGACTAAGATAGGTGCATTTTTCAGTAAGTATTCAATTACTGCCTAGAAGATATTTCAGAGGCTTCCTCTGAGGCCTGTTGGAGTTCTTCACAGTGTATGAGGTCAGTGAAAAAGGACTTTTCCATCGTAATTATTGCAGAGTCATTCCTGCATGACTGCACAGACACTCCATAATAGTTATTTTTTATTTTGTCAGTAATTCATGCCTTTTCCCTAGTAATGCAGTGGCATTGCACAGACTGTTGGGTTGCACTCAGCATGTTATTGTCAAGGGCATGTTGGCAAGCTGTGATGCTATTTTCCTGGGATGAACAGGAAGGCAGAAAGCAAAGTAAAAGCCTTGAACCTTATGATCATAAAGATTACTTTGTCAGGTCATATTTTTTCTCTAGGAATTCTGTTCTTGTTATCAGTTTGAAAAGATAAAACGCAAGTTGTTTCTATGCATAACCTCCTTTTTTATCTGTTCTTATCATTGTTCATGGTAGCTGTAAGTACAAAAATGTAGGCCTATAAAGAATGCTTAATGTTAACTGCAGAGATTAGATACATAAACAGTCTATATATAATCATCTGTAACTAAATTTGCACAAGAAAATACCTGTAAGCCAACCCTTTCAAACTTCTTTGATGGAAGGTGTGTGAGAATAAGTGAACCCTACATAGCAAAATAAGTCCTATTTTGGCTTTCTGCCAATATGTATGCCTTTCACAGCATGGGCACGTAGCTCCTTTCTTACATTTTGTCACTTTGGAAGAAAAAAGATGGAAATGCATTTTAAAAACCTAACATATCCGTAAATTCATATAGATTCCTGTGGTTCAAGTGTCATTATCTTCTGTAAAATACAAGAGCAAACTCTTGGCTGAAAATAAATGAGTTAGCATTTCTCAAGTGATTCTTAAACACGGCATGCTTAGCTTGTCTGGACTAATGCTGTGCTAATTAGCAGCAGTAGGAGAATGTCTGGATGCTGATGAAGTACTAGGAAAAAAAGAAATTAAACCTTGAGCTGTTACCACTGCAGGGCTCAGGGGCTTCCTTTTCTGATGTACACTGCCCTAGAGGGGCTCTTGCATAGGAAGATCCCCTTAAAACCCTGGGTTTGTATGTATGTATTTACCCTGAGTAGATGTTGTATATGGCAGGCCTGCTGGGATGGGTGGTGTGGGGATGTAGAGGCCTAGATGCGCTTTCTACATGCTGTTGTAATAAATCGCGCTGAATTGGAAAAAGCAAATTTGTTTAGGAGCTGTAGCATTCGTGCAGGAAACCTCAGGTGCTAATGACTAATCAGACACCCCTGATACTAGGCAGCTCCTCTTCCTTCACACCTTCTTTGTGCTTTCAAGAGAATTGAGGTGAACTGTTTGGGGGTGGGTTTTGTTTGTTTGTTTGTTCTGCAAACAAGCGTTGGGCATGGATGAAATGGAAAAAAAAAAAAGCTTTACAAACCTTCTTTACAAACCTTCATTGTTCACTTTTTCAAACTTCAAACTCTTTTTAAAAAGAGTAGTGTTAGAGTTTTTGCCGTACTCCTCAAACACTTCTGGTTTGAGGAATTCTGAAGTCGTGTTTCAGCCTGGAGTCAGTTCTTACAGCTATAGTAAATGCCTTACAAGAGTGGCCTGTTTGAGGGGAAGTGACCGCGGGAGGAGTGGACACCATCAAGGATTGAACAAATATTCAAGAACTGTACCGAGTGACAGCTTTTCAAAATAGAATACTTGCTTTAAGAAAAATACTGAGTGAATATAAAATTGCTGGGCAAATATCCAACTGTTCAAATGCACCAAATATAAGGCAATTAGAAATGGCTATGAAAGACAGTGCCCTACTGCTGAACTCTGCCCTTTCAAAACTGTTTCCAGCCTGGTTGTGAAGCAGCACTGCTGACAGAAGGCAGTGTTCCTATCAGACCAGAGTCGGTCTGTGCCATGTGATGCTGAGAGCTTTGAAAGCGTTGCCCTGCCTGGGTTTCAAGTCTCCCCTAGCAATGAGGTTTAGGGAAGAAAGAAGCTGCCTTTAGAGAAGCATGCTGTCCTGATCCAAACAGTCCTAAAATCTAACCAAGTTTGCTGTGAAATTTAATAATAATCCAAGCAAGAACAAGCATAGGCAATAACTAGAGGGATGTGAAGGATGACACCAAGCAGCAGTGAAACTCAGGTTTCTTTGTTGATATGGAGTGATGCCCAAGAGGATCACTGTTAGCAGATGTTTGGCTGGTAAAAGTGCAGCCATCACCAGATTGATAGCAGTGGCTGGCAGTAGATAGACCTGCTCTTTGTGGGTTGGTACCACCTGGTTAGGCATTCTTCCTGAGCTGTGCCTCCAGGCTCATGTCTAGTGGCTGATGCAGAGCATAGGACTGATAGCCTTGAGGAGTGGTTGCTTGGTGAGAGATAACCAGTGGTGGCCTGAAGGTGTGTGTGAATTCCTTGCTTTGCCACAGACCGCGCTGGGGTGTTTTTTCCAGTTTGGCTTCTGAACTCATCTGCAAATGGGGCCATAGGTAGTTCCCTGCTCAGGTGTCCTTCTACTGTTCAGGTACTAAATCTGAAGATGGGAAGAGATGATATGAAGGAATATATAGTTACATATGCTGGCTTTATGTGCATGCCTGTGTGGGGCCTATTCATGTGTGCACCCACTGCCTTCCCTTCAGTTTGGTCGCAGTGCAGTTTGCAGCCCCACTTCATCCTGCCCCAGCTTGACCCATGAATCCTGCAGTGAAGCACTCAGAATGGATTTGCTCTGTGCTGTGCTGCTGTTGTTTCCTCCAAGTTACACAAATGGCAAGTTTTAGCTATAAAGGTATTTCTCCTTTGTTTAACTCCGTGCAACTCAAAATAGCTAATGTTTCCCACATTTCACTGGTTCTGATCTCATATGCAGTTTGTTCATTGTTGGTTCTTTTTTTAATCCATATTAGATGCTCACAAGACAAACAATCACAAAATGATTTCTTGGCTGCACGAGAAGTGAGTTATGATAGTTTATCACAGCTGATGGCAGAATGTTGATAAGTGGAGCTGTTTTTTCCTGTATTTGTCTCTGGGCTTGGGTTTCCATCCCGTCTCCCACCCTGCCCACAGAGCCTGGACAAGACTGTCCCGGTGTCGTCATGGTAAATGAAACAAGATATCTGGTGTGACACTGCACTACCCCAACCTGGCTCCCGCTTGTTTATACAGGTGCCTATAGAGGAATGCGGGTATTTAACATAAAGCGTCAGCTCTGGTAAACACAGAAGTTAATGGGTCACATTCTGGCAGTGGTGTACCCCTCAGCACTACCACGTTTTAAAGCTGCAGACATAAGCTATTATTTTACCTTTCACATGTATTACCAACAGTGGGAATCCAGACCCTAAGTGTCCCTGGAATACATTGGTTTGTCTAGCTGTTGCACTTCTCTCCACTGCCTTGCTTGAAACCCTCTCTCCTTTACACTGACAGAACTGCACATGCTTCAGTATGTTTGTGGATGTTTTTTTTTTTATTCACACTGTAGTCTTAACCATTACCTGTGTATACTTCTTGTATTCTCTTTTCCTCTTTTGGGGTCAGAATATTTTATAGCCAAGAATGACTTTGGGATGCTGCGCTTAATGTCCATTCGCTATGCCAGCAGAAGCCTGTGGTTCCAACCCTCACTCATGCACGGTCCTGAAATTTGCCTTTGTTCATGGCCGTAGGGAGGTCATCAAGGACAGAAGAGTGAGAGTTGGAGGCTGTCTAAACAGATGCTTTCCATCAGCAAACATCCTCTTCCTCTCCTCTTGAAAACACTTTTTTGTTGCAATATTGGCGTCCCTGCTAAGGATAGGAAGTCATGCTGTTTAGTCTTGTTAACTTAGCATAATAAGAGGAGTCTGATTTGTTCATACATATTGAAAAGATGGTTTGAGGGGATTTCTAGAACTCTTCCTAACCATCCAAGGTGAGCAGTAAAGCTGTGCTTGTTTTTCAGAGATTTAGGTTTGTTATTTATAAGAAAAACATTAATTTTCTTGGTTGTGTCCTGCTTGGGGCTGTCCCCCCATCACATCTGCCCACTGTCCATGACTTGCTGATTTTTTGTGGAAGATTTCATTTTAAAACCTCCCTCAAAACTTTGTTTTCAGCTCTTTCCTGTTGGTCTTTCTGGGCACCTGAAACTCAGAAAGAAATTATGTGTTGGTTAAATAAGCAATATGAGCTTAACTCTTAAAATGTGGGTTTAAATTCTGCTGTAGCATGGCATATTTAACTTGGTGGATGGATGAGTGAAATGAATTCATGTCTGAGGTGTGAAAAATAAGGGTGAGTTTTTCAAGTGTAGTTGCTAGTGCTAGAGAGTTTACCTTTGTTGGTTGGGATTTGCAGTACTAAAGATGGAAAACATGTAAAGAGTTGAATGGGGAAAAAAAAAAAGGAGGAGGGGCAAAATGTAGTAAACAAAAAAAAGAGAAAACATGGAAAAGCAACTGGAATGGCACTGTGTAAGTGTGAGCAGAGGAGACAGATAAGCACTGTGCTTTCAGAGATCTTTTCCTCATTAATCTTTATGTCTGTTTTTCATTAGACGTGTGCAAAATCCACTACATTTTTCATTCACTATGTCTAAATTACCTGTAGTGTAACTGAAGGAACTATTTTTCCTGTGTAGCCAACAGTCCCGTTTCCAGTAAGAGCGCATTGTCAAGTGGAACAATGGCATTCATGCAGCCATGCAGTGACCTGAGGTAGAGACAGTAAGAAAGATTTATGTTTGCATTTGTTCAGCTCGAGGAGACTTACTGTGAATGGATGTGTAGTTTTCATTCTCCCTATCAACAACTGATTTGGAGGCAGCATGTTAATGGAAGCCACTTCCAGTTTTCAGGGGATCTGCTTCAGGATTGTGCTTAGGTTGTGGTACACCTTTTTCTGGGTTCTAGTGTTTGATTTTTTTGTATGTGTTTTTTTTTTTAATTGTTATTATTTTTTATTCTTTGTGGGGGTGGTTAATGTTTTGGACAGTCAGAGTCTGTTTGGAAAGCTTACGCTGTGTGGAATGTGTAGCCTCCCTGCTGAAATGAAAACTCTGAGGAGGTAACTGAATACTCCCTGCAGTCAGTGCATTGCCAGCCTAAAGAAAAAACAAACATGCTTACAGAGAACAATGAACATTCCTTGAAACCCTAGGAGACAGGATTTTTTTGATTATTTTTTTATTTTTTAAGGCAAAAAAAAGACCCTGTCAAGGTCTTCAAGCCCTGACTTCTGAGTTGTTGACATCCATGTGGCACATGGACTTCTCACCCCTTTTATTGAGTTGGTACTTTGCTGAGCTGCAGTGGGTTGGCATCTACATTCTGTAGTTTGTAATGTGTGCTCCTGCAACTTATTTTCCTTATTTTCACCTCTGTTTGACCTTCTCCTTACATCTCTCTGATTCAAATCTGCCTTTCATTAGCATTTTCCCTCCACTATTCTGACCTGCTGGGTTTTAGACCTCCGAAGCAATCTAGAAATGCATCTGGATAATTGAAGGACTGTTGATTGCCACTTAGGAGGAGGGTTGTGATTCATGAGTCCCCTGTTGTTTGTTCTCTCGTTTAGCTCTGCCTAGCTTTGGTGTTCTTATTAGGGCAGACACTCCATTCTCAACAATGCTGATTTCAAATCTTGACCTGCATTTAAATGATTTCCACTGCTCCCCAGCTTTCAACTTTACTGTAGATTTGATCTGAGAATTGAATATTTTCATAAATTCTTGTCGTTCAGAAGATAGGCAGGCAGGTCACAGGCAGGTCACAGCTTGAGAGCTAGATGTATCAGCGTGTAGAAACTTACTCTGTCTTTAATTATCTGTGTTTTTATTAAGATAAGAAGTTCTGAAAATTCAGCTACTCAATTAGTATGAATAGTGAGCGTTTTGGAATGATGTCTAAGACTAGGCATTTTAACATGACATTCTTTTGGGCTTGGATTTAAAGGTCTGAAGTTTTTTAAGAACATCTATCCTGAAATTACATAAAGAGAGCTTTTATGTGTATGAAATGAGATTGCTGTGGTGCATGAGATCATCCTAATGGACTTTCATCAAGAGATATTGCTTATTTTATTAGGTTATTTAATTTAAACTTTCACTGCTGGAGTATCCCTATAACCTGTACCGTGAGATCTGGATTTCATGAAGTTAGGCTTCCTTGGGATTTACCTTGTTGATGATTGACTTTGGCTGTTCTTTATGAAGTTTTCTGTTGTTGGGGCAATTACAAGGGGTTTTGCTTTGTAGATTCACTGGCATTTAATAATAAGGGACTTGGAGATACTGTAATGGAGGCAAAATAAAATGAAGACATAAATTAAAATCTTTGCTTTGAACATAAAGTGTCAAGTCTGTAAGAGGAGATGAGATATGGATTATGAGCAAGTGAGGGAGGAATAAAGAAACCTAAATGCATAGGTCATGATTCCAAGCAACTGAGAGGCCAGAAGGTGCATTCGTCTGCGAAAGAGAAAGGAGCAAACCACACAAGTTTGGGGCCTGAATTGCAAGGTCTTCAACATTTGTAGCTATGTTTGAAATCAGTTTAAACTGTTAGTACTTGTTAGTCTGGCAGGTTGAGCTTTTGGGATTTCTTTTACATTCTAAAAATGGACAACTTTTAATGGGAGTGTTTTCTTCTTGGAATTGCCAAAAAAGTGACTCTTAAATTTGTTGTGTTCATGTTTCACTGCATATTATCAATAGTTAAACAAGTAAAAATTCAGTGCATGTAATAGAAGCAAAACAATCTTCCAGTGTGTATCCCTTGGTATGGCTGTGTTCTTTGGCAGTGCAACATGCTATATTAATGGCTTAGATCTCAGATCATAATCTCTTCCTCTAGCTAGAGCTCTGAATTATCTGTATGGACTGTAAATTCTCAGATATTTTCTAAAATGTTACGTGTCTGATGAAAATAAGCTTTATTTTCCAGACCAGATGGTGATGCAATATTTTGAGGTCTTATAGTTTGCTGGATTTTTGAAATTGACTGTGTGGGTTAATATTGTTGACTGTATGGTTACTAGAACTGGTTAGCTTTTCTGGAGAACTAGATTTTAAGATGCCTGCCCAGAGCAGTATTTGCAAGTATCGTTACCTGTACTGTATTGAGCAGATCTCCAGATCGCATATCCTTTTGACTTCCAAATTTCCATGGAGTTTTCTAATCTTCTCAGGAGGTTTCCCCCTATTTTTCTTTCCTGTTCTGATTTTCTCTGTATCTTTATTCTTTCTTTATAGTGTTTGTAACTTTTTTTTAAGGTGTCTTAGCCACTTAATTACTGTTGGAATTGTTGCATCAAGCCAATATTGAAACTCCGTTATCTTATTTTAAATGTGTCACTGTGCAACCTCAGTAATTCTATGCGTTTGGTTTGATTTTTCTTCAGATTGAAGATGGGAGTAAAGCTGCTTCTGTGGACAAGTTGCTGGCTGGGGATGAAATTGTTGGCATCAATGATGTGGGTCTCTCTGGGTTCCGACAAGAAGCAATCTGTCTGGTGAAAGGCTCACACAAGACACTAAAGCTTGTTGTAAAAAGGTAAGCTTGTGATAATCACCTGGGAAACCAAATGTATTTTAGTCTCTCATCTGCTGAACAACTGAATTTGTCAAGGCTTGTCAAGACTATAGCTTGTTTAGTTCATGTTGAGTAGCATTGCTTCCTTCTTGAACACAGGATCTTTAAAGAAGAAGACATGGGTAGAGGTGGCTTCTTGATTAAAGCAAAAACTGAGGTGTGCATTTTGTGAGTACTGCTATAATGGGAGGAGTAGGTCCTCTGTTCCATTCTTCCCTCTTGGAATACAGAACTGAAGCATACTGTCCACCTTGCCCTGCTTCCTCTTTGTTTGTGAGCTGACATTGGTAATGCTTTTTAGTACAGGCCAGTTTGAATCTGGGGTGTGGGTTGTGTATGAAGCTTCTGGAAGTGAGAACAAAGCAGAAGCTCCTGCTTTGTGAGAATATTTAGAGTCTCCAGCATTGTGAACAGGTGCTAAAATCAGGTTAAATTGAATAATTAAAAAAAAAAAAAAAAAAAAAAAAAAGAAAGCTGGTAAACTGAGCAAGAAATCTTTGTCACTAATCAGTATGAACTTTCTGATTTTATCAGAACATTGCAAGCAGTCTTTCATGTGTGTATTTTGGTGTCTTTGTTAGAATCAAAAATAATTTTGTTGCAATGCTGAAAATGCTGATAATTGTGTTTGACGTGGATGATAAAGCCAGTCTGTAAATATATTGAGCTCTCTGAAATTGTCTCAAATAAGCACCATGTTTTGTGTAAGAGCACTGATAGAGGACAGGTGTGTAAGCATGCTTTTCACCTGTGGTTTAAGGTGTTTTTGATAGATGTAGTCATGGGAGCTTGTATTTCTTTTGCAGGTAAACAGAGTCTGTCCTCAGAAATGACCTTCCAGAAGCTCTCCCAAAATGTTTGTGATCTTAGGCTAATAACATTCTTGCAACTTAGAAATCGTATTGATGTTCAGCATTTTCAACTTATACTGGCTATTCCTGTAAAAAAAAAAAATAATAATAAGTGAAGGTTATAGCAGCTGTTTCTGTTAACAAAATGGAGAACTTCAGAATTGGGAAGCTTTGTAGACACTGAAGAATCTGCCATGGCAGCAAGTCTTAATTGGAATACATAACTTCAGACCAAGTGAAAATATTCCCTCTTTTGTAATGCTTTCACTGGTGTGATTGTAATTTGCTAAAAATCTGAGAATTCTGGTCTGACCTTGGAAATGGCCGAAAGCTTGTTCCTGAAATAACCTAGCAGTAGACAGACCTAAGCCATTCTCATCATTCATCAGTATTTCTCCCCATGCACGTGCTTTTGGAGAACTTTCATACAGCTAATCAAGCACTCATCTGTGTCTAGGGATTTGTGGCTGCACTTCACAGGCAACAGTGTGCCATTGCTATGCATGCCTGCATGCAGTTTGGTGCAAAGCTGATGGATTTTCATCACTCCTTTCTCGTCACTCCTCTTTTTCTTTCCTCAGCCCATGTGCAGAGAGCAAGTCAGCCTAGTTGTTCTGGCCAAGAGGCTGATTTAGTGGCTGTTAGGGAAAACATTTTTGTCCTAAATTAGTGAAGAATTCTATAGCTGCTTAAACAGGCAAGAGCTTTTTAGGTCATTGGCAAGCCTGCATAATATTAGATAAAATTTAATAAAAAGTACTGAATGAAATTAGCCAGAGTTTTTGTTTGGGTGTTTTCAGCTTTGCTCTTTCTGTTGGAAAGTTGCCTTAGGACATCAGTCCTTTGACGGTCAGAAACCTTTAAACACCCAGACTCATTTTATTCCTGGCCAACTTGTTCTCATGCACTGCTCTCTGTGTGCCGAAACAGCTTTTCTTTTCCTGTTGGAAGTTCAAATGATTCAGGTTTTTTATAAAAGTCTTGTTGCAGAAGTTATGGTTTGAACAACAGTATTGTTTCGTGTTGTTTGCTCTAAATCTTAGGCTGAATTTTTACGAGTGCTTTAAACAGTCCTGTCTTTAAGCAAGCCAGTTGTGTAGTCTTTGTATGAGCACTCCTGCAGGTCTGGATTGAATTGGATCAGGGAACTGATCTGACTGCAAAATGACTTGGGGAAGCAGGTTTTCAGCTGGATAGAACCACCACTTTTGGAGGCAGTCTGCACATTAATTACTTACAGTGATCTTGAAATGGCTGGCTGCCTTAGCATTTGTAGGCTATTTCAGTTTTCTTTAGATTCAGCCTTACTATTCTGTTTGGAGAATGGGAAAAATCCCACCATTCCTTTTCATGGAGTTATGCATAAGATGATGTGTTAATCTTCCTCATAGCTTCCTTTTGTTTGTTTGTCCTCTGTTCCTTGTCTAACACTGTGATGCTTTTCTGTAGTGTTAATAACGTTTTATTTCCTGTGGATGCCAGTGTGATAATCTGAAGCACAAAGCTGATAAATGGTTTGAAACTCAACAACCCAGTCCTAGAGGTTAAAACAATCTTAGTTTTAACCATATTTATCCTATTACTTCTTAGCAAAATTCTTTGGGAACATTGTGAAGTTCCCAATATCTGGAATATCAAGTTTTTATTCATCACTTCTGAGGTGAAAATCTATGTGAAATTCCTCTGTGCAGGTCACTATTTCATGCAGTAACGTCAAGTCCTGATCTTTTATTGATCTATTTCTGTACCTGGGAAGTATTCGGGCATGCTATTTCTGTTTTAGAAGTCCAATTTACACAAAGCTAACACCAAGTAAAAAAGTGTTGCCTTAGTAAGTAGCACATTTCATTCACTTAATTAACTTGTGACTATAGCAGATCTTTCTGGAGTGGTTGTTGTGGTTCAGCAGTGGTTCCTGGCTTCCACAAGATTGCTTTCATGTATTGAACTGTATAGGAGGTGAAAGTACTTTTTTCTAAGTAAATTGCCTGTGGTACCAAATACTAAGCCTAAATTTACTGTCTACCAGCGCATATGCTTTGCTTTATTATTATTATTATTATATATATATATTTTTTTTTTTACCTTTTTGAACTTTGCATACTTGCATTCTAAGCCAAATGAGGACTGTGCAACAGGCTCAGCAACAAATGCAACATTTAAGTAGCTTGCAAGTACTGATAACTGAACAAGAGCAGTATACCTTTGGTCTTGGATTAATAGAGAACTCAGGAGACTTTGTGTTGTTTTCTCAAGCGGATTTGTCAAAACAACACATCCTAATTGCATGCTAGTTCTTCAGTGTAATACTGAATCATTTCTTGAGTAGATTCCTTTCCTAGGAAGATACAAAGGGCATTTCTTACAGGAGATTTGAATTTCTTTTCTTTCAGAATAGATGTATATGTGTCTATATAAAAACATATAAAATTGCCCTGAGTCTCAATACTGAGGTGGTTGTAGTTATATATCTCTTCCACTGATTAAATATAATGTCCATTGCTTTGTACATGCTAGATGTAAGCAAATGCCACAAAGCCGTGGAAGTTTGGAATTATTTTTTTCTTCTTGTGATTGAACAAGGAGCAAGATATACATGTCAGGTTGTGCAGCAGGATGCATTCCTGCCCCAGTCTCCAGCTCAGGGCTGTGTTTTCTACTGTCTCCTGTTCTGCTGCCAGCAAGTTACCAAGGTTGAAGAGGTGGAGGCAGAAACCAGATGAGTGCAAAGGAAACTTGCCCTTTCAGTGGCACAGTGCATAATAAGCCTATCTCAGACACACTTCCTGTGAATATGAAGGGGTTGGTATCAGGGCTTTCCCGTAAAGGAGCTCCAAGTAACAGCAGAATAAACCTCTGTGCACTTTGTGTACTCAGCAGGACACTGTGGAGGAGCTGGCAAGGAGCCCCTCTCATGCTCCAGCGTGTTCATGGCTGGCTGTGTGGGCAGGCCTGGGGCTGGCCAGGCTGCCATCACCCTTCTCCCACTTCTCCAACTGCCTGACCCTGCACTGCTGACAGTAAGGCATGGACGTGAGAATAGAATGTACATGCACCTTCATGTTTTCAACAAATTATACATTGAAAGCCTCCTGATGAGGACCATTTCACCTCCTTGTCTAACTGTTGGCACAGTTACTTAATTACATATACGCAGAAATGGTACAAATCTGTGTTCCCTTCACCTCCATCCTAGCAGTTGCACTCAGGTATTTGGGTGTTTCCCATGCCAACTGTCTCTTTGGTGGGATGTTTAGCCAAAAAGCGCTTTTATTTCTTAATTTTTTGGCTGATTAGTTTCTCAGTTGTCTTAACATGATTTGTTAGTGACATACTGGTTGACACTGTAAGTGAACATAAGCTTTAGTTCCTCGGATTGGAGGTGTTGTCCCTGGTTTAAAGAGCAAATCATTGTTTAGTGTTTTTGAATGTTTGCCTTGTACAACTGTCAGGACTCTCTTGATACATATGTTGTGACTGACATGTTTTTATGTTGTGGTGACTTGCATAATCTCATTCTTCACAAATATGAAAAAATTCACTGTCAAGCTTGAATAATAGAAAGCCAAAAATATGACAAACATCACCATATTTTACTAAGTCATCTCCATCAGGGAGATGTTTGGAGTAGTAGAAAAGACATAGAAATTTATTTTTGGGGTTAAGGGAATCCTGTATAGTTCTAATACACTTGCTCAAAAAGTTACTTGCGCCAATGATACTCAGTTTTGTAATGCAGTTATCAGAATTGGGTAATACTACTTATTTTGTGGAATGGAATATGTATCCACCAGTAATACCCTCTGAGTCACAAATGTTTTTTTTCTTCCTTCAGTCCTGCAAGCACTTGTTGAAATAGTTAATTCTGAGTATGAGTAGTCCCATCGACTTTAGTGAGAGTGCTCACCATACTGAAGATGAAGTGTACAAGTGCTTACAGGATTTAACCAGAAATATGTAACAGCAAATTTGTTCTTAACACTACTTTCCCCAGGTGAATTCCAGTTTAAGTGGTAGACTGCAATATGTAGCCCCTTGGGTAAGAGGGGAAGCAGGTGCACATTCAAAAATTTGTGGGTCTTAATTTCACATAATACTTAATTTCACGTAATGCTTTCACTTGGGCACACAGAATTTAGCTGCAGGATAGCAGCAAATACTCTACATCTCTTCTGTCTCCTGACTGTAACAGTCGTAACCCTGTCCATGAAAGACTAAATGAGTCGTTTTCTGTTTCAGGAATCTTTCCATTTGAGGCGAATGCTTCTATGTATGTTACATGCTTTTTGAAATATTTAATTGTTTGGGGTTGCTTTTAAGCACTTAAGAGGTTTGGTTGGTTTGTGTTGCTTTCTTGTTTTTTTTAAATCCTAGTTAAGATCTTTGACGTGTATGCGCACAAGTTCAGTGGGGCAGTAATGCTTCTGTTCCAGTATGTTGAAGTTCTCCTTGTGCTATTTGGATTTTAGATTACATATTTCACTTCCTGAAGGTAAAGGACTGACTACATTGAAAATCTGGATGCTTACATGTTTTCATGTCAGGTAGCCTACCATGTTAAGTGTAGAGATTTTGTGCTGTACTTGGTGGTGTAACTACACGTAACACCCTCGAATTTTCAAAGATCATAAAAGATTTCTTTAAAAGTTCTGGGTCCAACTCCTAACTCCAGAAATATGAATACTTAAAAGAAGGGCAAAAATACAGGAGTATTGCAACTTCAGCTACTGAATTACTGAACAAAGTTTCATCTTGTCTCTTAAACAAGACACCATTATTTTATGGTCATGGTTGCTGAATTTTCATAGTACTGGTTTACCTGGCACAGCAAGGTCTCTTACAGAGACATAGCTGCAGCACTGTACTGTTGAGCTACGTGTCCCTTATACTTTTGCTCCATTGCAGAGTAGGGGTTTGGGGGAATTTTGGCTGAGTTGCAATTCGAATCAAGATGCATTCACTGGTCTGGCTCATGGAGTAGCCTTGCTGGCAGGCAGGGAGCCAAGCTGGAGCATGACATCTGATGGGGAAGAAAAAGAGATGGGAATGTCTTCAAAGTATGATCTGGCCTAGAGCATGTCTGAGCAAAATACCTTTCCCACATAAAACCTGAAGCATCCTAGCTTGTGGCGTTGTTCTTTGCGGAGATTCATTAATTTGCATTGTGTGGCCAGAAGGTTTCAACCAGGAATGAGACAAACCGAGGTCGCTCTGTCTCTTAAAATGCGCTGGGAGTGGAGGAACTCTCCTTCCCCACTCCCATTTTTTGGATAACCTTGGACATGGTTAGGTAAATCATAGCTGAAACTAGTGTGGGAAAGCACCACATCTACGTAGAAACGCCGATATTGGGAATGTGGTTTGTAAGGAAGTTCCGTTCGTGTAAGCTAGCCATAGAACTGTAAGCTCATTGTGGTAAACAGCTCCGAGGCAACACATAGCCATGCCTTCTGGCCATGAGCAAAGCAGTTTCCATGGTCACATGCTCCAAGGAGCTGACAAGTTCCTTCTTGCTGAGGGCACCAGGTTGGTCTGGTACAGTTGGCTGCACATTGTTGTTTCTAACTCTGTCTTGGACAAAGGCATTGGTGAAGAGTGAAGTCCAAAGGCTGCTGTGCTGCCTGCTTCTGGCTCCTGCTCTTTCACCTTGGTCACAGTCAGAGAATCGGAAATTCCCAGTGCATTTTGCTTCCTTCTGCTGTTGCTGCTGCTTGCCCTGTGAGAGGCTGCATTTTTCTTCAGCATTACTGGTGCACGAAGCCTTTTTTTGTATTCACGTTAAAGGTTAATTTCTTCAGCCCCTTGCTTACATAGCATGATAATTTCCGAAATATTTGAATGTAAACCCAACTTGAAGCAGCATTTGGAGCCAATTATTCAGTACATGAAGCATTTTAGATGTTTCTAGATGATAAAGACTTACTAAAAAAAATATTTTATTATGTTTTGGAGGAATTCTGGTAAATCATGGCAAAAACTGAGGTAAAAGAATGGCTTCAGGAGTTCAATACTATCAAGAAATCAAAAGGTAGCAGACTATACACAAAATAATGACAAAAAAGTATTTATGTAATATATATAATATAAATCCCATGATCAACATTTTTATCTCATCTCAGTTGTGCCTGTCTAGTTCCCCAAGACAGAGTTAGGAGAAACAGTTCCAGAATATGAAAGCTGTATCATAGTAGTCTATTGTGAATTTACCAGGCAGGAAGATTGATTTCTTACCTCATACAGCTTAATACCTCGTTGTCAGCAGTGTATGTCTGTCTTAGAAATGAAATTGCTGTTCCATCCTGCTCAAGCCTGTACAGTTGGGCTGAGGTACGAAAAAGACTGAAGGAAACTATGGTGGTTAAATCCTGATTTGCCCAAGTTAATGACTGAACTCCCATTATTTCTAAGGGCAGTAAGACTTGATAATGTATTTGTGTTTATTTGTTCTCACAGTTTGAAGCAGAGGATTTTACATATCACTTCAGATTCTTTTTGTGTTAAGTGCAACTTCCTAGGCCATGGGAAAGACAAAAAGCTACTCTTCTCTGCTGCAACAAGATAATTCTCCTTCCAGCATGGCTTCTTTGCTCCATTTTCAGACGTGGTGACTAGTAGGCCAGGGTTCAGGTGGGTTGGCTACTGGACAAATGCAGAGGAGAAAGCAAAGAGCAATGCTACATGTAATCTTGTTGTAGTCAAGAGCGATTACGTTAGTCTTTGTGAGTTTAGGAGGTGTGAATACGTGTTATAAGGTAGGATATGAGTCTCTGCTGAAATGTTAAGGTTTGGGATAGATATCTGTATCATAAAAATACGTCAGTAACTTTTTTGTCAAAATACTGGTTCAGTTTTCCATTTAAAGACATCTCAGTAATAATAGACTAATTTTATTACTCCTTCACTTTCTTTGTAACCCTCTCACTTCCACCAGAAGTCCATAAGCTAAGCACAGTTTTATTTTATTTTTCTGTTCTCAAATTTTTGGTCAGTTTTTTCAGGGAAACTTTGTAAGTCATTTCCTTTTATGATAAGATAGTAGGAGCTGAAAATATGAAAACAGGAACTCCTCTTACTTTGCGTGGAAAAAAATGCTGCCATTCCATTTGCTGCTTCCAGAAATGTAAGCTGACTATTTTTGTTTGTGAGTGTGGTTAGAATTTATCAGTGCTTTTCTTGGAAAAGCAACTAAGAAAGGAGTACGAGATATTCAGCTAGTCAGGGCATAGAGACCAAAAAAGCAAAACCACAAACACAGTTTTGATGTTTTAGCTCATTGCTCTGAGTTTTAGTGAGATAGAAATGTTCAGTGAAAACATATGGAGATATCAGAAAATAGGTTAATTTCAGGAGTCACAGATTAAGTGAGCCATTTTAAAGGTGCGTAACGTGAAAAAAGCTGCTGAGTAATCTCCCTTTGAAAATGAACAGCAATGGATGTGTCTCAGAGTCAACATTCAAGAGCTAAGACACCTAGAATCTTGGCTTCTGAAGATTGTGCCTGTAGCAGTTAAGTGTCTGAGAACTTAAATGTTCAAATAAGACTGCCTGCCCACAACAACAGTTATTTTTATTTTCTGAATAGGTGTAAATCCTTATTCTCCCATCGTTTAATTCTTTGCCATTAGCGCTCTCTTGTGGCTGTTTTCATGAAACAATTTAAAAGGCATTTTAACGATGAATGTGTTAAGTTAGAAATTTCTTCCTTAGGATATGATCTCTTTTGGGTAAGAGCTCCTAAATTAAATAGGATAATGTATATTTTAATGATGCAGGAAAGTCAATCTAGAGCGAAGCATCCGTAATGTGCTTCCCAAGAGATCTCAAAGGAGGAGTATGCCTACTGCCTGTTCAGGTTTTAAACTGTTTTTTGTCTTTGTATTTTTAGTGGCAAGCTATATATGTGAGGAAAGGTGGTCAAGAGGTTAGTGGGAAGTGAACTTCATGTAGATAGCCACAATCAGGCAGCAGAGGGACTGGGACAGCCACCATCAGCAATGCACTGGAAAGCTGGCGCTGCGTGGTCTGTGCCTCTGCTCCCCGTGATAAACAGAACACCTGCCATAATTTTGTTTGCTAAAACAAGTGAAATATGCATCTGAGAAACCTTTATCAGCAAAACTGATAAGTGTGTTCCTGGTAAAGATTTTTTAGAATGAATCACTGTTTTCTAGTTCCGGGGATGACAGTAAAGTTGGAGTTAATTCTTGGCCTGTTCTGTTTTCAAGTTAAAAGGATCTTAATTCTCAGTAAGGAGCTCAAGCTTTCTAGAAGCTCAGATCATGGCATGCAGGAATTTTTATTAAGTTAGGAATCTTGTTTCCAGTCTTAAGAAAAAGGTAGTTTTTAATGAAAAGTGTAATCTGTTACTGTGTAGACTGAATACCATGATTACAAAGCGAGGGTCAAAATTGTATTGTCATGCCAGAATTAATGCCGAGTGTGTGAAATTGGCTGTAGACTCCATTTCCTTCTACAACTGAAAAATTGATCCCAGAGTACTTACTTAGCACTCCTCTCTTGGAGAGGAGCGGGTTCACGGCTGAGAAGCCTTGAGTGAGAGGACATTTCACTTTAAAATACTGAAAAGTCTCAGTTCTTCAGTATGCTTAAATCTTTGTGCATGGCATTTCTCTGGAGGAAAAAAAAAAAAAAAAAAGTCTTTGAAAGCCAAATTAAAAATCCTATTAGCTAGCTATGTTTAGGGGGTGAGGTTTTCCTTTAACATTAACACTGTGGGGACGCTTCCTTTTTTATAACTTTCTTTCCTCTTTTTGACACTGTAACAATGGAATTCTAATACTATTAACTCTTCAGATAGTGCATTCAATAGTACTCACAGTATGCAATTTATTGTTCTTCTAGGTTGAGTGAAGATGGACCTCTTGCTGGAAATTCCAGAAACAATCCCTTTTTCTGCATGACTTTACTTTTTTCTTTTGCTGAGTAGTCGCCAAATAGAGGATAGTATTTGTCACTGCATATCCTTGTGCACATGATAATATTATTATTAATATAATAATAATAATAATAATAATGTAGGTTTTATACTTTTAGAAGCAATGTTGGAAAAGTGACCCACGAAATGAAAGTCTGTTTCTGAATTCAGTGGGTATGCAAGTGTGTTAATGTTGATAAGCAAGGGATCATGCTAACTTACTGTCATTCAGGTAACTCACAAGAACAACTCAGTGTAATAGCTTTAACATCTGTGAGAATGTGATACCTTCACCTTTATATAATATGAAGTCATTTTTAGATAGAATATTGCAATTTGGCTGAGAAAGTTTTAGCCGTACACCATCTAATTTTCAGCAAGTTCCCACAGTTGGAGCTACAGGACAATTCTGCATCTGTGTAATTCTGCCATATGCTGTTTTAACTAGAATTCTGACTGAAATACAGATACTCTTTCATAAAATAACATTACTTCTTGTCCTTTTGACCACCTTCTACTCTTTCATAAATTTGGGGACTTAGGGAAAGCAGTGGTACTTCCAGCATTTCACTTGCAATTATAAGCACATTTTCCTGTGACCTGTAGAAAGCAGTTTGTTTTGCATACTTAGGAAGTGGGTCCGGCAATTGGTTAAGAATGCTGTGGTGAAGCAAGTTTCATGTGGCAATCACTGGTATGTTATTGCACAGAACCAATACAAATGCATGGTCCTACATGAACCTGTGGAAAACCTAGTCTGAGCACATTCCAGTGTGTAAGAAGAACATTTCTCCTCCTCCTGGACTGGTCCTTAAGGGCACAGTAGAAATAAATGTATTTTTTAACCTTCCCCCAAATAACCTTTGTGCAGCCTCTTACTACATCCTCAGATATGGTGGTTGTCAGCAGCCATAACAAGCTTCTACATATAAATCTGGCCAGTTACAGGGGAATAGGAGTGTGAATATGGAATGAGGTTGCTGTTTTCAAAAGGCGTGAATAGATTATCCTTTGGAAGAGTTCCTCAGAATTTTTATAGTAAGTCTCCCTTTGGAATGGGAAGACATAGCTATTACTCTTCTCCATAGGCAGAGATGATTCCCAGTGCCTTTCTGCATATTTAGGTTATTAATTTCTAGGGTTATCACTGGCTGCTTCTCCCTCTGGGGCAGTGTTGCTCGCTGAGCGGACTGGCAGGCTGGTTTTAACATAAAGGAAGTTTTATAGGAAGAATATGACTTAGATGCTGCTGAAAAGCCATAGGATCTTAAAAGGTCCAGATGCTCTGGAGATTTCTTCTAGCTTTGCTGCATGAACAGATTCGTAATGTCCTAGGTGAATGGTAACTTCTTTACAGTGCAGTGTCCCAGCCGGGGCCATTAGCTTGTGCATTTGCTTTGAAGATTGCAAAAGCAAAGGGAGGGGAAACTGAAAGAGACAGTTTAAATGGTAAAGTCTGAACACACTTTCCAAGTGCCATTTCAAGCACCACTGCAATTTAACAGTGGAAATTGCCCTGCCTTCCTGCTCCCCCAGGAGTCCCCTGGATTGATTTCCCATCCTTCCTCAGCATTCCCAGATGAGCAGGGCAGGCAGTGCATACCAGGACCTATCTGGTGGAATCCCCGGTGTGACTAACCAAAACTGCTGCGGCCCCTTGGCGTGGAGTGGCAGCAAGGCTCCTTCACAAATCTAATTATAACCCCTAAGCTGACGCAGCGGCATGGATTAGTGCAGGAGGAGGAGGAGAGGAGGACAGTCTTTGTCTGGAGGGTGGCAAGGGTCCTGGCTCTGCTCTGCTTTGGCTGGGAGCTGGGGCCCAGGCGTGCACCCTCATGTGCCATGTGAGGCAGGCTCACAGGGCTGGGAGCTGTACTTGGGGCCTCAGGAGAAGCCGCTGCCTGAGTCAGGGCTGTGGGTAGGTACCAGGGGACAGAGCTCTGCAGGGCTGGCAGAAATGGAGCTCCAGAGTTCTCCAGCACTGCAGCTGGTGATCGAACCTGGGGAATGCAATGCTTGGGGTGCACCTCGGTTGTTTTTCTGTGGCTTGTTTGCTATGTGGAAAGAGGAGAAGCAACGCTGCATTGCCTTGATTGTGCCTGATTAAAATTCTGCGGTGGGATCGCTGAAGTGGACTGGACAGGTGCAGAAGAGGAGAGGTAACTCTGAGAGGAGCCTTTTGTTGTCTCTTTGCCCGTTTGCCTCCTGTTTCTGACAGACCCAGTGTCTCTGTGTTCCTTGTCATTGAGCAGAACCACTCAACACGCAGTGAGGCCACACGCTGAGGCTGGTTTGTGGCTGCTACTTCAGAATCTAAGAGGTCTGCAGCCCATCTTCTTGGATTGCTCTCTTCATCCCAGTGTGCAAGTGCTGATAATCATGACAAGCAGAGTGGCAGTTAGTCTCCTGGGGAAACCTGAAGTGTTAAGGCTAGAGAGTTGTTCAGTCTGCAGCTTTCACTGATGTGGAAAGCAAATCCAATGGAAAAAATTTCCCTGGCTGTGTATTGTCAGCTATTGGCATAGCTTGAGTCGAGGTCACATAGGGATGCACAGGATTTTTACGGTACAGTGCAGGAGGAAATTAAAGTGCATGTACATGGCGTGAGGTCAGAGTAGTTGTTTCTGTATTCTGCCTGCACATCTAAAGAAAGGGTTGTGAGATTTCTTTTCAGGTAGAAATGCGTGTGATAGTGAGCAACACTGGAAAAAAAGAAAAATGTGAACATAATTCTGCAGTTTTGGGGAAGAGAGCTGTTAAATGATAAATTTGACAGAGGGAAGTTTTGTTATTGCTCCCAGGACTGTCACTGCTTCCTGCTCTTAAAGAACATATGCTGTGAAGGTGGGGTGCCAGAGCAGGAGCTCAGGGTGTGTTTCTGTCTCTATCTGCTTAGTGGTGACCAGACAGCTCCATTAGAAAAATCGTTAATCTCATGGGGCTAATGGAGCTTCCTCCAGCATGAATTACTCAGGCAGAAACTGCCCTTTGCATCTGTGGGGAGTGACCCCAGCAGAGTTAGGGTCTACTTCTGTTGGTTCTTGTTGTTTTATATTAAGGCGTGATAATGCATGGTAGAGATTGGCACGTAAAAACACATCACACATTTCTGCTAACCCCACTGAACTTCAGGTGAAGCTGTAAAATATTGAACTTTCTTTAATCACTTGGAGAATGTATGTGGTATTCATTGTGTCTCCTTCTTCAGTGAATGTTGTTATATATCAAAGACATCTTTTCTGTTCTTTGAGGCTGCTTAAAGCTCAATTGGGGAAGTTTATACTGCCCTTACACCATTATTACAACCTAGTTTTGTTTTCCAGTAAAAGGAGGGTAAATCAAGTGTAAAAAATGCTAACAGCTGAGAAGTCACTTACAGAAAAAGGCATATTCTCCACTCCGGATTTGAAAATGGTGATGTAGTCACGACTTGCAAAATGGATACAGTATCATTATTTATTGTGAGGTTTTCCACAAATACCTTGCATCAGAATCCGTACCTTGGTTTATGCAGAAGTGTGCAGATGAATTCAGTTAGTAAATTACTCAGTCATTGTAAAGGGATGATGATAAGCCTTGTTGCTGCTTTTCAATACAGTTTTTGGCAGTAGGAGTAATTACAAGTATTAGTTACAGCTTTTTTTTTTTTTTCTTTTCTATATTTCATCATCCACTGTAACCTATGTGGCCCTGGAAAATCGTGAATGTGGGTTCTAATTTGGTCTCTTTGTACTCAAACAGGTGTTCCAACTGCAGGTTTTTTTAGTTTTATTTTTGCCAGTTTGACTCTCTTGTAAAATGTAGTGGTAATAGGGTGACTGAAGACTGAGATCTGAAGGGGTAGTTGAGGTGGGATAGAAGAGGAATAATATATTGAAGATTTGTGTTGTTATTGCAGTGAGGTGGTTCTGTTTCCAGGCTTGCTTGGAAAATGGCTTTTATTTTGCTATGAAATTATTTAGCTCAGCTTTCAAATCTAATGATGCTAAATTGGGTGCGTATCTTGGCACATTCTGTTTCTGCAAAATAAGCCTCAAAGTCTGCAAGAATGTTACCCACTAAACGATATCAGCCCTACTCCAGGAAATCAGAAATCAGAGTTTTCTGATAACTTTCAAACTTCAATTCTAATGGGTTTTAAATGTTTTAAGGTTGCCATATGACTGTTCAGTACAAGGCTTGTCTGTATTCCTCAGGCATCCAAATCATGGGAAATGGCATTGTCTTTAATAGATTAAGTAGGATTTGGGGGTTTTGATCAGCATAAATTTACTGATGTCTTGAGCGTGTTCGTACTCAGATTGGTTCCTTACTCAGACCAGCAGCTCAGACTGGCAACTTGTCTGCATCCACCATTGCTGTCCTGGGGCAGTGCGTAGTAAGGTGGCTGTAATGGATGATGCTTTGGCAGAAGTATTGCCAGATCAATGTTTTCACATTTACTGCATTTGGTCATAGTTGGTGCCTGAATTTTTTGAATGGCATCTGGTTCCGAGAGGAGTGGAGGGCTCAAGCACGCTGTTTTCAGGGTTCAGACATACTGCTCGGTTTATGTGTGTGACAGGAAGGAAGTTTTGGATGGGTGGACACATGGAGAATTCAGTAATCCTGTAAGTACAGCACTGTGTGCAGGATAGCAAAGGGATCCATCTGCAAGCACAGCTGCTGGATCCCTCTTCACCAGAGCCATAGAAGAAAGAGCACCCCTTTGTCTGGGTGACTCAGATACTCATCCAAAAAAGGTGATGTGTGAAAAAAGAGTCGTTCTTACCCATTCTTACTTCTGTGGCCATCAGCTGGATTTTAGTCTTGCCTAACCACCGTGTCCTTACCTGCACTGTCCTGTAGCGGGGAGGGCTGAAGCTGGAGGCCAGCTCTGTTCCTGACAGAATGAAGATGAAGAGATGAAGCAGAATGTTGAGCAGCCTTAGCAGAAATGCCAGTTGCTTTCAGCCCATTCCTTGCAGCTGCCCTCTGCCCTCAGGGATGGCGGTGGTGGCCCTACCTTCCTCAGGCAGAGCCCCTCTACTTCACTTAAGAGTGTCTGCACAAAATGTTGAAGAAACTGGGCCCAGATTAATATACACATAGGCAGGAGGAGCTGGTAGCTCAAGAAGCTACAGTAATAAACCTGTCTTCTGCCAATGGAGAAATCATAAATGGATAAGTGTTTCAAATTGTCCTGCTTCTTCCTATAATGTTGATATGGCTGTAGTTATCCATTGAAGACAGGAAGAGGATATACCTTGGAATTGAACAATTATCTTCTCAACATGAAATCTGAGTCACACATGGGACATAAGGAAGGAGAGATTAACCCAGAAGGTTGTGCAACTCTAACTATCTTATGCCTCAGGTTTCCAACATGTTAGGGCAGCTGAGACTGCATGCCCAAATTTATGAGCTCTCTAATCTGCCAAGACTTTGGTCTAACGTCTGTTTTAATCTGAAAATAGTTATTATGGCAGTAAAAATCCCTTTTTAAAAGTACTGCCATATATTTCTTAGTGATTTACAGTTGCATAGCTATCTCCAAATACCATATCCAATGGAAGTATTATAAATGTTTACTATATGTAGTCTAGAAGGAGTCCTGCAGAAGTGGTTTTCTTATTTGTGTTTTTTTATTCTTTAGCACAGCAGTTTTTTCGTTTCAAATCTCCGTTGCCCTTCTGAGACCAAAATGCCTGGAGGGATGCTTTCTGCAGAAAAAAACCCAAAACTTATTCAGTTATTTATTAGTGTGGGATATATTGTAATTTTTTCAACAGTGTTGCACTCATCGTTTGTCTCAGTTGTGGCTAAGCTGGGTTCAATGAGTCTCGGATGCTGTGCGGTGTGGAGTTTATTTGAAAGATCATTTGAGAAGCTTGGTTGTTGTGAGAGTAAACTTGGGCACAAATCTGGAATAGTTAACAAATGCAAGCTCTTAAACAGATGAGCAAAAAGGCTTCATGTTGAGCCTCTTGAGATACTTTTGATTTTTATTCCACTGACTTCTCTGAGCTGAAAGACAGTATCATTGGTAATGGAAATCTGTGTTATTGTTTTAAATATTTGTCTCATTAAATGCCATTCCTGCAACATGTCTGATTTAGCCATTCCATTTTGTGAACAATTTTACCACACAAAATGCAGATGAGGTTTCATCAATCTCTGCGTTTCTATACCACTGCTGCGTGTGCGTTTTCAACTGAGGTTTAGAAAAAGCTTTCAGGTAGAGAATTCTTAGGTTACGCCACAAGTCTGTCATTCTGTATAAATTCCCCTGCTGATCTTTTGACTGGTATTACTTTTGGTATCCCTTTTATTAGTTCTTGCTGAACCGAAGCCATTTATTTCATTTTATTTGGGAGGAAAAGATGCGATGTGAAACTTGAGGAGGTGTCAGAATAGCTGTGAAAAGCCAGAATTTTCTTATTGCTCTGGCTAATGTAGTTGGAGAATTGAGTTATAGGACTAATGAAGAAATACAAGAAATGGGAAACAGAGCTGTGTGTATTCCTTGGTGTGGCACTGTGGGTCTTGAAATGTCAGAGCAGCTTCAGACAGATAAGAGGAGTTACTTATTCCCTGAAGAAAACAGAAGCTGTTGTTGACCAGCTTGCATCAGTTTCAGATAGGAATAAGTGGCTAGGGGTTACTAATGCCCCATCCTCGTGTGTCTGTAGCATATAAGTTTCAGAAGGATGTATCATCCAGCTTCCCAGAGTGAAGAATCGGGAAAATTGGAGCACAAGTTAAAATATTTGACAAGACATTTAAAAATGAATTATTGCTATCCACTACCTGACTTAAGTTTTCAAGCTGCCTAGCAGGTATGGAAACATACAGTTTCAGAGCAAGATAAAGAATGCCCGCCTGAAAGAAAAACATATACTGGGGTTCATTTTCATACTTGGAAATGCAGAATCACTGTATGGTGAAGCCAGTTTGATGTTATGGAGCTCATTATGCTGATTTTTAAGTTTATAGGCTGGAAGAGGCTCACCTGGCAACATAGGCTTTGTTGGAGTGAATAGGTGAGATGAACCGGATCACAGAGAGCTAAGTGAAATCAGCGATTTCCTTCTGAGGAGAGCATCTTGTCTGATGATCTTGACTGTATCTGAAATGTGCTGTGGATTTTGATGTAATGAAACATGTTACAGTTGATAGTTACTTGTAAATTCATGAACAGCAGAACAACCTACTGGGTGTTGGAGTTTAGGAATAAATCTGTTGTTCTCTCACCTTCTCTTAAAGCGGACAATGCTGTACACTATTATGAGATGTCAGAGTGGGCAGCCCATCTTCTCAATTCACAAAGGTATTGTAGAAACAGGAAAAAAAAAAATGAGTTCTGTAATTTGTATTTTCTTCCAAGGCTCAATAAGCAAGGGGTAGTGAGCTGGAGACCAGGTACAGTGGATGCAGAAGATGAAGAACCTCAGAGGTTTCTGTATCTCTGTGGACAGTAGGAGAAGACCATGAGGAAGGAGGAAGCTGGTTCTCCCCAGGACTGGTGGGAGATGGGGCAGAGGGGAGGAGCAGGAAAAGATGGGCATTGCTGGAGACCATTGGGCTTGATGCCAGGGCCTTATAAAGAGGGACCGCTTGACAATAGGTTAAGGATCTTAAATGGGAGGAATTTAAAAAAAAAAAAAAAAAAAAAAGTATTTTCTTCCTTTCCCTTCCTTTCATCATTCTAAGCTTGCTCGTTTCTTGAGAAAATAAGATTTGCCAAATTTGTAAGTACTGTAGTGGTTTGTATTCTTAAAGATTTATTTTCCTATTTCTAAAGTAAGAGAGTACGTTTGAGCACACACTCTTCCTCATCCATTGGCAGAAAATGTATGGAGTTATCCTTAGTCCATGTTGTGTGTAAACAATACACATGGTTTAAATGTCTCTGCTGTCACCTGAAAAAAATGTTATTTCCAGTAAGCTGCTTACCTAACTAGATGCTATGCTGCTGAGGAATGTGCTGATGAGTCCATAGCAGTGAGGCTTCTCAAGGGCGAGGACAGATTGCTGCTGGGCCAGTTGTTCTGATTTTCAGCTGAGTTTTCTCTTCCCATTTAAACATGGCATCAATTCACTTATTGTACTGTGGCTCCTCTGATTGCAAGTGTTGTCACTGATGTAGCGTTCTGTGAGTGAAAGAGGCACATTCTGGACTTCTTGTGTTTTATTTAATCATGCATACATCAGTCAGTCAACACACACACATCCACACATGTCATATGTGCTATGTAGGTTAGAGTTTTTTTTTAGAGTTTTTTTTTAGAGCCATGCTGTGTTGAGTATTCCTAGCTTGTACGTAACATGGTGTTTTTGAATGCAGATGCATGGAAATTTCATAGTTGTTGGGAAATTCTGCTCTGAAGCCTAATGTTAATTCACCCCTGCAAACCGTCCTTCACCAAATAAATGTTGAAAGCATTGTAAAGATAAACCATTAATTTATTCCTAACTGAGGTCTTCCATCTAGTATAATTAAGTAGACTGATAGACTAAATTTACTACGTGCTCAGTATCATGGAGTCATAGAATCACTGAGGTTAGGAAAGACCTCTCTCTATGATCATCTAGTCCAACCACCAACCCATCCCATGTCACTCAGTGCTACATCCACACATTTCTTGAACATCTCCAGGGATGATGACTCCACCACTTCCCTGGGCAGCCTGTTCCAATGCCTTGACAGTCTTCCTGAGGAGAAGTATTTCCTAATATCCATCCTGAACCTCCCATGGCACAGCTTAAAAAAAGGCATAAATGAAAATTCAGAACCATGGACTCAAACCTGAGTCATTCAGTCCACGACAGCCGAGCTGGATGAGTTCTCTAGCTGCTAGGCTAAACCATCTCCCTAATAGTTTTGGCCAGCTCCTGTATTTTATAGATATATTTTAATAGATATATTATAGATATTGTAGGTATTTTATAGATATAGATATATTTTTACTGAGTCATTAAGTGACTGCAGTGCCATCTTCCATCATTGCAACTTACCATCTGACCCTGCAAGTAGATCTGCGAAACAAGCCAGCATGACTGCCAGAATGAAGACAGGCTACGCATCTGGAGGTGTGGGGACAGCTCACTGCAACTAAACATGGGCAGGAGAACACTGGGCAGGGCTGTGGGTTGGAGAGAGGAAAAGAAGCAAAGGCTGAGGCAGGTGCACATGGCAGCAGGCCAGGGCCATCTCTGTTGCTTCCATGCAAAGAAGTGGCAGAGCTGCCCTCTCTGTGTGAGAGATGAGGGTATGAAAGTGGCCTGTGAGGAGTTTCTGTAGTGCAGGCATCAGGAGCTGGGTAGGCTCTCTTAAATAAGTCTTGTTCATTACTTCATGGTTATTGTGTTGTTAGCAGCTTGCTTAATTAAGCTGCAATCTTCTTCTAATAATAGTGTCTTTCCAGTACGTTTTAACCAGGAAGGAGAATAGCTTAATATTTGGCAAGACAGAAGGATTCACAGAGCCTGACTTCCTTGAGTTTTTTGCTCTCATCAAAATCACTTTAACTTTCAAAAGGGTTGAGCACATCAAGTAGGTGAAGGTGAAAATTCTTTATTTTTGATTCCTACTGATGGGTTTCTGTGTTCCATGAGATTCCCAGCTGCTTGCTCTCCCAGCTGATCACCTACTGCAGTTTGTGTGTTAAATGCACGGTGTTGGATATTGGGATCAGCCTATGGCTAATCCAGCCGTCAGAAGACCAGGGGATGTGCGCAGCAGGGCTCAGCTGTCTGCTACCAGAGGAGAGTTTTCTCATATACCAGGCTGATAAGTTTTCATCACTGATTCATCCCATTCCAGTGAAATCTGTCACAGGGGATTTTCCTGGAAGAATAAAGAAAATGCTAATATTCCAGCAGAGTATGCTCTAACAAGCAGATGGGTTATGTGCTGTTGCTAATGGAGGAAAGCAGTCTTTAAATGAAGACCCCTAGCTTGATTTTGAGTGTTTCCAATAGTAATTTGGATTCATATGTGTCATCTCAATGCAGCACTGGTAATCTAGCATTAAAATTGCTATTGAGATTTTTTTGTTTGTTTTTATATGAAGAGAGTCATCTTTTACATCACTTTTTAATGCTATCTTGCTGGCAGAGTAGAGTAGCTTTTTAAATCTCATCTTAGCAGCTCTTGGTCAGTTGCAGCATTAAAACATTTGCATTTAATCATTGCAAAACACCTAATATTAATGCTTTCAGCAAATTCTGTCCTAAATAAAGTCTCATTCAGGCTTTCTCTGTATTCAGGGAGTATATGTGAAAGAGGAGTACTGTTGTTTTTTTTCTGAATCTTAGAAGAAAGCTGTAGTTCCAAAAGGCATTGCCTTAGAATACATAGCAAGTTGATATTTACCATTAGTTTTTCTGGTATGCTTTTCACCATGAAGAAGCATTTTGCACATTTTCAGTTCAATATCTATAAAAGTGAGGGTGTGATCTGTGTGCCTTAGCTAGGATGGTGTAAGGGGATTTAGGCAGTCTCTACTACAGCTCACCCAAACAAAGCCTAAGCTTACCATCCTTCTTTGAAAGAGACATTTAAGATTCTCCTGTGTGGATGATGTGACATGGAGTGTACTAAGGAAAAAAAAAAAAAAAAAAAAAAAAGAAGCAAAAAAATTTCTGATTTCTAGTCTCAGGACAACAGAGATTTAGGGCATCCAAGATTTGAATCTGAGTGAAAGGCAGTAGGCAGCCTTACAGGAGAGAAAAGGGAATCAGCTGTAGCAGGCAAGCAAGGAGACAAATTCAGAAGTCAAATGTGGGTCAGGTTTAGCAGGGACTAGGTTGGTTGGGAAGGCCAAAACCAGGTATTAGAAGTACAAAGCCATCAGCCTGGACAGAGAAGTCACGGTACACTGGCAAGCTAAGAAAGTGACTTTGCACGTATGACAGAAGAAAGAAGAGTGAGGAATAAGCTTAGCATTAACTGTATTGCTGATGAATGACAGACAGTGATACATTTGCTTCAGAATATATTACAGGAGCTTTTTAATTGTGTGTGTCCAGGTCCTTTAATATGAGATTATTGAATGAAAATTTTCAGTGCCTTTCATATGGAATATGGTGACATTGCTATTTCTTGTTATTTGAGAACCTTGTGGGTAACTGTATCTTCATGGTGGTTTTCAGCATCTGTTTTTTCCTCTAAGGGTTTGGAATACTAAAAAATCTGATGTTTTTTTTCCCATAAATTAAGTGATTCGATAGTTTGTTTGCGCTGTTTTCTTGTGTACATATTTAATTGCATGGTAAGTTGCTCTACTATTGTCTTTTAATCCATGGAGCACAAGATTTGTCAACAGTAAAAAAAAAAAAAAAAAAAAAAAAAAAAAAAGCAGAAAAAGAAGCACACAGGAGATCCCAAAAACTGAGTTCTTGTGTAGCTGACATAGGGCAGGTAACTGGCAACTCTAAGAACATTTGACAGGTTTGTTTTCCTTGGGACCAAGAGCTGTGGCATGACTGAGTTTGTCTGTGAAACAGTTAGAGGTTACCTTGTGAGCAATGCCATTCAGTGCTTGCAGTGGCTGTCTTTTGGTAGCATGTCCAAATGTGCTCCCATCTTGCTTGAAAATGCAGCTGAATTGAGTGCTTGAATGTCAGGCACTTGTTGGTTGTGATTTTATCTTGGTGCTGAAGCCATTTCTGGAACTTGCAGGGAAGTTGTACCATCAAAACTGCAGCAGTCTGCAGCCTTGGGTCTAACAATGTACTGTAGAAACAAGAGTGAAGTGACTGAACACCACATAATATACATTTTTAAGAAACTTTAATATAATCACTACAACAGTTTTAACTCAGGAAATTACTCTTGAGCAGTACATGTCAGTTCTTTGCAGCTGTAGTTCATTTCTGATTGAAGCTACTGACTCATCCTTCCTATAAAAATAAAATCACGATGAAAAAAAAGCATTTTAGCCAGGTTTTATTTCCTGGTGCAGCTGATAGAGATGAACAATATAAACCATTGCATTCAGATATACTGGCATACAATGCCTGTTTTTAGTTTCGTTGGACATATGGAAGTCCTAATTACAAGTGATTATTACTGATCTGCATTAAGACCTGCAGAATCAAAAAAAAAAAAGAAAAAAAGAAAAAGCAATCATATGATTTGTTCTGGGATCACAGAAGAGCATTATGCCATTTTCATGTCTTAAGGAAGATTATTGTAGGAAATAAAAGGAAGAAGAAAAAAAGTGAGCAAATAGGAGAGCAGAATTTGAGTTGTATCACTTCCAGGAGGAGAGTAGCCAGATTCCTTCATTCTGAGGGACTGATTTCCTTTCTGCACTGAGACAGGCTTCATGAAAATATTAAAAATGCGTTTGTGTGCATTCTCAATTGAACTGAGAGGCAGTTCAACAAGACCAGTGCCACATCCTGCACTTTGGCCACAACAACCCCAGGCAACGCTACAGGCTTGGGGCAGAGTGGCTGGAAGACTGGACGAAATGGACCTGGGCATGTTGGTCCATGCATCCTGGCTTGAATCAGAAATAATGCTGCCAGCTGAGCAGGGAAGTGATCATCTCTCTGTACTCTGTCATGGTGAGGCTGCACCTTGAATATTGTGTTCAGTTTTAGGTCCCTCACGACAAGAAAGGCATTGAGGCTTTGGAGCGTGTCCAGAGAAGGGCAATGAAGCTGTGAGAGGTCTGGAGCACAACTCTTGTGGGGAACAGCTTGAAATAGCTGGGATTGTTCAGTCAGGAGAAGAGGCTCAGGGGAGACCTTACTGCTCTCTATTACTACCTAAAAGAAACTTGTGGAGAGGTGGGGTTTGATCTCTTCTCCCACGCAACTAGCAATAGGTGAGAGGGAATGCCTCAAATTGCACCAGGCAAGATGCAGATTGAAAGTTAGGAAAAATTTCTCGTCTGAAAGAGTGGTCAGGCACTGGGATGAGCTGCCTGAGAAGGTGATAGATTCACCATTCCTAGAGGTGTTCAAGAGATGTTTAATGGGGAAATACTGGTGATAGGTGTACAGTTGGACAGGATGATCTTAGAGGTCTTTTCCAATCTTGAATCAACCTTGGTGATTCCATGATTCTATGAACTGAAAATAAAAAATATCTGAATTTTTAAAATTTTATATAAGTCTTTTTTTACTTTCGTTATTTTTCCCACACTTGCCCAGTTTGATTAGGTTTTCATTGTTGGTCAAACAAGCTTATTTTTTCTCTTTTTTTTTTTTTGTTCTCCTCATTTTGAATCAGTATTGCTACTGTAATCTAAGCCACTAAGCTCTCTACCCTGTGAAATTCAGAATGTTTTAATGACTTCCAAACAGTAAGTAGAAAAAGGACGGATTTATTCTGAAGAACAATATAGGAGAGGTAGGTTTATTGCTTAACTATTCGCACTCCACATGTCGTTGAAACAACTCTAACACACTGCCTATCATTGATAGAACTTGCTTTTCCCTCCGTATCATTTCTTCACTACTTAATGGCATTTTCCTTCCAGCAGTTTTTGCAAATTTATTGGTAGGAGTACCCTGTCAGTGAAACGCTTTTATTAATGTTTCCATTTATGCTAGAGGTTTTCTGTGTTGTAGGTTCAGATGATCTCATTCTGTCACTCAGAATTAAAACAGAGATGTTATGTTAGAATATAAATGCTCTGCTTCCAGCATCTTCAGTTGCCTGCAAAATACTCTGTTTTTCAGGCTTTTAGTCTTTTATTTCCAGTTCTATTCATTTGTGCTGACGTTTGGAATCTGTATTCAAGTATTGCTCTGTTTATTGTTAGAAAAGCAGTTTCTTGAAGTGCAGGAAATACTAAATGTAATTAAATGATGTGAGTCCAACAGAAAGCAATGTTTATTATGCTTAGTAAATTAGTTTTTAGTCATGTTGCAGACTTCATCAAAAGCAGGTGTCTAGTTGATTGTACCCTGCAGGTATCCCATGAGTATTTTTAGACCGTTCATCCAAAAAAAACCCACATTATGATGTCCAAAAAAAAAAAAAAAATACCCTCAAAAGTATACATGTCCACTGATACCAAAATGAAGCAGAACTTAATAGTTCTTGTCCACTTGACTTGCCTCTCATTCACAACTCAGTCCAGTCTGTTCCTCCCCTTGCTTGGCTGCTCAGGAAGATGAAAGTGGTGGTGGATATTGTAGCACAGGAAATGCCATCTGAAAATGATGTTAATGAGGCGAGAAATTATCTTATGAAGATCTTGAGAAGTTCCATGAGGTACAGTACTGGCTTTACAAGTGCATCCCTTTTGTTCCTTCCCACCGACTGACTTCCTCCTACCACATGCCAAATCCATAGCAAACCATTGCAGAAGTCCTCCTTCCCTAACTGTGGTCTCCTAATCATCCAAACGTTGCTTCTGTTGTGCTAGTTTTCTAGTCTTGTGTTCCCTTTGTTCACAGTGCTAAAGTAATTGTCTCATAACAAGCTTTTTTGCTGAATTGATGCCTGAAAGTTATATTGAACTTGCCTAAATGTGCATTTACAGTATGCCTAGCTGATATCAATAACATCAGAGTAAATAGAGAATGAAAACCCTTCAATGCTCTGTGCAGCTGAACAATTGAATGCTTCTTCCCCATACCTGAATATAAACTTGGGATGCTCGGAATATGTAAGGACTGTGGAGCTGAGCACCATGTGGCTGAAGAATCTTCACTTGTTTTCACAGAGAATGCTTTGTCTTCTCCATTCACTCTCTTAGTTTCATATCCTACCAAGGAGGAACATACTGATGCTCTGCTCAGCTGTTTTCTCTTTTGTTGTGTGTGGAAGAGTAGGCTTTTGTTTACAGAAACAATTACTTCTTTTTTTAGTGACAGTAATGATGCCACACTTCTTAGTGAAATTACAGCTTCCCTGTAGAATTATTATTCTCCTTTTATAACCATGCATGCAGAGTTTGGAAAGGCAATTCATCATTGAATTCATCAGATGTTCCTGAATGCACTCCAAAAAACCATGTGGTCAAATTGAATCTGTTTTGTAGATACTGGGCTTATAATGAGCTTTGGTTTTGTTTCCTAGTGGCTGTCTGATAACCCACATTTGAAAAAGAGAGACGAATAAAAAACGTAGAACTGCCGTTAGAGCGTAAATTGAGAGTTGGGAGCACTTTCTATGCTTTGTGAATGATTTTGTAACTTAGATAAATTACTGTTTGAAAAACCACAATTACATAAGTGAAATACGTAAGTACATTGAAAAAAACCTTAAGAGTTGAGGTCCTGTAAGCTTTTGGTTCAGTCTGTGACTTCGAAGGATGGGATTTGTCATCTTAAATCTGATCCAAATTTTAGCTTACAGTTTTCCCAGGAAGATCCAAAGGGAAAGACAGAATGAATTTTCTTCAGGAGATTTCTGTTTTATACCAAAGGCCATCGAGTGAGTCTAGACAAATGGCCTGTGCTGGGTATGCATTTGCTGAGACAGAAGTGGGTGAATCCCATCCAGAAGGCTTGTCTAACGCTGGGGAAGGAGAATGCTTCTTTCGGGAATGTTGAGAAGCATTACAAAGCCCTTGTAGAAAGAAATAAAAGCTCGTAATATTAGTTCCTGACCAGAGGAAAGGAGCAGAGGGGCTTTGCAGCTTTGCAGAAAGGTTTGGAATACATGCCCTGAGAGCTTGGAATGGAATTATTGTTGGAATTATTAGTTATATCTCTCTTACTAACTTGTATGAAGCAATGTCATTAATCCTTCTTACCATCTTTCATAAGCACATGGCTATAGAATAACCTTACTGGAGCCCTACTATACTGTTGTTATGTTCTGAAAGAGTAATTGAAGCTCATTATTAGCTTGAGGTGTTAAAGCTCTGTACACATTGCAGGTACTCTAAAACTTGTGTTTGTCTGTCTTGGACACTCACTCACTCAAAAAAAAAAAAAAAAAAAAAAGCCTCTCCTCCAACATAACCAACATAAAAACTGCAGTAAAACCCACAGTAGCACAAACCTTGGAAGAATAGTGGTATTTCACTGCCTCAAGCATTTTAAAGGAATGTTGGTTAGCTTTTCAAAACTGGCATGCATGTAGAACATGACCTAGTTCATTGTCACTGGAAGTTATTGTATTTCTTTGCTGTCTGTGTGACTACTGCCCTGATAGTTTTGGTTTTTTGTTTTGTTCTGTTTTTTTACAGTTTTATTGCTTCATGTCGCCTTGCTGAACTGTTTGCATTTGACTCATACGCTCTTCCTCTCTCTTTTCAGAAGAAATGACCTAGCCTGCAGGCCTCACTCCTGGCACGCAACCAAGTTTACAGAAAGTCAACCTGAGGCAGCCACGTCACACCTTCCTTCATCCAATGCCTGCACTTCCTGGCATTCACGGTATCATGCAAGGTGAGACTGTGCTGAAGCTACGTGCATTAAACTCCGAAGGAAAGGCACGGTTAGCATGGGTCACGTTGAATGCTTTTTAAACCCCAAATGCAGTATTGCATTTTACTTTATTATTTCCTGTCCTCTCAATGCTTGAAGAAGGAACCTTGGAAGCTTTATGCATGGATGTTTTCAGAAACAATATGTTATAAGTGCGTGTGACTGAAAGGTAAGAAACTAATTTTACAGGCAGTCCAAAGAGTTGTGTTTGTAGCTCTCCATTCCGTTTCCATGGGCAGTGCAAAGTCCTAAACCTTTCTAAACAAAAAGAAACCACCAAAATTAACATACTTGAAATTAAATAGCAAAGGAAAGACAAATAGAAAAATACTGTTACTGAATTCTAGAAAGCTTTTTCCTAAAGGGAGTATACAAAGTATTTTCCTGTTAGACTTTAAAGTGTTACTGGTTTTATTAGTTACATTATCTTTCTGTAATCTGATCCTTCCTATGGCTGTTCTTGCTTTTGGAGAGAGATAAATGCTGAAAGTTGTTGCGGCTGTTGTTTAAAGCACCTTAGTATTTGTTAGGTCTCATTCAACACTACGGAAGAAATGCTGGCACTTGGGCAGTTCTAGTTGTGAAATTTGAAATAATGCCTGTTTGCATATGGTTGCAGGTTCTTGTGTGATTCCTGCTTGTCAGTAACATTCTTCAGTATTTTCAGAAGGATTTTTTTTTCATTTGTTTTGTTGCTTTTTTCTTCAGTCTGTTCACAATTGAGCCATAGTTATGCTGGGCATTAAAGAAATCAGTCTTACACTCTCAGTTTGGAAAGTAGACTCATGTTTCTCTATTTATTAATTGAATATTCTCTTTATAACAGAATGGAAGAAAATAATAATATAGGATTTTATGTTATACCATTATTAAAATCGTTTTTACATTGTTTGAATTCTTTTGAAGTTCCCTGATGTTTTAAAAATAACTTACTATCTGCCACTGCATAAAATGTGAGTTAACATTTAGAAAGAAATAGTTTTCAAAATGCACTTCAAAACATGTCATTAGCAGAATTTTTAGCACGTTATGTATTTCCCTGATCCCTGATTATAATTGCTTCTGTTTTACTTTATTTGTAGAGTTTGTATTTAAGGTCCCTGTAAATAGGCTGAATTAGAGTTACAGATATGTAGACAGTAGGATTTCTTGTACGAGAAACAAAACTTAGAAATTCCCCAAATCCTCAGAGATCTGAGTTGCAGTGCTAACTTAAGAATATTTCTACTTTCAGCCTCCTGAATCTTTTGATTGAGATGTAAGTTGATACATGCTTCCTGTGTTTCTTTATGGTTGTCCTTGTACCTTGTGAAAGTAACATACTATGAGACACACCTCTGAAAGTGTGATTTGATAGGAGCTGACAATATTTAAAGTACCTGTTCGTTTTTAATTTGGTTTGCGTGCAGTTTTCAGCGTGTTTTAGCCTAAAGGAAAAGGAGGAGGAAACTGTTGCAATTCCTTCCTCCTACATATGAAAAATATCTGCAACTCCTGATAGGCATGGCTTCTAATAAAAAGGGCAAATTCTGCTCTCTCAGATGCTACTAGAAGAGCTAGAGGCTTCAGCACAGTCTTAATACCAGGATTTCTAGGGTATTGCTGTTTCTGAACCCATCAATCACCTGTGCTGCCCACTTGAAAGCCTAGCTGTTGAAAGATGATTTACTTCGGAGATTTGTCACACCTGGTGTCCAAGACCATTTCTAGGACTGAGCTGAATTCACATGATGGCTTCTGGAATTCTAACAGTCTCAGAGTGCCAGATTTGGATATTTTGAGAATCCCAGTTGCAAAGTGGGTTTCCTTGGACTTGCTAGTCTGAAAAAAAAAAGGAAAAGAAAAAAAGAAAGAAAAGGAAAGGCACCGAGGTGAATGTGTTTCACAGCATTCAGTAGCTTAAAGGAGCAGTATGTCAGGAAGAAATACAGATAGCCTGAGGAGGAGCTATTTCTAGCCAGAGGATCCAGATCCATCCTGGTGCTACTTCTGGAGATTCTTATGCTTCCTTGAGCTAAGCATCTGAGACTGATCTTCACAGCCTAAAATCTGTTCTGAATGTAATACCCTGGTTCTCTCTGTGAGTGTGAGAACTAAATGACTTGTAAATCATGGTGAGCTCAACCAAGAGGAGAGGTGCCTGTTCTTTTCCAAGCAGGATATATCTGGATTTGATCAGGGGCAGCTGATCCAAACAACCCTATGGAAATTGTCATTGCTACCTGGGTAGATGCTAGATTAAGGCACGGGTTTGGTTGTTTCTTTTTTGGCCCACTCACTGAACTCAGGTCTTTGATAAGGTGCGTGAAGCTAAAGAAGGAAAGAGCAAAAGAGGCTTGTGTAAATAGGAGAGGGCATAGATCTGGAGCCCTCATGTCTACATCCACCATTCTGTGTGTATTTTCTATCATGTGACTTTTGTGCAAACACTGTAAATGGTCCTGGGAGTGCTGGGCTGAGTATGGGAGCTTCAAACATTTCAATGGCAGGGCAAGTGACTCAGATCTCGTAAGCCTTTGGTGCCTTAATTTCCCACTAACAAATGCCATCACAAAGTGGATGCAGACCTTTTTTCTAGCCCACCTTAGACTATGGCTGACAGCATTTTTCTGTCTTAAGTTGGTAAGAGTTTAGACCCCACATTTTCTTCCCTTAGGACATGCTATTAAAGAGGAACATATAACTATTTTTTTTCGTTCTGCCCAGAAGTAGCTGAAACTAGTTATGTCCATTACTTGGTTATGGCCTTAAAAATGTGAGTATAAAGTTAGTGAGCTTTGAGAATGCTGCTTAAACTGAGATTTTGAGGAAAATTAGGGTCATGTACAGCTGATCTGTAAGTCCATGTGGCCTGAATGTGGCCTGATTCACTGAAATGATATCATTTCTGGGAGGACCAGAAGTGGAAACTCATCCTTAGGTTTGAGATGGGCTTGTTGGCCAAAGAGGGAAAAAAAAAAAAAAGTATAGATTATTCTTGGCATTTGTTTCCCAATCTTCAATAGGTAGTTTTGTGAATCCTCTGGAAAAAAATAAAAAGTTGAGAGGAGGACACTGAGGAGAGAGAGGAGTCTGAAATGCCACTAGAAATGGCTTTTGGACTGCCTTCTATGCCACAGTGTGGGAGGATTAGCCCTCAGCTAAGGACCGCGGAAGGCTTTGCAATAATGCATCATTAGAAACTCTGCTGATCTTTCTGTGAAGTTTTTATTGCGTTTATTAGGTTTCTATTAAGTGTTTTCTAACAAACCTCTGAGCTCTTACACTGATTGTCTCTGCTTCACATTTGATACCAGCAGATCTGTAAACTGGAAATAGAGGCAGAAGTGTCATCTTTATGTCAGTCAATGCCATGTGTAGTCTTAGTGCTGAAAAGGGGGAAGAAAACTGCAATTCAAAACCATAGCAATTCATACCTATATCTAGATTAAATTCTTCATTAACAACAGAGATCGTAATGACTGAGACACTTTTTGCATGAGCTACAGCATCTGCTTAAGAGATAAATTAAGGCCTTATTAAGTATCTAGTGAAATGCTTTGAAATGCTGAAAATGAAAGAATGAAAGAAATAAAAACACTGGATGAGGTCACTGCTGGGTCATCTTGTCAAAAACTTACTTTTAGGAAATAAATGCTAAGTATGCCTCCCCTTACTTCCTGTAAGTTGTTTTTGATCATGTTGTATAAAAAAAAATTTGAATCTATCATAATGTAAAAAACCCTGTAATTCCTATGTTAAAACTGAATCCCAAAGAACTGTTTAGTTGTCTTTTTGCAGTATTTTTGACAAAGAAAAAAAGAGCTGTATCACTCTTTGTACTGATTTTATGTGGACTAATCTTATTTCAGTATTAGTGTTCACAAACTTCTTTACAGCACAAGATGGAATAGATGCCTCCTTTAGTGTGCAAGATTTGATAGATGCCTGATATAATTATAGCTGCAGGGAACTAGAACAGTTTTGGGATTTCTACCAAGGGGCTTTGCATGCAAAGACAGGAATTTGAATTGATATATAAGAGCGGGTAGTGAAGTTCAGACAGGAAGATGTGAGAGTAATTGGAAAGACAGTCATCTCAGCATCAGTGTGTTGGATTGACAGGAAATGGGTGCTATGAAAAATAATAATGAAAAGAAGTTGAAAGAAACAAAGCGAAGCTGATTGTGGTGAGGAAGAGAACATAAGCAGCAAGGCTTTGAAATAGTACCTAGGCAAATGTGACAGAGAAGGTGCAATGTCAAAGGTGGCACTTCTGTACAAGCAGGAGTGACAGAGAGGTGATGGTAAGGATTTTTGAAGAAAGATCATAAGTTTAGTTTTGTCCGAGCAGAAAGTAAATTGCTTGAGATTCCTGACAATGGTGTGTAACTGGATGGAATTGAATGACTTTTTTGTAAAAACATCAAACTGAGAGTGGTTTGAAAGCATGTTGGCAAGGTTCATGTGGAGACTCCGAACTGAAATGGTGGAATTTGAGGCAAGTGTTTTTAGTAAACCTTCATTTTGAAATGAAAATACTGTATGAATGGGTCGGTTTGGATAATCAAGACAAAGGATTAACTTTGTGTTTTGAGTGAGTTTATTGGAGGTGAGCAGGGAAGTGCACAAGGTTAGTAGTTGGAAGTATCAAGGTGCTTGGAAAATAAACTGCAAAATAAGTTGATGTTTGTCCTGAGAAAAAGAGAGCTAGTGGAGATGAAACTGAAATTGTCCAAAAGTTAGCAAAATCATCAGTTTGCATAGGGAAAAGGAGATCTTCGAAGGAGGTAAATATTACTTAGTGGTATAGGTAGAAAGGAGCCATCAGTTAGTTTTTGAGGTTTCAAGTTCTGGATTGGTGGCAGAGTGCAAAATTAAAGCCCCGATTTTGCGTCTGTACTCTCAGTTTTATTAGATTGTTTAAAGTAACTTCTATACAGATGGATTTCACCAGTATTAATAAAATTAGTGATCAAATATTTGTAATTGCATCATGGCATTTTTTTGACTGTTGTATTTATACTGGGGCTTTTTTTTGTTTGTTTCCTAATACAGCTGTTCTTCTCATGACCTGTCAAACTCCTGGGATCAGTCAAGTCTCCATCGTGCGTCTGACCAGTTCAGCTCTTTGGGCAGTATGGACAGCTGGGATCAAACTCCACAAGTAGCCCAATACGGAAGGCTTTCTTCTGCAAGGTCTAATAGTAGCATTGACCATCTGGGGAGCCAAAATAAGAGGGATTCTGCCTACGGATCTTTTTCCACAAGTTCTAGCACCCCTGACCACACTCTGTCCAATTCAGACACTTCTTCAACAGAGAATATGCTGTATAAAGTAGGCCATTGGGAGACATCTAAACATGGAAATAAGTCTGGACAGCTTTTGAACGATTACAGTGGGACAGAGGATAAATCTGGATATTTGCCAGCTCCCATCCAGTACGAGAATAACAGAAGTCCCAGAATAGAGGAACACCCTGATGTCAAGCTCGCTGGCTCTGGAAGATCCAGCTTTGGGCCCGTCTGGTATGTTCCAGATAAAAGGAAATCTTCCTCTCCTCCCCCACCACCTCCGCCTCTCCGTAGCGACAGCTTTGCTGCTACCAAAGGCCATGAGAAGGCCCAGGGCCCTGCATACTCAGAGAGTGCCAGCACACAGCACTTTACAGCCCTGAACCGATCTCAGACGAGGAATGACTGGAACTCAGAAAGTGTGGAACAGCAACGGCGGCCTTCCAGAGCATGTGACAGGAAGGTCAGTGGCTCAAACTATAAATCAGATCTCAGTTCAGAGCATGCTTTTTCTGCAGTTGGTGAAAGGTACAATAGTAATGCAGGAACTGTGAGCAAGCTGCAGTCATCCTTGTCCAGCACTGATGTTCGTTTTGCACAGCCTGCTTACAATTACCACCACCAGCACCAGTACAGTGATGAGAGCACTTTTTTCCATAACACAAGAACGTTAGCTGCGCCTAAAGATCAGCAACCTTTTCTCTCCTATGGTGGTATTCAAGAGTTGCCTAGTGGTCATTTTCATGGATACAATCTAACCCACACCAGGCTGCTCAGCGCTTGCTCTTCTTCGAACAGTGCTGCTGAACAGAAAGCAGACAACACTGGACAGAGTCGCTATTATTGCGTGACAGCGAAACAGCCTGCTCAGGGAAGTTCAAAGCCACTGCAGCTCAAGGATGACAACTGGAAACCTGCAGCAGGGGCTGACGTTTCTCTTGGACCTTATGAAAATCCTGCAGTTGTCACAAAGGTCCAAAAACCAAAATGCTATCTACCTCAACAGTCTGTTGAATCTTCTATGGAAGGGTGTGAAAACAGTAGTCATTACACAGTGGACAGAGAGGGGGATATTAGGTTTGCTATAGTAGAAGAGATGATAAAAACGAATCATGCTGAAAAGTCTGGGCAGAAGAAAAGCTTTGAGGGCAGCTTTGAGGAAAGTGAGACGAGGTACTGTCAACAGGACTATGGAAAGGGCTGTGCCCTTACTGCTGAAAACAGGCCTACTCAGAAAGAGTTCAGGTGGGGAAAAGATGAGAGTAGCAAGATCTCTCCTCAGAGGACCCCAATGTTGCATTCTTTGGCTCAGGAAGGCAAAAAACACTCTGATGGCAGCCCAGAAGCTGTAACAGAGCGTCAGCCCCCATTTGACAATCACCTGTCTAAACAGGCACGAAGGAGCGACCGTTTTGCAACAACCCTGAGAAATGAGATCCAAATGAGAAGGGCAAAGCTACAGAAAAGTAGAAGCACAGCTACTTTAATAGGGTCATCTGAAACGGAGGAGTGCAGCGAGAACGGGAAGCCAGATGCAGCAGAAAATGTGAACGCCTCCCCAGATACGAACTTTACTAGCACCTACAAAGATCACCTGAAGGAAGCACAGGCCAGAGTTCTGCGGGCAACTTCCTTCAAACGGCGGGACTTGGAGCCCAGCCCTGCTGAATATCCCCCCAGGTCACCAGAACGGAAAGCTGGTAGTTACAACTCTTCTTTATTGGCTTTGGTTTCTGAAGATATGTCTGGATTCCTTGAGGCTACACAAGCTAAACCGAATCCTACAGGGAGTGGCACTCATCACGTTTCTCGCATTGGAGCCAGGAAGAGGTTCACAACAGAACAAAAACTGAAGTCTTACTCTGAACCGGAGAAGATGAATGAAGTGGGGATGTCAGAGGAAGAGTGTCGTGCCCACTGCCATCCAGAAACATCTGAAGAAGGCTTGGGCTCATTTGCAGACAGGTGGAAATTTTTTGAAGAAACAAGTAAGCCTGCATGTAGAAAGCCCGCACAGAAACCAACTCCCCACAGCCTGACTGAGGGACTGCCTGAGAGGGCGGACAGGAAAGCGTACGGCGGGCAGGAGGGAGACGAGTCTTGGCATGAGAGAAGAGGACAGGCAGCTTCTGTTGGACTTGAAACTGCACATGCTCCAAAAGGTAGCGTCCACCACAGCAGCAGCAGTAAGGGTGCCGATAGGACTGTGAAATCTCAACAGCCACAGCGTCTGGGAACCTTTGCAGAGTATCAGGCATCATGGAAAGAGCAGCGGAAGCCCATCGAGGCAAGGAGTTCAGGAAGGTACCATTCAGCAGATAACATCCTTGATGTCAGCCACGAACAGCATGAGAAACCCCAGTATATCCACGAGAGATCTAGATCATCCCCTTCAACAGATTTCTACAAACAGGTACGAGCACCTTTTGTGTGTATTATCTTTTCATTGCCTATGAGAGGCACAGGGAGGTGAGGGGGAGGGAGAGCAAGATAGTTTTTGTGAAAATTTTCAGTTTAGGATTGCATGTGATGTGATGTTAGCCTTTCCTTTGTAATGGAATAAATGTTACGTGTAGCTCTAGTGAGATCAGAGACTGTGTTGCACAGGCAATGAGTGTAGCAAAGAACAATTGGATAAAATAATTTCTTGTATATTGTATATACTGGAAGAAAAAAACTGGCTGATTTGATAATGTCCTCTATTTTAGTGCTTGTGGTGGCAGTGGTGATGAGGAGATGGTTGGACTAGATGATCTTGTAGGTCATTTCTAACCTTGTGATTCTGTGATTCTATGGTTTTACAGTAGAGATGTAAGAGGATCAAAGCAGTCTTGCACTTGGAGCACTTAATTTTTGTGGCTGCTTCCCCCCTTTCCCATTTTCATTCTTAAAGCAGCTCTCTGAAACTACAAGCTAAAATATTCCAAGGAGAAATAATATCTATATTTTTTCCACTTTTATTGATGGTCTGATCATTTTCTATGCATTTTCTCTATTCTTCTAAACTTGCTTTGTGGAGAAACTACATAGAACAGAGTTTCAGCCTGCTAAAGTTTAGAGATCTAAAAAAAAATGTATCTGCTAGTGTTAAAGCTACACTGCGGGAAAAGAAAAAAAAATGAAACTGCTCTCTGTGTTTTATTTTTTGTCAGCTTGCTTGATTTAAGAACTATAAATGTATTCCACAGAGAGATGCCAAATAGCTGTTCAACTTGCAAGTAAATATTAAGTTAATTTTTAACAGAGCAGGGCCAGGGAATGGCTGGCAGGTGGCAAGGGAAGTAAACAGAGAAACTTAGTCTCTTCAGTTCAGTGCTTAAAATATGTTGTTGAAAGCTGATACAAGATTGTCTGATATGTCTTGAGTTGAAGTGTACAACCTGGCTTGAACTTTACCTTTTGCAAGAAAAAAGGGAGGCATACTATTCTTTCCTTTTTTTTTCTTGTTGAAAACATTGCATGCATATATACATACACATAGCACATGTGTGTGCAGAATGAGGATAGCTTAGAAAATACTTTGGTTTCTAAAGTTGTGGACTCTTTTTATGCATTTTTTTCTTTAGGTTTTGCAGGAGTTATTTTTGAACTTTACAGGCAGACTTAACTATGCAGATAATTTACAAGAGTAGAGATTTCAGCCCTGGAAATACTCACCTGGAAGTTATTTTGAAAATTAAATTAACTAAATTATTTAATAATTGCCTACCCAGCAGAAAATTGTCGTGTAATCTATTCCATGTATGCATTTCTGGTTTATTAGTCAGTGCCTTTAAGTTCAGTATAGGCCTCCTGGGGCAAAATGCAGACACCTGTTTAGGCACCTGGAAAGCATGGTGATAAGTACATTGAAGATGCTTACAGCAGACTGAAGTAAATGAAGATGTTGTTTTGCATATACGATTTGGGTGATTTCAGGGCTAATGTGCAATTAAATTTCCTGTAGGTTCAGTGTTTGTAATGCAAAGCTATACTTTGGGTGTGGTTGTTTGAAGGTAGTGAGATAATACATTTCTGGAACAGCAGTGCTGTATGTTGTACTAAGAAACAGAAGTACGCACTCAGGGATTCAAAAGCCGTTGTATTGGCTGTTCTAAAATGTAAGCAAATCTTCTGTCAGTTCTTTGCTGCGTTTTTGTCTTTGCTAATTGGAAGTTGCAGAGGTTTATAAATGTTAAACCCTTCAGTAGTTCAGCAAACTAAGCTAGAAGCCCGAGTACAGGTCTGTAGTGCTGTGCAAGAGGTCACATAGCACACTGCTCCACTTAAAACCAAACAAGCTCGAGGCATGCTATGCTGTTGACTTCATGTATATTCAAACAGAGCAAAGCCACAAATAAGAGGTTCTATAATGACAGATTTTTCAGGAGTCTGTAACATGATGATTTGCTGTCTTACTTGTGCTATAAACCACTTTTAGGAAGTTCCAGTTGAAGTAAGGAGGCAAGCAGAGGATTTAAAGGAAGATGGGGAGCGTATTTTCTCTAAAATTAACAATCTGGATGAAAGGAACAACTGTGTAAGGTAAGTGTTCCTTGTTTTCTGGCTTAAAAGCATTTCTTGTGACAGCTCTTCTGATCTGATATTTTCCTAACCCAAATTGGAAGGTTGGATGTTGCTGTGATGTGTTCAGAGCTTTTACAATATCTTTTTACCTTTATTTCCCACGTCTTTCTTACGTGCGTCGTATAACTAATCTCGGAACTGATGTTTTGGGGAGACCCTAGAGTGAGCCTGAAGAAATTATCAAGTGTTGAGTACATTACAGTTTACAGTCAGGTGATTTTTATTAGTGTGCATGAAACAATTCGGATTTTTACGTTTCGTATTTATCAGTAGCAGGTTTTTTGGTGGAGGGTGGGGGGGGAAAGGAAATGCTTGAGATTTCCCAGAAGCCTTCCAGTATTGTATTTGGCAAAGACGGTGTGCTACTGGAACACAGTAGCACTGCAAATTGGACTTGACTCCTTTGTGCCTTTGCAGAATGCAGAACATGAACAGAAGCCCTCAGAAGTTGTTTTCCCATTTGACAGCTCTACTTCTCTGTTAATGCATGTTCTAATTAAACTGTGCAATTTTTGTAGACCTTCAAATGTACGTCTGTCACAGTGCACAGCAGAGTTATAATCCTGGAGATCTCATGTGTGGCACTGCCCTTGTTCTGGCTGGCAGTGTGCTGGAGCTGTTGTAATGTAACCAGTGATTTCTGATTGCTGATACTGCAGCTGCCCAGAGGATGTGCGACAGCACGAGTGGGATTGTGCACATACTGCAGTCACCAGGTTTTATATCATCTTTTGTAACAAGAAACGTGTATTGGAAAAATTACTGCTTTCCTTAATTCTGTAAGTGATACGACTTTCTCAAGGGGAGAGAAAATTCTGAACTGCAGCAAACGCTTCGACTCTAAGGCATGGCCTTAAAAGCTTGTAAAAAAAACAGTATTTGTGTTTTTTTGTAAAGCTTTTGCATGCACATTGCCGTCTGAAGAGCCCATCTGCTATTTTTCTAATTCTTTGTAGCCTTTGTACTTAGTGTAGTGATTTGTTAATGAGGAGCACGTGAGGGTGTGAGCGCATGCGTGTGTGGAGGGAGCTGGGGAAGGAGGAAGGGTGAGGGGGAGAAGCAGCACAATGAGCCTAGAGCAGGCAGCATCTCTGTGCAAGTGAAACGGCTCCATCCAGCATTGCTGAACCAGTCACAAAAGCATGTGCATAATACACCTACGCCAGCATTTCAACAGTGTTTGTGCAGCACAATTCTTGCTTTATAGTCATGGAATCTATGAATATCACATGACTGGGCACCAGCTGCAGTAACTTGTGTTTTGTGAGCCAAAGCCTATTTTGACATGCGATTTCAGTTGACCATTTCAGTGCCTTATGGGGGGTTTTATAAAATGGTCTCTGACACAGTCTGTCCCTCATTGCTTGTGCTATGCAGAGGGCTCCGAGCCTTCTGTGTTTGAAACTAACATGAAAATGAAATCTCTCAATTAGACATTTAATTCCTATATTGTAACCTGGCACTGAATGATGATGTATGGCTATACTAGGGAAGAATATGTGTTTCTGTGCCTTTTCTTTTTTTCTTTTTCTTTTTTTCTGTGATAGAATCATAGGATGGCTTAAGTTGGAAGGGACCTTAAAAATCATCAAGCTCCAGCTCCTTGCCATGGGCAGGGCTGCCAATCACTATAATAGGCCTGGTAGAAAGGAAACAGATTAATTGTGAATGAATGAATTTTGTGATTATTTTTTGGTGTGTGATATTTCTTTTTGGTGATGCTCTAAAAACATTTAGTTCCCTACATTTAAAAGCTAGAAATCTGCAGACAGCTAGCAAATTGACCCAATCTGTGATACATTCTTGAACATGAATATTAACCAAACTAAAGATCTTCCTAATGGGTGTATTTAATACTTCTCTTGAATATTTTAGTTTGGATTATACTGCTAATGTTCCCAATCCTATTCCAATATTTTGTGCTACTGAGGCCAGTGTACTACAGTTGTCTTTGTATTTCCAGAGACAGCGTGACTGTGCTGGACACTGGAGCAGCCCTTCAGTGTTTGTGTTACATGCACAGAGACCTAAGCTGAGAAACAGATTTGGAATTCATGGATGCATTCTGTGGGTTAGAGACTTATCCAGCACTGTGTGATGCCTCTGGCCTTCCTCCCCCGCAGGGCATTGGCAAAAAAAAATGGATAATTTGATTTTTAAACGAACTCTGAAAGTATGCCATTGCAGCATTCCTGCTTATTTTCCAGAGAAATACAAGGCATTTTCATACATTAAATCTAGAATTAAAAAAGGCTGGAGTTTTGTAACATCTAATGGTTAAAGTGAAGATTAAGAAAAAAATAAAAATTGCTTTGTAAGCTTTTTTTTTCTCCTGGATTTTTTGCTGCTGGTTCATTTTGCTACAGTGTTTTTCTAGTTTTCTTTTTCTTTCTTTTTTCCTTTTTTTTTTTTTTTTTTCTTTTTTTTTTAATGATTTTAAAAGTGATTTGTGAGTTCCTTTCATGTCTGGGCTGTATTTTTCCCCTCTGAGATTACTGAGCGCTTCCGATGAAGTCAAATTTTTTCATCTCCCTTTTTGGAAATGCTACAGCGTAATCTAATGAATTACAGTATTTAATAGCTTGTAGTATTATTTTTATAGGAACTGCCAGCAGTGGTCCATAGCAGCCATTGTTATCTCTCAGGCTAGAGCCAAATCACTTTTGTTATAAACTTACAGGTGTGCAGTCAGTCAGCTGATGTGAGCTGAACATTTTTATACTATAGCTTGATGCAATTTTAAGTATGTACTTAACTTGAGGACTGCTTTAAAAGTAGAGCGTGATTCTGCTGGTTTGTAAAAGAAAATGGATGCTTTTATATTTTTAATGATGCTACTGTAGTCTCTTGCAAACCAGTTATCAAAGTTTAGCTTCTTACTCATAAAGACTGTCCTCCTTCTTTAAGCAGATCTCACTCTGTCGAATGACATAAGCTGCTTATACAACAGACTTCCCTGTAAGTCTCCAGAATTTCTAAACCAGCATAGTCCTTCAAAAGGTTAGGGATAGAAATGTGTAATCTGGCCTGTAGTCTGTGGCTTCCTGCAGAATGACATGGCAGCCATAAATGTCAGTCTGCATCAAAAGAGCAGTACTTAAAATTCTTAAGATTCTCACCTAGTAGAGATATCCAAGCCGTTATATTTACTTTCTAAAAACATTTGACTTGTATTCCTCTATTATTGTTTCCAGAACGTCTGTAAAAATTAAATAATTTCAGAAACTGAGAGAGGATTTCTGAGATTACAGTTCAGAGTCTTTCAACACTGACAAGTAAAGGAATACGTACATGTCAAGTACAGGACCAAAGCATGACTCAACTCTAATTAAACACTGTAAGAAGCTTCTTTTTGACTTTGCATGCCTTAGTAGTTGTTCCTATCTGAACTCTTCAAGACAGAGGAACAGCCTCTACCATATAAAACCAGAATGAAAGTCATTTCTTGATGCCTAAGTGGACTAAATGCCCAAGTTTAGTATTCTAAAAAAAGCAAGAATAAAGAAATAAAGAATAAAGTTTAATATTCTAAAAAAGCATGAAGAAGACACCATTAAGAAACAAAAGCTGACAGAGAGGTTCCCAAGTTCAGTACCTGGTGCTTCATAAGGAATCTGATTTTTCAGGAGCCTGCAACGTATTGGGCAGTGCAAAAGAAAATTAGATGACTCTGAAAGTAATGCCTCCTATTTCTTACGAGGGAAACAATATGAAGAGCAGTCTAACACTGTTTGATAGAGCACATTCTGAGCTACAAAACACTGATTTTCAACATTGTCATCACCGTTATCTGATATGAGTGGATGAGCTGACTCTTCATTTTGTGGTGTGACAGCTGTGCATGACTACTGAGAACATGATTTCTCTTTCATGTTGCTGTCACCACTGCGGAAATGCACCATTCACCCCTCACTGTACTTACATCCACTCCATAAATGTTCAGCAATTGTCAAAGAATATTAATGGATGCCGTTTTTTCTACATGGAAGAATTCAGTGGCACATCTTTGCTTCCTACGTGTTTCCTTTTCAGATGCTATTTTGTCAGACTGCCCCTCTACTACTGTCTGTCACACAGCAACAACATGTAACAGAATATTGATGGGAAGGTTCAGCCTCTCCTGCCGTACCACCAACATCCACCTCTGACTTTGTACACCAGTATAATAAAATGGGAGGCATTACTTTCAAAGCAGCCCTTGCACTATGCCCTTGTATCCTTGAAGGATCTTCAGTGTGCAGGAATGTGAATAATCTCATGTCTTGACTCAAGTGAGATGGAAAAGGATTTACAAAGGGATGATACTTCACTTACATGTGTGTATATAAATGTGAAGCACATGCTTATGCTTCATACGCTTATAGAACATACCTGTGTGTTGTGATAATTTTCACTGAGCTTGTTCTTTATCCGTTATGGGGGGCGGGACCACATAGCAGTAAGGGCTGGTTAGCAGACAAAAAATCGATGTGACACATTTGGACATGTAATTTCATGTTTACAGTGGAAAAACAATGTAAATTGGACATGGGAAAATAAATTAGACACTGGAAATATTCTTAGAAACTACCCCTTTTTTTTATAGCTCCACTAATTTTAAGTTTTAGGTTATTTTTTTTTACCGCCCTGTCAAACAAAAAGTATCAATATACAATAGTGATATCTACTTAACTGAACTTTAGTTATTGAAATGCAAGAAGGCTTAAAGGGAATTTCCTTTTTATATATAGCAAAAGGACCATTTGCTTAAATAGTTAAGCAGAACTCTGCTGCAGGCATTCTGTAGAATAAAGAAGACAAATTTAAAATCTTTTTACTGCCTATGCATTGCTAGAATCAATTGGAATGAATATTGCGAGGTGAATGAATCTCAGTCATTGGAGGGCTTATCAGACATCACCAGAGATGTAAAAGCAAAATATTTTCACCCTCCTACCTTTTCCTCTCAAGGAAAAAAAATGTGTCATATTGGATAAATGGTTCCTCAGACATCAGTGAAAAATGACAATGGTAAACATTTCCTGCATGGAATAACGAGTCTCAATATTTTGTGGTGCAGAAGATCAAAGTTCTCTGCCTTATGTGTTACCTACAGCTGCTGATATTTTTCACATGAGCTCTTCTGAAGAAAGTAACTATTCTTTAATGGTTTGCTGAGTATGGGATTACCTAGCATGTAGTAATTAATAGGAAAAAAGAATACACAGTTACATTCTGATCTAATGTGCAGTGTAATAACAATTTTATGTAATCATTTCATTCAAGAGCATGTGAAGTGTCTTCTTTTTAAAATCAGTTTTAAGTACAATGGGGATTTCGATAAAGGCTTAAGTGATCTTTTTTGACAGAAATTGGTTTGAATTAAAATGAGAAGACATGCTTTTCATACAACCCAAACTGATTGAGGTAATGCTTCAGGGATCTGAATCCCTGACTTTAAAGAAGTAAGATAAATAAATAAATATGTAGCTTTCTCCTGCTCACAGGTTGTGTGCAGCTTTGTCTCATCATTTGGAGGAAGTGAAGGAGAGCCAAGATGCTTATCCTCTTCACAGGCTCTTAGCTGCTAACAAGACTAAGAATATGAGCTGCTGAAGACCTGTCTGTTTACGCTAGCTTTTCTTTAAGATATGGATAGGTAATGCATAGGTAATGGCCTTTTTGCCACCGATCTCATGGTATGTGTGATATGGTCTAATGAATGATTCAGTACTGTCTCGAGCTGTTTGAAAGTATGTATTTTCCTCATCTGAAAAAAAAGTTCTGTAGTTCACATGTGTAGAGACTACAAAGGAGTGAGCAACCACCACGGTGTATTCATGTATTAGATGTTTCCAGCCATCTTTTGTTTTCCTGAGTTATCTATAAATACTGATAATTGTTACAGGTTTCATTGCCGTGAACCACTATGCCTTCCAATATACTGATGAATTTGCCTGATTAATAATAGCTAAATAACTATTACACTTTAAGACACTGTAATGTAGAAGTACTAGTGTATGAGAGAAGTTGATGGAAGTTCATTCTTAAATGTCATGCTAGGACAGGCCAAACATTTGCCCATTCCAATTTCCTTTGTCTGACTGAACAGTAGTAGCAGATGCTCAGATAAAATAAAAACAAGGCTGACATGGAACTATGCTTCTGGGGATCTTTGCCCAGCCTCTGGTAACCGACATCTAAGAGATGCAGTCCTAAGTATTTGTGGTTAACAGCACTTGATAAGTTTGTCTTTCAGAAAAGTGTCTTACTGGTTTTGGACCCACATTGACTTTTGACGTACATGAGTAGCTTTTTGTAATGATGTGAGGAAAAGCATCTCTTTTTGAAAGAGGGAGTGGGTATGTCTCCTCTGTGAGAGCTAATGTTCCCCTCTTGTATATCTACAGCCTTTTATGTTCCTTTTGAAACTTCAGAACTGCAACAACTTTGGTGCACTATAAATTCATAAGGTAACAACCCCAGGTGATACTACAGGCTTGGGGCAGAGTGGCTGGAAGACTGTGTAGAGGAAATGGACCTGGGACTTTTCGTTGACACTCAGCTGAACAAGCACCAGCAGTGTGCCCAGGTGGCCAAGAAGGCCAATGGCATCCTGACTTGAATCAGAAATAGTGTTGCCAGCAGGAGCAGGGAAATGATCATCCCTCTGTACTCAGCCATGATGAGGCCTCACCTGTAGTACCGTGTTCAGTTTTGGGCCCCTCACTACAAGAAAGACATTGAGACCTTGGAGCATGTCCAGAGAAAGGCAATGAAGCTGTGAGGGATCTGGAGCACAAGTATGGGCTGAGGGAAGTGGAGTTATTTAGTCTGTAAAGAAGGAGGCTCAGAGAAGACCTTTATCACTCTCTACAATTACCTGAAGGGAGGTTGTGGTGAGGTGGTGGTTGACCTCTTCTCCCATGTAATTCGTGATAGGACGAGAGAGAATGGCCTCAAGTTGCGCCAGGTGAGATTCAGGTTGGATGTTAGGAAATACTTCTCTGAAGGAGTGATCCAGCACTGGCATGGGCTGCCTGGGGTGGAGTCACAAACACTGGAGGTGGTTTAGTGCAGAAATATTGGTGAGAGATGGACAGTTGGACTGGATGATCTTAGAACTCTTTCCATCCTTGATGATTCTATGATTCTGTGATGTTTCATTGTCACGGATGATAAGCTGAGTGGTGTGGCCGAATTGTTAGAGGGAAGGGATGCCATCCAGAGGGACCTTGGCAAGCTTAGGAAATGGGTCCTGCATGAAGTTCAGCAATGCAGTGTTGCACACCAAAGTCCTGGGGGTTACTTTCCATGTATTAAATCTGAATTTAATCTATTGTTTTATAGCCCATTCACTCAGCTATAGGAATTTCTGTTAGCAACACCTCTAGCCTTCTTTTTCATTTATGTTGTAAATCAGATAGATACTGAAATCTTTGCCGTTCATCGTGTCCCATGGCAGTTAAATTTTTAGGAGCCTCTGGTGATGAGAGTCTTCTAGAAATCTGAATAGTCTGTCTTGCAGATTGCTATTGTCCATGGCTATAGGAAACCTTTCTATGAAGAGTAACACGTGAGGCATAGCTTTTCTGCACAGTCCCAGGTGAATAGCAATCATTTTAACATACTAGTTAGTACATCTGCTGAGTCTCTTAATACAATTTCTACTTCTTTGGTTAACTTAGGCATTAAGTTTACAGATCTGAAATTCTCCAGGTGCATAATGAATATTTTTTTTTACTATTGTTCTCTTCCTTTTGTTCTTCTTACCACTTTCATGTCTTCCTTCACAAACATCGCTTTGCTCAAACAGCTGTTAAAGTATTGTGTGGATGGATAGTTTCTACATCACAGATACTGTTTTAGCAATTGCCTCTGTGAGTCTAAGATAATTATTGTCTAGACCTGGCAACTCATGACTGCCCACTTAATTGTGGACAGCTGAAAATAATATAAGATCTGTTCTTTGCTCAAGCAGATGTGAAGGGAGTCATGTATTTTATCCTATGGGTTTATTTTCTTAGTACTCTTACTACTACTCATGTACTTTTTTTTTTTAATTTTTAATTCTAGAACCTTTAAGAAATTACAATGCAATCTCTTGTTTTGCTAGAGCAGTTCTGATTTTTCATTATTTGGATGGGTCTTCATTTCTCTAGTGGATGCTATTTTAATTATTTTTTAATTCAACTTTTCAGGAAGAGGGAAAAAGGTCTGCTTCTTTGGTAGGTATTGTGCATTTTCTCTGAGTTTCATGCATTGTATCTTCAGTCACATGTTCTATTAGCATTACACCATCTGGTTTGTTCCTTTTAAAAATATTCTTCACTGTTATGTAGATGCCCTTTTCAAAACTAAATACCACAGTGTGGATTCTTACTCTTTCAAGAATGATTAATTTAAATACATATGGCCTTTGGCACAGGTTAGCTCTTCAGTGGCAAAGTTCTGAACCAGGTTCCTTGCAAGTCAGGAGTTGAATACTGGACTATCCCATTGTAGTAGTCTGTGCCTTCCATCTGTTGTCCATTTTAAAACTTTCAGGACTTCCTGAGTCCAGAGATCTGCGGTTCTTCAAGAGTAGCCCAAATGCATTATTTTGTGATCTAGGATTGGTTATGGCTGAATGAGAGTGCTAAGGAAGATGCTTTCTGTCACTGTTATTTCTTAGTTTCAGTATTTACTCTCCCTATCTCTCTTGCAAGATGCATCCATCCTTTCTTTTCATCTTACATGATGGGTTAATCTTGCAATCGTGACAGCTTTCCATCCTAACAGACTACTTTCATTGCCTTCCGTTAACTCTCCTGGTAGTGTTCAGCCCAGAGATGGTCAGATGCATGTTTTAGTGTACTAGGACACCAGCCTGTGAGTCTGCATCCACAAGTCTATGGGTCCTGATGAGATGCATGCCAGAGTCCTGGTGGAATTAGCTGATGTAGTCACCAAGCCACTCTTAATGATATTTGAAAACTCATGGCAATCAGGTGAAGTCCCTGGTAAAAAGTCCCCGGAAAGAAAGGCCACCTCACACCCATTTTTAAGAAGGGTAAAACAGATGACCTCAGGAACTGCCAACCTGTCAGTCTGACCTCTGTGCTGGGAAATATCATGGAGCACATCCTACTGCAAGCTATGCTAAGGCACAAAGAAGACAGGGAGGTGGTACAGGAGAACCAGCATGGCTTCACCAAGAGCAAATCCTGCTTGATCATGTGGCCTTTTGTGATGGTGTCACTGCATTGATGGACAAGGGAAGAGCCACTGATGTCATCTATCTGCACTTCAGTAAAGCTTTTGACATGGTACCCCGCAACATCCTTCTCTCCAAATATGGAAAATATGGACTTCATAGGTAGACTGTTCAATGGACAAAGAACTGGCTGCAGCATCGAGTCCAGAGAGTGGTGGCCAATAGCTCCATGTCTGGATGGAGACTGGTGACAAGTGGTATCCCCCAGGGGTCGGTGCTGAGACCAATGCTCTTTAATATCTTCATCAGTAACATCAACAGTAGGGTCAAGTGCATCCTCAAAAAGTTTACAGATGGCACCAAGCTGTTCCATACAGTCGACACACCAGATGGAAGGGATGCCATCCTGAGGGACCTAGACAGGCTTGAGCAGTGGGCCCAGGAGAACCTCACGAGCTTCAACAAACCCCAGTGCAAGGTCTTGCACTTGGGTTGAGGCAACCCTCACTACCAATACAAGCTTGAAGATTAGAGGATTGAGTGCAGCGCTGTACCTGGGGGTACAGACGGATGGGAAGCTAGACATGAGCTAGTAATGTGCCTTCACATTGTGGTCCGGAAAGCCAACCGTATCCTGGTCTGCATCAAATGAAGCACAGCCAGCAGATTGAGGGAGATGATCCTGCCCCTCTACACTGTGCTGGTGAGACCTCAGTTGGAGTGTTCCATCCAGAAGTGGAGTCCTAGGTACAGGAGAGATATGGACCTGTTGAAGCGTGTCCAGACAAGGGCCACAAAAATGATCTGAAGGATGGAACACCTCTCCTACGAGTATAGGCAGAGAGATGGGACTGTTCAGCCTGGAGAAGAGAAGGCTTCAAGGTGACCTGATAGTGGGCTTTTAATATCTAAAGGGGAGCTACAGGAAAGAAGGGGGCAGACTCTTCAGCAGGATCTGCTGTAACACAAGAAGGGAAAATAGTTTCAATCTTACAGAAGATTGATTTAGCTTGGATATAAGAAAAAAAGCTTTTACAGTGAGGGTGGTGGTGAGGCACTGGCACAGGCTGCCCAGAGATGTGGTTGATGCCCTGTCCATGGAGACTTCCAAGGTGAGGCTGGATCAGGCCCTGGGTGACCTGATCTAGCTGTGCATGGCCCTGTTCATTGCAGGGGAGTTGGACTAGATGATCTTTAAAGGTCCTTTTCAACTCTAAGTATTCTATGATTCCATGATTCCTCACCCCCAAAAGTGAGTGTTGACAAGTGATAAAAGCTGGAGAAGCCCAAGATGTCATCCTGGATGCACTAAAACTGAATGTGATCAAGAGAATTGTCATACGAGAAATTTTCTGGAGAGTGGTACAGAGATCATTTTATAAGATTTCATTCCTTTTGCTGTTATTCTGGTGCGGTTGTATTGCTTTTCCTGGTAAGAGGGTTAGAATGAAGACTACCCAGAAACTAAGTTCTTGTAGTATCACTTGATATCCAGGTATCTTCTAGCAGCTATTCTAATGGTATGAGTAGGGAAGGTTAGAGGTACTCTCTAGCGATTATACCTATAAAAGTATCATAAGCTGATATATTATAGATTTTATTTTTCCCTAAGTAACTTGGGGAAAAACATTTTGGAAACGGGTGATTGATTTGTTTCTTCAGTACAGCAGAACACATGGAGTGACTTTATGTCCTTGCAGTATGAGCTAGCCTGTAATATGTTTGCTCTCTCTGATAGGCCCTCAGGCAGCATGAGTTGTGATTTGCTGTCACACATGAGGCAGTTTACAACAATAAATTTCAGTAAAGCTTTGTGTAAAAATAATGTAACAGTACTACTTTCCATTTCTCTGTGTGGGACAGCAGTTACCGTCTGTTAACCAATTGCTTTGCTTTATGTAAACAGCGAAGACAAAATGAGCTTTCTTGAAGTCTTTTTTTCTGTATATTGAAATCAAATCAACAGCACTGAGAAACAAAAAAAATTAGTGGTGGGGATTAATTGTCTCTCCACATTGTGTAATAATATCAAACAACTGCGTGTGACTTTATATACAGCTTAAATCATATCTTCCTCTTCAAGTAGTTATCCTTTAAAATGACCATATAATGCATATTAAAGCCTTTTCCACAGCTTTTCTGAGTCCCTATGGTGTTCTTCCAGAAAAAAGGAACAAAACTGGAGCTTTGCTCTCATGAAGGCCGTGGTGCATCTTAAGATGGAGCGTGGGGGTGGTAATATGCACAAACATATGAGCGCCTGTACACACAGCACATGCAAAAAAGATCATGCTGGAGGGCTGTTAATGAAGACTCACTTCTAAAATTAAAGACTTGCTTATTTGAATGTTGTTCAGAGAGGAAGCTGGTAGTATGCCGATCCTTTATAATCATTTTTAATACTTCACATTTGTGGGGCTCTTATTGCTAGCACAGATCGTGATTTTCACAAATGGGATGAAAAAAACTTAAAAAATTAAAGGACTTTTAGAATCTTTTCTTTTTTTTTTTTCTTTTATAACCAAAACCAGGAGATGAGGGTGGGGAAGTGGGGGAAGGGAAAAGCTTTGAAGTCTCTGAGATCTTTTCCCTGAGGTCAGAAGTTTCTGATGATGTAACATACAATACAGACCAAGCCTTCACTTATCAAGGTTAAAGTTGACGGAGCTTGTATGAACTTGTCAATCATAGGAAGCAGGCAAAAACAAGCCAGCTGTTGTGAGGCATGGCTTTGAAAATCCTCTGTGTTACAGTAAATGAGAGGCAGAGGTTGAGACGCGCTCAGCTCTGTGAAGCTTTCGAGCTGACTGGCGCATTTGCAGGGATGCAAAGCTCCCATCTCCAGTGAATGCGGGTAAACATCTGTAATCCTGGTAAGGCTGCCTTATGTTTGCTGCTTGAGTGCTAGAGAGACAGTGGGATGCACGAGCCCTGGGGAGCTTTTCCCCTCTGTTCTGGACAGAATATCGCAGTATGGATTCATACAGTATTTCTTTTGTTCTCTGAGTACACGCTGTGTCTTCTGTCTCTATCAGCAGAAGCTACAGTAACAAACTAGGAATGATGCAATGCTAGTGCAGGATTTTATTTTGCTTAGTGTAGATGCCTGTTGTATTGACTGATGTTTTAGGAGAACAGGGGAGAAAATGTGAGCTGATTCCAGCTAAGATGCTCTGTGTGCATGTGTCCCTGCACACGCGCTGTTTTTAGCAGCTTTTGTTTTCACAGTTGGCATAACGCACCCTGGAATTAGACAGCAGTGCCTTTCAGAAACGTTTGTTTTCTGCACCGAGCTGCAGAGCTGCTGCTCTGGCTGAGGGTGCCAAGCTCAGGGTACTTCCCGGGGAGGGGTGGTGCAGGAGCTTCCCAGCCCATCGCTTTCCTGGCAAGCTCTGAGCGCAGGCTCACCCGGAGACAGCTCCACAGCAGCGGGAGATAGTGACTGGGAGAGCAGAAGTGGATGTGACTGCTGGAAGCAAGCGGTGAGTGCAGCGCTGAGTGAAAGGTGGCTATTGAAATGGGTACATGTGCATGCTAATTAATTTCAATACCTCTTTGGCATTTTGGTCATCAGAGGTGAGCTGTGTGTTGTTCATTTTGGTGCCTGACTGAGTAACCCAGGTGACCTAGCTATTATTCACAATGTGTTTCATTTTATAGCTCCTGTTACTGCATTTTTGTTCAGCTGCAAGCAGCTGTTTTCAGTAGTAATAGAAACAAGAAAATAGCAACAGCTTATCAGAAAAAAAAAACCTAGAGGTTAAAAAAAAAATCATAAGAATGGCAACTGGAATGTAGCTTTTTTGAATAAACTAACAAAAAAATTCAATTTTTCTTTCAGCTATTTTTAACAGCAATGTGATTTCCTTGTTAGCGTTCTTTGAAAGTATTGCCTTTTGTCTCTGCAGTGGTTGCCATTTCTGTAATATGATGGCTCTGGTTATACTGTTGGGATATTCTAATGACTGAATTCAGTGTGTAAGTACAGAGCATATTAACTGGTTTGCTCATGGGAGCAGAAGTCATTTTAAATTCATGCAGGCAGACCACTGTGTGCTAGGGCAGACATGCAGTAGGTAAAGGAATGAGAAAACAGCTATAAAAACATGATTTTTTTTTTTTTAATCACTGATATTTGATGTGCTGCAAAATGGAGGAGGTGCTGTTATTTTCTGATCTAATGAAAGAATAGCATCTCTTCCTCTACCCTTTCCCACAGTATTTTTTCTTCCTGCATAGAGGCTCCTGTGCTGCATGAAAATTCTTTTTGATCACATTTGATTTATTTTTTTTTCCTGTGGACCTATGCATTGTGCTGTTATTCCTGACTGACTGGCCTACATTTTACTCATCAATGTTGTGTCTTTACATACAGGCTGCAGAATTACTGTCTGTTAAATTTAGATCTGACTTTCATGGGGAGAGAGGTAATGCTTTTAGAAAGAATGTGAAATGAAAATCCATTGTCGTGCATGTTGCCACGCAGGCAGGACACGAGCAAAATTCAGGTTGGACAGGCAGAGTGATGAGCAGGACCCGTTACATTTCTGTGATAAAGCCAGGTGATTACATAGAGGTTGTTAACTAGAATGACATTTTGTTTTATCACACTGGATGCAATATCTAAGCAATATCTACTGTGACTGAACAGATAGCTACCATCAAATGCAGATAACATTAACAGGGATTGTAAAAAGGAATTGGAAAACCAGGGTACATCATGATAAGTGGATTGTAGTGTAACAGTGGTGCGCTATGGGTTGAACTTTGTGAAATGTCTTGCTGGTTTTGTACCTTATGTTGTCTTCTGCTGTGTATCAGGGCATCTTTTTTGAGAGAGAGAAAAAAGAGCAAGAGATCAGCATTCATTATTCTTTTAATCTCAAGGCATGTTTTAAGACCTTCTGCACGGTTAGTGGCTCTGGGATGCTAGTTGCCATCATCTGTCTCCTCAAGCCAATGGCGTGAACAGCTCTCCTTCCTTGCAGTGATTTTTGTGCTCTGCCTCTTCTAGAAGTAGTTGCTGTGGTACAATCATCATCATGGTCATTGAATTACATATTTTCTAGAGGATCCTCTCTTCTGTGTATTTGTTTAAATTTTCTGTGTCGCTTCGTATTCCAAGGTCTGATTTGTTGTCTCTGGAGTTGTTTTCATATCCTCTGTGTTGTGTATAGTGCATATTCTACAGAGTCGGTCTTAATAGCAGACATGGTGCTTGTCAGAAAAATGGACCACTGGTAATAATTTCGCTTGGAACATTCAGACTGTGGTGTTGTAGTGTCACTGTCTCCTTACTATTGTTACAGCAAAACCAGTTTGAGTGTCAAAGCCTTAATGGCTGCTACTGGAGCCCCTGAAAGAAGAAGTATGTGGGACTCAGATGAGGATTTAAGTCCCTAATCTAAGTAGATATCTGCATGAAAGTGAAGTGCCTACTGTAGGTATAATCCATAGAAATCTTGAGCTTGATTCACTTGGAGAAATGCAGGTATCTGGAGAGACCTGAGCTGGCCAATTGTGTCCCACTTGGCATGGAGCTGCCAGCTCTTAGGGGGATGTATGTCTTTCAGTGATTTAAGTTTCTGAGGTATTTGGGTAACTACATCGAGCTCCTACCAATGGATTGGACAATTAGCTTGTAGAGGCTACTTTAGTGTGAGCTGAATGTCTTAGATTGCACTGACTGTATCTGTATGGATTGAAATGTGATATTACACATCTGGCTCTCAGGTAGACCCTTAATTTTTTCCTGTGCATCCAGTTCTGACTTCGTAGCATCCTTTTGCGGTCTCAGGCAGAACTGTACTGGGTAGGAGAAAGTACTTTTTATTTGCAGGCTATTGCACAAGTGCTTTCGGATCCCACTGTGCAAAGTGCTATGCAAATACACAATGAAAGCATAGTTTCAGCACATAAAGTTCACAGCTGAAAAAGCGGCATAACGGCAAAGACTGTGCCTATAAACAGGGTTTTGGCATAGGCAAAGACTGTTTCACAATTGCTGTAAGCCACATAATTATCTGTTTTGAGCCAGGTCAGTTCCTTGATCCAATTTTCTGTGGGGCTGTGAAATTTCTACTGTTAATACAATGAAGAGAGCAGGAAGACAAAATTGGAGTAGACTGTGACTGCCAGCCTCTTCAGGCAAAATATCTGCATTAAAATCAGCTTGAAAGAATTACAAAACTGTGGCCTTGAGTATGTGGGGCTTGTTGTAGAGTGAGGACTCTTAGGGAGGATTTTGTGTAGGTAGGAAGGCCTTTTTTCTAGGATAGCTTGTGGAGTTTCAGAAGGAATTTAAGGTAAATCGGAAACAGCTACTCCATTTGCTTTCTTTTGCCAGTTAAGGCACTGGAGTACACTTTGTTGCTTACATAACCGTTCTTAAGTATTATGGTTGCGCTTTTGCATGTAGTTGAGGTCTTTAACAAAACAGTCTGTTTTTAAAATGTTAGCTGATCAATTTTTGCTAAGGTTATTTAGTCTGGGATTTTCAAGTTGGACCATCTTCTAGCACTGTTCGGCTTAACTTGAAGCATTCTCAAGAAACTGTAAAGATACCTACACATCAGATACGTTGGATTGACTGGGTTGATTCCCATTTATTGAGATACAGCGTTCAGTCAGATCATTCTACATTTATGTCCTGATTTAGTCAAATCCTGAGTATGGGACAAAAGAAGGAAATAGTTCGGGGTTGTTTTTTACGGCAACCAAAAATGTTATCCATCTGATAGGTATCTGTAGTTAATGATTCATTTTGGTAATTGCTCATTGACTCCACCAGCATGCTCCTGTTAGCACGTGCATGTGTATCTTATACATTGTTGTTATATTGTTACTGAGAGGTGGCAGGGTTGAGAAGGAGGCTTGGTTGGTTTCCCTGAGAATTTCCACGGCTTTTCAGTGCTCAGTGTATATGCATGGAGCTAGCAAAGCTGAAAGGAAGCTGGGAGATAGACTTTTCCATTCAGGAAGAAAATACCAATGTCATTTTTTAAGATGTATCTTTCCACTGTCGTAGTGGGCTTCCTTGTTCTGCTGAGTGACTATAACCAATGATGGAAACATGTGAGCCACAGAGCTGAAGCAGCTGATGGATGACTGTGAGCCTCTGGAAGAGCTTGAACCCTATTCTAAACAAGGTTCTTGAAAACAAAGCAATTCCTTTTTTCTTTTTAGTTGGAAGCACTTTTGTTCTACCTCCACCCCAGTTTAGATATATGAAAGCTCCTGCACTTAATTACCTCGGGCACTTGCATACCTTAAATACCCAAAGCAGGTACAGTAGGGAATGTTTGTGTTAGCCCTCTGTGTTGGATTCGCTTTTCCCGAATACCACGGAGTATCCTCAGCATAAATCTGTTGATTATACTTCCTTTACAGTTCAAGGTAAGTGCACAGTGTGAGAAGCCTGACTATCACACCTGGAACGTCACAGCCTGCCAAGGATGAGGAACATGGCGGTAGCCATCCTGTCTTCATTGTGTTGGAAGGGCTCTGGCGCTTGGATATTGTGGCATTGTGTCGTGGGGATTGGGAAGCTTTAGGTTTGAAGATACTTTAAAGTTTTTTATTATGAGCATTTTGTTATCTGGAATGAAAACTGTAATTAAATCAGTAGTCGTGTTTTTACTGCATCTCTTGCTTTGTGATGTTTGCTTGTAGATGAGGTTGTTTCAGTGGTATGTTATCCCTGAATAATTCTGTGGGGCCTCATTTCTGAATTGGCCCTATTTTGGGCGTACTATTACATGAAGTACAGACAGATTCTGAGTGGCTCAGTGGACTTCTTTCTATTGATAATAATCTAACACCTTTGCAGGTTCTTTCCACTGTGTTCTCCTGGGGCTTGAAGCTTGTTTTCTTTTCCTCCTTTCTGAACAGTAAGCTGAAATCTTTCCAAAATAAGGTGATAAGCATGTTTTGCATGAAGATCCACCCACACTGAATGCAAACTAGCCTCAGTGTTGAATGTAGCCACCTTTTCAAAAACCCATTTTCTGTGGCACTGCATAATGCTTGATTAATTTTCTGGAAAGGGTATGAAAGCACGTATGGAATCACTTAATTTTGTCTCCACATTTGCAAGCATAGTGTATCTAAATTCATCTGTGCTGTGACTCCTTATTTCCTTGTACTTTATTTCTGTAAGGTGACAGGATTACCAAAGCATTCATTCCTTGTGAGCCAGGGTAACAGTAAACAAATTTTGCTACTTGCTTTGGGTTTGTAAAAGTGTCAGATTAGTGGTGTGCTCCTGTTTGTTTCCACCAGCACACCCACTTCTGATGTGCATGTTAAACTCAGCGTGTACTTTACAGACTGGCAAGGTAGTGCATGTCATTTGTCTGCAACATTTTGTGCCATGCCCATGATTTTTATGTGCACCTAAGTGCAGCTATTATACTGTGTAATAATATGGTTTATGTATGTGAAGATGAATAGGGAGGCATGATTTTTTTTTTGGCACAGGTTAACTAGAAGAAAATTATGCTGTGCATAGGTTATCAAGACAAGGAAGAATGCTGATTTAAACACAGTGTTTCATACTTAAGGCCTGAAGACTTCATTTGGTAAATATTTCCATTAAAATTAGGGGAACCATTTACAGGCCAGTTCTGCTTACATTGAGCACTCTAGGGAAAACCAGCTGACTCCAGGGATGCCACATAACCAAATCTGAATAGCAGTGGCCAGGCTTGGGCCTTGGTCTTTCTGGCCTTAAAACATTTTATTTAACAACACTATCCTTAGTCTGACGTTAAAATGAGAGTCAATAAATACTGTCTTTATAAAATAGGATTGACTCAGAATTTGTCAGACAACTTGAAGTTTTCTGAACCAGCTGCACTTAGTTAAGAGCAATATGAGGAGATGTCACTTGAAACAATATTCATCTCTTAATTCATGTTAAATCAAAAATGTACATGTTGAAATTAAATTTAAAAATTTTACACCACATGAGAGAGAATTTGGAAGTAAATTGAGAAAAAGCCATCTCTCTTAGAAGGGCAGCACTGTTTTGTTACTGACGCATAAAAATCCATATGAATTATGATTTTTAAAAATCCTATCCCATCAGGCAGCTTAATGAAAACGTCCAGGTTTGGTTTTTTTTAGAACTGTTCACATAAGTGCTAAAACATCACAGATCCAAGGACTAAACAGAATCATTTTGAATGTAATTTGATCATACAGGTGTGAAAAATAAAACTTTCAATTTGTTGTCTTTTTGTAAAACGTCTTGGTTTGTTTCTTTGTTTATTTTTTGAATTTAATTAAAATAGTAACACAGTGTTTAATTCTCCTTTTCTTTTTGTCTTGAATTCATGATGTCTCTAACCTGTTACTTGTTTGGTCTTCTCTTGTCTCAAATATAATTTTCATACATACTGATGTTAACCACCTACATAGTTGCATTCAAAACTGGTATGGTAAGCTTAGTAACTTGCTTATATTGAAAATTGTAGTTAACCTTACTTTACAAATACGCTGGGAAAGATGAGTCTTTCACTGTCTCCTCAAAGGACAGCTTGAGCAGTGCTCATCTAAAGGATGGACCCATCAAAATGCAGAGCCCAGAGCTGTCAGTAGCACAAGCCATTAGTAGTTCTCTGAAGCTTTTTACTTTTCTAAGCAGCTTCTTTTCTAATCTCTTAGTGTCTCCTCAGCCTCTTTAGCAGAGAGCAAACCTGACTCCTTTCAGGGCTCCAGAGGTACTTTATTTTTTTCTTTCTTTCTTTCTCAATCTGTCTCTATCTGGCGAAGAAAAATGAACTACATATCTTGTGACAGAGCACAAGCCTGGAGCAGCTAATGCCTGTTTCCTGACTACACAAACAGACAGTACACAATTGGAATAAAATAAAAAATATTACTGTGCAGAATAAGGCCATTTTGGCCACTATTTGTCATTTATGCTGGCGTTTAGCTTCCGCAAACATTTCGTTTGCACTTTTACCTCATTTTTCTCCAGTTATGCATATCTATATACAGTACAAAAATTCAACCTCAAAAGTTTATAATTAAATTTCAGTGTTCAGATTTTATTTAAAGTGACATCAAAATATTAATTTTGCATGTACAGAAGAAACACATTTTCTGCATTTCGTTGGTGACTCTGGAAGAGAAGTGGAATTACATTTTAGAACAGAAATGGAAGAAAACATTTGCAAGTTTGGCTGTGCCACATACATTTGTGCTTCAGCTTTGCTATGCATTTAGCTCTGCCATGTATACTGCAGTGCCTCAGGTTAACTCAAGGTTGTGTCGCACCCTGTGATGCTACATACCCTAATTTAGCATGACATTATGCTTTGACTCATCATGTTAGATTAAGTACACAGAGAATGTTTTTGAGCCGTATACTTACTCTGAATTGCAGGAGTTAATATTAAATGTTTGCTGTGATCTCGGTATTCAAGCTTTTAGGCTTCCTAGATCGTCTGTGGCCTCACAGAAATAAAACAGCAGCATGCTAATGATGTTTTCTTCTCCCTAGGCAAGCTGATATCGGGGCCCTAAGAGAAAACCCACGGGAAAAAAGGGATCAGCTGGGCCAGAATATAGGCCACAAGTGGAAGGCATCTGTCAGACCTTTGCATGCGAGAGAGCCGACGGTTCTGTCTCACGAGAGCCGCGGGAGATCTGGGACGTTGCCTAGTGATTACAGATACTCTCAGGAAAACGTGAATGAGAAGAGCAAGGACTGCAGTTTGCCTCATCTTGCGTGTTCTGAGCCACAGTCCTTGAACGAGAACCACTCCTATCTGTCCCAGGGCACCAGAGAGGAAAGTCACAGAACAGAGCCAGCACTGCTCAACAAGAAACGTGGACCTGCTCCTCAGAGGCCTCCACCACCTAAAAGAGATAAATACAGGCGACCAGATCATTCTGCACCATCGCTTGGTGCCTCTTCTGAATCCTTGCTGGCAGCACCCAGCCACCCCTTTCCGTCCTCTTCCCCCAGCTCTGCTGAAGTGTTTACAAGTCACTCATCTCTCTGTCAGAGTCCCGTAGTTTTCAATGGAAAACTAAAGAGTGATAATCCACAGGAACTTCTGCAGGCATCATCCACAGAGAATGTTTGTCAGCACTTAGAAGAAAAAACGCACCTTAAGTCCGAATCTGTGTTAACTTCCAGCAAGTATCGGTACCTTCAGAAACCTGACATGGAGACATCAAGGTCCCCTTCTCCTCAGTTTGCACCACAGAAGCTTACTGATAAACCTCCTGTGTCTGTACAGGATGACAACCCAGCCAGGTACTAGCCCTAATTCTTTAATAATTTTAATGCCCTTTTGCCCACTTAGGCATTATTAATGGTTGACTGTTCTATTTCTTCAGTAAAAGCACATCCTTGGGTTCATTAAGCATAAAAATTTCCAGTATATCCTAAAAAGGCCTAAAACTTCTGTGAAATTCCACTAAAATCCATCAGCTGGTCTGGGGTTTCTTTTAGTTGACTGATGCTTAATAATGAGGGATGCTGCTCAGAATTAAAGCTGGTAGGTAGTAGAGAACAGAAAGTTAGATTCTAATGGATTTTCCAGTGTCTGGGTAGAATCAGAATGTTTGCTGACCGTTGTCATTTCCTCTACCTCAGGCTCCGTGTGAATACAAATCAGTTTAGGGACAAAGCAGATATGGGAAGGGGAACTGTAATCCTTTGTGAGAACATCTGGTAAGGTGTACTGTGAGATTATGACTATTTTCATGTTCCTTTTACAACGAAATTTGGCATTTCAGGTAGTCTGTTGAGGGGACTGCAGTGCTATTCATAGTGAAGTGGGCTGAAGGTTCTGCAAGAGAATGTCAGTCTAGATAAACTCAGGATTAGACAAGCCAGCTGAAATTAATTGATTTCTGTGATTGTCGTATGTTGCTCATATCATAAAAGGTTATTCTCCTGCCACATAGCAAACTTGTCCAGAAGCTCAAGAATGTTAGTTTTCATTATTCTTTCAGCATTATAATTCATGGTTAAAGAATGAAAATAAAAATCCACACTATCTGAATGCTGAGATGGTTTCTCTGTGCTAAAGCAGTTGAACTGCTTTTCTTTACTGTAGTGCAGGTGATTAAATAGACTCAATCATCCTGTTTTCCGATGCCTTATGACATGGAAAGCATAAACCATTTTTTCTCTCTGTGGATGTTAAGCATGCCTTGACAGTTTCCCTCTTTAAAAAGGAGGTAGGAATGAAATTTCTCCCTGCAGTATTTTTTAAGACAGAGAAAGAATACAGTATCCTAAGCAAAGTGCAGGGTGTTGTGTGGTCTCTAGCACCTGTCTGCTAAGGGAGGTGACAGTAGTGACTTCTGTAAGGTACTGTTTTGGGAATAGATACAAAAGATGTACCAAAAAAAAAAGCTGCTTGTATGTGGCCTTCCTTTTCACTGAGCTTTAATGCTGAAATGCACACTGATGTATGCTAAATTACATGCCCGTATCTGAATGATGTTTTGAAAGTGCTTAACTTAAAGTGCTGAAGTATATTTTTCATTGACATTTTAAGATCTTAAAATCTGTGCTCAGCTGCTAATTACATTACTTAATAAAACAGGTGTTAATGTCAGATATATATACAATCTTATGCTGTCCTGAGAGAAAAGTCCTTACAGTCCCAAAAGAGATGCAGATCATTTTAGGTAAAGAATTGCCATCAACTAATCTAATTTCTCCCAATTGCTCCTCCCACGCTTATGCACAGATTTTATAATTCCTACAAGTTCAAAATATGTTCCTCTTGGAGTCTTGTTGGATCTGAAAGGTGTAGGCTTTATTTAAAAAAATAAAATTAAATTAAAAGGCAGGGGATGACTTGACATGGTTCAGTTAAGAACATTTTCACCAGATTGCATGAAGAGAGCAATTATACTTACAGGGAGGTCAGACTGAAAAGCAGAGACGTGAGCAAGCTCTTGAAAATAACAGTCATCCTGAATGCAAAAGCCCTTGTCTGATGGCAGTGGAGGAGCCAGGGCAAAAGGGTGTGCAAAGGAGGACTGCACATTTAAGGAAGTGTTCTTTTGGCTGTGTCAGAACATTAATAGTAAATGATATCCTGTGCCTGCACTGCTATCACTGCTGTACTGCACTGTCTTATACAAGCTTGCTTGGAAACCTGTGAGAATTGTTTAGTGTTCAACACGGGATAGAAAATCTGCCCCAAATGTGTGCAAAACCATGCATCCAAAGCACTTGAGGAAAACAAATGTCTACTGGGAGGCTATTTGAAAGCAAATACACTTTTAAAATATAAGATGCTTCTTCTGGAAAAGACAAAGTCAGATAGATTTTTCTGTTCTTTGCAAAAGAAAAATACAGCATGGAAAAGTATAAGTTTATATTTAAGAAAAGTGACACACCCATGTTTAGAGGAAACAAGCTGTAGTATGTCTTGGTCACTTATATGGAAGGCAGCAAGCAAGCAAGCAAGCCAGATGAAACTAGATATTTTAGCTAGTAGGCAATGTTCCTTTACTTGCTGTAGGGCTTCCAAACCCACATTATGAGAATAATTTTAAACTTTCTGCAAACTCAAAACCACCAAACTAGACTGTAGTTTCTTATATGGTTTACATACAGTACAAATGTTTTAGTAATGTTATTTAACATGTTACTGTCCAGTTTAAAATATTAGCCACCTCTTTAAGTAGCTTTCTTTCTTGAATGTCCAAGGTGGCCCTTTGTACTACACGGTACGTGATTTTGGCTGTAAGCTTCCTTTAAAAGGAATATGCAGAATTGTGTATGTTATCCTTTAGTGCGGCTGATTTTAATCCTGTAGGTAAAAAATTAGGATGCAGCTGTAGGATCTAATTACTAAATTTCTGTATCTCTTAGGAAACTATACAAATTTTTAATCACGTAATTATGTTTTGAACAATTTCTGAGTTTTTAGTGTGCGACTGTTGCAGCTCAGGAAAGGCATAGCGTGCAGGATGCTTCCATTTGATCTGCTGTCTTTTCCATTGGAAGAGCTAGAAATTGATGTGAGAGCAGCAGAAACTACCCAGACAGCTAAATAAGCTGTCATGCCAAAAGCTGAAGCAGCTGTTAAGTCTGCAAGAAGCCAATGAGTTTGAGCTCGAGGCATGTTGCCTTCTGAATGTGTGGCAGCAAAGGATTGTTCAGCAGCACCATTTGAAAACTAGGGCCTGAGGCTGGACCCTTGTGCTCACAAAAATGAACAGAAGTCCTGTTCAGTGAGTATCGTGCCAAGCTGATATTAGAATTACTTACAAATGAACTAATGCTATTAAGAATGTGTAGGCAAAAAAGGAAAACACGCAATTTTAGGGTTTGAGATGCGGTACAAGGAATGTTCTGTTACTTAGATCTTTCCTTTGCCTATTTTTATATTCGGGCTTCCCCTGATTTGTAGGTAAGAACTAAAATATAAGGTTCTTGAGTTTCTCATTAATTTTCCTCATTTTCTAGAATTGAAAGAGTTATAGACAACAATACTACAGTGAAAATGGTTCCCATCAAGATAGTTCATTCAGAGAGCAGTGCAGAAAAGGAGAGCCGGCAAAGTCTTGTGAGTACAATGGAACCACCTGCTTTACCCAGCGGCTTGGAAAAGGACCAAATTAAAACACTCAGCACTTCTGAGCAATCCTATTCACGATTCTGTGCTTACACCAGGCAAGGTGTAGAGCCAGAGCCAGAAACCAAAACCAAACCAACTGACCCTCAACCAGCTGAAGAACCTGGGAATAACTTGAAGGATGGCAGTGCTACTGTGCCAGCAGTCAGCTATGTAAAGGCCAAAGAGAAGACCTTGGAAGACTGGAAATCAGAGGAACTAGCTAGAGAGATTGTGGGAAGAGATAAATCTCTAGCAGACATTCTGGATCCTAATGTGAAAATAAAAACAGCGATGGATCTGATGGTTGGAATATTCCCAAAAGATGAACACCTCCTGGAAGAAGCTCAGCAGCGCAGGAAGCTCCTTCCAAAAGTTCCTTCTCCAAAAATTTCAGAAGAGAAGTGAGTATCACTTTCTGTAGGCCAGTAGTTCCTTGCAAGCTGCTGTCCATGGTGCATCAGTTTTCCCGGAGGGATGAAGAACTCCCTGTTTAACCTTGCAACTTTTATAAGAGTTTTCCACTAGAATAGCAATCAAGAATGAATATAATTAATTTCAGAAAAAGAAGTGACAAGCTGACACTTGGCTGAAAACTATTCGTGTGACAATTTAAATAATAATTTATTTCTTCCTTGTCATAGTAGTTAGATATTTTACCAAGATTATCCAGTTTGGTAACTTGATAGAAAGAAGATCAATATTTTAGTAATTATTATGTGATGAAAACTTACAAAGACAACTAAAAGATGTAAAATTCCATAGAAAGACGTTTATGTTCTATGGGTCTTTTGTTTTTCTGAACTGAGTTATCAAATTAAGTTGTAGCTTAGTTGAAAAGTTCATGTGTAGTTGCACAACCAAAAAGCTTCAACCATATTATCTATCCTACATTTGGCAGCCTGAAGAGATACCTGACTGAAGTCTTTGCATGGTTTATTAAAACAGAGCTTTACATTTCATGACATCATATTGGCAGGAAGAGTCAATCTGCCTGGGGGTAGGATGGCCCTATAGAGTGCCTAGAGACAGTCTGGATAGCTGGGCTGAGGCTGATGGGATGAAGTTCAACAAGACCAATTGCTGGGTCCTGCACTTTGGCCACAACAACCCCAGGTAATGCTATGGGCTTGGGGCAGAGTGGCTGAAAGACTGTGTAGAGGAAATGGACCTGGGAGTTGACGCACAGCTGCACATGAGCCAACAGTGTGCCCAGATGGCCAAGAAGGCCAATGGCATCCTGGCTTGAATCAAAATAGTGCTGCCAGCTGAGCAGGGAAGTGATCATCTCTTTGTACTCAGTCACAGTGAGGCTGCACCTTAAGTACCGTGTTCAGTTTTGGGGCCCTCAATACAAGAAAGACATTGAGGCTTTGGAGCATGTCCAGAGAAGGGCAATGAAGCTGTGTGAGGGGTCTGGAGTACAACTCTTATGGGCTGAGGGAAGTGGAGTTATTTAGTCTGTAGAGGAGGAGGCTCAGAGGAGACCTTTACCACTCTCTACAGCTACCTGAAGGGAGGTTGTGGCAAGGTGGTGGTTGACCTTCTCCCATGTAATTCGTGATAGGACGAGAGAGAATGGCCTCAAGTTGCGCCAGGTGAGATTCAGGTTGGATGTTAGGAAATACTTCTCTGAAGGAGTGGTCAGGTGCTGGCATGGGCTGCCTGGGGTGGAGTCACAAACCATGGAGGTGTTGAAGAAATGTTGTGCTGAGAGACATGGTTTGAGGGAACTGTTGGTGATATGTGGACAGTTGGATTGGATGATCTTAGAGGTCTTTTCTAACCTTGGTGATTCTGTGTTTCTATGAATTCCATTTGAAATGTCTTAGTTCCATTTCCTTCATCATAATGGTGAAAGCTCTTCTTCGTGACTTCAGTTTTCTTTTTTAGTGGGTGTGTGCTGACTTCATACAAATTTTATTCACAGTGTTTGTTTATCCTGGTTCCATACGTAATTGCTTTCTGATTGAGCCCTCTGCTTGTTGGTGAAATGATGGCTTGAGAATACTGTCCTTTCTTTTCAGTGATTAGGATGTCAAGGCACTAAATGAGAGTTTTGACTTTTTACCAGGAAAGAAGAGCAGAATGCACCATCTGCCATCTCCCTGACAACCAATTCTACTTACTACAGCACATCTGCACCAAAGGCTGAACTGCTGATTAAAATGAAGGACATGCAAGAGCAGCAGCAACAGCAACAGAGCGAAGATGATTCTGAAGATGAGCTGGATCATGATTTGTCAGAAAAGAAGGTAAAAGACATTTCTGAATGGTTAACGTGATGCTCTTAAAGTACATGCATTTCATTAAGCAGGAATTTGATAGCTGAAGAACTCTAAATAAAAGATCTTGCACTTGTTCAAGGCCACTTGAAAAATCAGTCTGTTTTTAGAGGAAACTGGAAGGATGGTGGAAGTGGAGAGGGAGGAGAGTAAGTGTCCAACTGAATTTAGGAATTTCACGTTAGGTGCTTTAGCAGCTTGAGACACATTTTTGAAGGGCCCAAGGGGAGACCTTTAGAGGGGTTTATTCTCAATTACTGTTTCTCATTTGGGATATTAGTTGTTTCTCTCACTTGCTGTGCAGAAAAAAAACATTAATGCTTATGTATCCCACTGTAATTAGTGGTGATTTTAGTTGCTCTACATTTTCAAAATTTAGGTCAGGGATTTCATTATGTTATGAGAGGGAAGGTGTCTCCCTTCTCCTCCCCTCCCCTCCTTTTTTTCTCATTTGTTTTTATGAGCAGCAGATCACTTTGCTCTGCGTTTCTCCTACCTCACAAAACAGAAGTAGTAGTGGTGGGAGAGAGCTAATTGTGTTGCTGGATGCCATGGAAGTTACTCATCACAAGGGAGGGAGTCTTCTCGACTCTTGTTCATCCCCACCCTCACTCCCATCCTTGGGTGTTTCTGCTCTAAGGTCAACATAGTATGCTAAGTGTGAAAATAACAATATACTGGCATTCCAGTGGTTTCAGATTGTGCTGTTCTATGTTAAAATTATCACCCTCGTCTCATTTGTAATTTGGCACAAAATATTTTAATGTAGTTCTCAGTACAGATAAGCTGGAGGAAATGGTTGGTTTGTTCAATTAAAGAGATGTATTTTAACTCTGTTTGCCTAAGCCAGTAATGCAGTGGCGATGCATTTTTTTCGCTCAAGTTAACCTCGTGTCTAATAATCAACTTCCAATTTTGTGATCCAGTCCCAAAGAAGTATCTTTGAATTAAACACTAGGAATATATTTAGTTGCTAAGACTGAGACATTCCCTAGGAGACTACCATCCCTGCCTCAGTAGCATCCAACTCCTGCATTGAATTTGGGGAGTTTTCTGTGACCACTCTTGTCTTTCCCTCCCTTTCTCTGCCCCCACCACATCACACAGCTCAGTACAGCGTGTTCTGCCAGGGCATGACATGGCTGCTGCTGGAGAGCTGCCCTTGCCCTCTTGCCAGAGACCCTGCATCCGACAGCTGTACTACTTAGACAAATTAAGGATTTCACTGCATTTGGAATAATTCATTTTTATCTGCTGCTGCATGTGATGGTCATGTTTATCTTTTAGTTTCCTTCTCATTGACTATGTAATGGAGGTGAGCTGAAGGTAAAATTAAGCCTTTCTTGAGTGCCAAACAAACAGGACATTAAACATTTGTAAGCAAAACCGTTCTTGATTTGTGTCAGTAAACAAGCAGAGTGTATTGCCCTTTATATTTTCCTCCCCCTACTCCTCAGTTTCAGTATACACCACTAGCCATATGAGAAGGGGAGTACTTCATGAAGAGCTTTTAGCAGAGCTCTCCTATCTTCTCAGTCTATACATACTGTCAAATGTTGCTGTTTACTTCTCTCCCTGCTCCTCTGCATGCAGTAGGATGTGAGCACTCAGTTCAGTGGGCTTTCAGCTTGGATCTTGTCAGAAAACATATATAACTCGTGGTAAGTGGGTCAGGGCATCTTTATTAAACAGCCAGGATATGCAACTTGGCCCAACTTAGCAGCAGGCTAACAAAGGATCATTAAGGACTTGAATGCTTTGATAGCACACTTCGTTGACTTCAGTTATTTTAGGGGAGATGCACAGCCAGAACTTCTTTCTTGATTTCCTAATTTCAGTCTTATCAGTATCTTAATTTCAGTCAACTGTAGAATGACTCCCTGCTCTGCAAACCTGAAATGTTTAGAGTTCTTTTCCTATTTTTTTTCTTTTATGAGCTGTAGTGATGGTATGACTTTGAAAAACATGCGGGAATTCCTTACACCAAAATGAAAGAACATATATTTGGGGTGATCCCTGTCATGAATGGTGCTTGTGTCTCTTGCTGAATATGAAGTATGTTTACCACAATTATAAAATCTCGAGCAGACATTGAAGACACAGCAAGACAGTTTTTAGTACTTAAAAAAATGTACATGTGGCTGAGTAGGAAGGGTCCTGTGTGCCTATAGGAAAACATCAGTACCTCCTAGAGAGTCTCGTCATTAATAGAAGAAAAACTAATTTCTTTTTTAGGCCTGAGATTTATGCGAAATGAAGCAGTGAGCTAAAGGGCGAATAATTTAGGGAAACATGCTGATCTGCACCTGAGTGAACCACCTGAGAAGCACTCTGCTCTGCTACTTTCTATGTTGCTAGTCAGATCAGCAGCAGTTACTGGGAAAAGATAGGTTTTCTTGTTTTCTTGTTCAGAACTCACAGGAGTAAATTATTCATCTGCCAGTTTTCGGATGTAGATTGGAAATCTTTTGGCTCATTGAGTATTGAGCATCATGCAGGTTTTCTGCCGGTTAGCCAAAGCATGTGGTGAGCTCACAGTCGCAGCATGCAAAGACTGCTTTACCTGGACAGGGAGCGTTCAGTGGTCATAAACCAAATCTTAAAAGATACAAGAGTCTTGAAGAGGGGTTAAATATCTTCTCACCTGCAAAAGTGTTCCATAAGAGCCTTGTTTCAGCTACTGGCAGACATGCAATTAGGATGCTTCTATGAAGATATTTTTTTCTAACTATTATTTTTTAAGAAAGGAACCTGGTAGGATTCCTGATCTGGACTGTCAGTCCTGATTGGTAAATATTGTGCACATTTACAATCTTTTTTCATTAGTGTAAGTCACAGAAAAGCTACAGAAATGAAAAATTTGAGATAATAACATCGAGTAGAATAGTATTCTGTTGTTCCGTATAATAAAACAGCAGCAGTGTATGTGCATGTCAGCTGGGGGAAATAAGAGCCTGGCACTGTGACCTACATAATCTAAATCAAACTGTGCATTTGCACTAAAAGGGGAGAGGGAAAAAAATCAAATCCTGCAGATTAATCAGTCAGTAAAGCAGGCATCTGTAGAACTGCTTACTACCTTAATCTTTTGGACACCCAGACTAACAGATAACCCAAAACCAGATTAACCTGGCCTAGTATATTAAATCAAAAGGGAGAATACCAACCCAGATAATCCATGTGTTTGAATTTCTACCTTCAAGAAAGTGTTTGATTACCTGGAGTATGATTGCCTTTGGTTAAGATGGCAGACTTCTCTTTGTTCCCAGAATGGCAATGACTGTTTCATGGCGTCTGAAAGCAATAGCTGCTACCAGTATATTTCTCTGTAATCATTAAGGCTTGCAATCAGATTTTTATTTAGAGGGGTTTCCTAAAGAAAGCAATGAGTAATTTTTTTTTTTTGTTTGTTCAAAAAAAGAAAAAAAAGAAAAAAAAGGAGTAATCTGTTCAATTTTCACTTATAAATGGCAATAATAGGTGTATGTTTAAAGAATGATATGGGGGAATTTTCATACCTGAGATTAGCTGAATACCAAATATGCATATAAGTTTAAGTTAATGGGGTATTTTTGGAGTGTGATTCATGTCACATTAGGGTAGACAACTGACTGTAAGGAGCTCCACCCCTCAGGCATATCTAAAAGCTCATGAGGATATCTGGGACAGGGCCCTCCCACCCAGATGCATGGAGGCAGCACAGGTGGAGCACAGGTCATTAAGGGAGGATGTTGGGATTCTTGGTCTGGCTCTACCGGTGACCCACCTACAACGATTGTTCCAAGCTAAGGCATGCACATTCCAGGCAGTGGGACATTATACTGGAGAAACTGACAAAACTGTAAATTAGATAGTATTTTTGGCTGGCGTAGGACAACATTAGTCAAAAATTGTGTGGTCCTCTGCGAGAGCCACTCTGCACAGGGCAGCTTTGTATGCTGTAGAACTAGATTTTGTTTCCTGTTCTGTGCCATAGGGATTACGGTTTACCTACAGAAATGCTGTATGGCATTGATAACTCTCAAGATTTTCTGAGTGAAAGGGCTGCTGTTTGGAAGGGAATGTTAATATTCTACAGAAAGGAATAAAAAGCTTAGTAGTGCCCTAGTTTTAACTGTCATGGTGAAAATACAGGATTGTTTTTCTGGTGCTGTTCTTGAAATGTAGCTCTTCAGAAAGGTACTCTAGGCACAGTATTGAGAAGAAGGATGTGCCGTACTTCATGCTGCTCCATAGTAGGCTTTGAAGACATTCAAAGGAGCAGCAGTAATGCTGACTTAAGAAAACATCTTTCATCTTTTTTTTTCCAGAAAGGTGAGTTGCTTTAACACAGGTCTCAAGCTGAGCATTATAGATGTGCATTCTGAACCTTTGAATCCAGTGACGCTATAGTTACCTTAGACATGTATTTATGTATAATGCACTCGTTGTCCAAGCCACATGGGAGTTTCACTGTATTAAAAAAGTCACATAGCAGTGCTAAATTTCTGACATGACTTTCAGAATTAGAAGCGGGGAAAAAGTGAGTTGTGCTAATAAATTCTCGTTCCCTTTATCTTCCACAGCAAGAACTTATTGACAGCATTAGCAGGAAACTGCAAGTGCTGAGGGAAGCTCGGGAGACACTCCTGGAAGACATCCAAGCAAACAATATTCTGGGGGAGGAGGTGGAGGCCATTGTGAAAGAGGTCTGCAAACCAAATGAGTTTGACAAATTCAAGATGTTTATCGGAGACCTGGACAAAGTAGTCAACCTCCTGCTGTCACTCTCAGGTCGTCTGGCCCGGGTGGAAAATGCTCTTAATAACCTGGATGAAAACACCTCTCCTGAAGAGCGGGTAAGAAAGTACAATAGTAACGTAGCCACATTTAGTGAATCTGCTAAGGTTTTTTCCTTGTATTCTTCTGAAACATAAAGGGATAATGAAAGGATAGATCTCATAAGGCCGTTACCCTTAGATTTCTTAAAACTTATCTCTTTGTTTTGCTTCTGCTTGGAATACTAAAACTACAAAAAAACTATTATAAAACTGGTGGCTTGGCAGACAAGTGGTATTTTGGGTGGCAACACAACTGGAAAAGAAGCTCCTTAGAAAAATATTAGCAAAAGAAGAAAGCTACTAATGAGAGCATAACTAATGAGATAAAAATACTGTTCCCTTTGACAGTGCAAAAGATGGGAAAAGGAGTAAGTGTGACTTTGTGTTGAAATACAGAAAGCTTTCAGATTTCTTTACGCTCCACAAGGATTGTGATTTAAAAAAAAATTGTGAGACAAAGAAGTTTCCTGTGTGCTCCAGCTTCCTCTACAATGCCTAGCAAGAAAGAACAAGTATTAAAAATAGAAAAGGGGGATAGGGAGGCACTGCAAAAAGAATTTTTCAGTACAAAACATATTTTACCCAACCAAAATAGCCTGGTAATCAAGGAGTCCAAGCAGATGTGAAAATTTCAGTAGCAGTCACGGTATTCTTACCTGTTGGACCCTACCTGTGAGCATGGTGGACCACGTAATTTAGTTTCAGATCCCAGCAGGCCTTAGCTGGGAGGCCAATATCTAGGGATACAGATATGCACTGAAGAAGAGATTTAGATGTGGGAAAATCACAGGTCAAAATGACTATAGGAGGGATTATGTGTCAAGTGAGTTTAGCCTCTACAGTTAAATGAATGTGAAGTGGGATTTGTGGCTTGTAGCTGAGAGTTGAAGTGCCAGCAGCGTTGTATCAGTGTTTTTGTCCATGTGCTGTGCATTTATGTTGTTTCCTCAGCATACTTCGCTGTCTCATCAGTAAGTGCTGCGAGTACTTGGAAGCTGTGTTTTTGCTGTTTGGCTCCAGATGCTGCCAAGCATACTTGCTTAATGGCTGTCCAGACAGACCCCTTTCTGATAGATGCAAAGGGAAGGTATTTGGCAGCTTATTAGAGGGCAGATCAAAGCTTCTGAAACTTAGAGAAATTTAATCCTCTTTTAGACAGATTTTTTCTAAATGTGGTTGCAGTTGCCTAATGGGTTCAAAGATGGGAGTGTAAGCTGGGGAAAGAGATACCAGATAATATAAGTGCATAGGAAGCACAACTTGAGAGCTGATAAAAATAACTTACTTAGCTAGATATGGAAAAAAAAAGAAGGTAAGCAGGTGGTGTGGTCAGAAGTTGTGTTTTCTGCTATCAAATGTAGACTGACAAAAATCCAAATCCCTGATATATTCCAATCCCTGTTTGCCTTCTCATGCACTTACACCATAGTTTTGCCATGGTAACATCAGATACGTGTCCAAAGTGTCAGTAAGAGATGCTTCTCAGATTATGCCCCCAGGTACTTGTGACTATAAATATAATTTGTGCAGAGGTACATATGTATATCTTTGAATTTAGGCTGGCATGCGTGGCTTCTTTTGATTATCATTTGTTATTTTGTAGCTCACATGATTATATTTGGTGTATTACTTATGCATCACGTGAATAAAATACAGGGGAGATTACTTCCATCCTGGGATCATATCCCTAGTGATCACTGGGTTTTGGGTTTTGTTTTAGCTGATACTGTCTATTAAACATTTCTCTAGGAAACTCATGTTCCAGGAACCAGCCAACAGTTCAGTGAGCTTGTAAATAAGCAGTACCAGCAAGCAAATGATTGCTGTTGAATTAATATTCTTTCCACTAGATGGTCTGTTGTAGGTCTCTTTTGCTATGAGAAGCAGTATCAGGTGTTTCAACTTTTGCTTCTGGAAGTGATTTAATCTGAAATAGCTACCAGCCCCCTTCATTCTACACAACTAGACCAGTGTCTTCCCATTACTTTCCTTATCAACCAAGGTCAGAGCATAGTGAGAACCCTGAAGCACTGAATGAGCGGTTCACGGATTTGATCAGGTGTGTAGGCTCACGAGACTTGTTATTGCTAGACTAAGGACAGGTGACAAGGGTAGCAGTTTAGGAAATGGATGTTGGGAAGCCACAGAGGTGGAAGAAGTCCCTTTTCATATGGCTGTGGTTCAAAACAGCAATAACTGAGAAAGGCTCTCAATAGGAAGAGCCAAAAATAGTTCCATCAGAGCAGCTTTAGATAATCCTTTGTATGGATGGAGCCTCAAATCAATGCTAACTGAAAAAAAAAAGCTTTCTGCACTCTGCTTTGCTCTAATCAGTTGAGGTCCATCAGATGGTGCAGCCTCTAACCCATCTGACAGTGTGGTATGTCCAAGCAGTTATGCCTGTAGGCCTGATGAACCATTTGACCTTACTCAGAGTCTGCTCAGGAATGGCATCTTGAGCCTACCACTGTTTCACTTTACCCTTCAAAACAAGCTTTCTGGTGTCAGTCATCTTAGACAGTGGTGAAATCAAATTTGAGACATGTCTCCGTTTGCCTTGTGCCTTTCTGCATCCCCTTATTTGAGTCATGTGACAGGCATGGTAAGAAGAAATGGTACAATTTAAATCTCAGGATTTTTTGAAAGAACTAAACATCTCACCACAGAACTAGGCACGTTGCTGTGCAGCTGGGCTACAGCTGGTTGATATATGACCTCTTGTGTTCATCAAATCCTGATTCTCCTGCTGCTTCTGCATGTGTACATAAATAGCAGAGGTATTCTGCCCCCCAGTCTGGGCTTGGCTGCTAGTGAATTTTGGAGAGGAGTCTTTCCATCTCTTTGCAGCAGATAGCTCTGCTTGCAAATTACTTGAAATAGTTTGGTTTTTGTTTTTATTTTCCCTGGCATGCACTCAAAGGCAGACTGAACTGGCTGATGGTGTATAATTTCTGTCCATATTTTTCAGTGGGTATCTTGAACCTTGAGCTAATCTAATCTGTGTATTTTCAGTGTACTAATAGCTGAAGTCTTAGAGTTTCACCTTCTAAGCACTGAGTGGTCTGTACAAGAAGAGACATCACTGGACATGTGTGCAGCTGACACACATCTGTTACAGCTCACTGTTGTGCATCCCTCTTTGTCTCATACTTCTGCCTTGAAAGGACAATTTCTGTAGTCTACAAAAGCAATTTCTGTAAATCCTTTAGGCTGTGTTCTTTAGTGTGTGAAGTCCAAGTGAAAAAAAAAAAAAATTGTTAAATTTACTTGAACAGCTTCACAAAAGCAGATCATGCTTTATTATAAAACATAGATCTCAAAGAAAATGTTGAAGCAAAGCTAAAAATTACAGCACTGTACTTCTTAGCAGCACTTTCTGACTAGGTTGAGAAGTCTGTACTGGAATTCCTGACATCTAGTAGGCCAGTTGCACTCATCAGTGCTGGAAAAATACAACCATTTCTAGGCAGGCATCTGAACGAGGTTAGATTAACAATGCTCTTATTTCACTCCATGTACTGCTGAAGGAGTAGCAGAGCTGAGTGATTCAGGCATGGCTGCCTACTAGGAGGAGACAGGAAGAGACCAGTCAGATGAACCTTACCTTTCTTATACATATTTGTGTGTGGTTCTCTATTCAACCTCTTTTTTTCCTAGTTTGTACCTTTTGTGGGTTAGTTCTCAAATTGTAGGAGCTTCTACTTGGCCAGAATAAACCTTAGGGCAAAACAGACATCTGTGGCACAGCAATCCTCTTCTGTTGTAGTTGAGAGGCACTGATTATAAGTGAGGGCATGAAGCAGAAAGTGTGCAGCCCTTTTGAGAAGATGATGCTTTTTAACAACAGCAAACCTTTATTTGCTTTTGTCATTTTTCCCCAGCTCTCACTGTTGATCATTTCTCAAGACCACACATTTTCACATCTCACAGGAGAGTTGTGCAGAGTGAAGCAGAACTGCCAAGTTGTGCAAGAATAAATCACTCCATTAATTAGAATGCTTCTGTGTTCCCTAACCACAGTTATTACAGTGTAGAAGTTCAGTGCTGTGTATTGAAGATGTAGATGAGTTAAATCTCATTTTGGAGAGCTTAGACAACTATTTCAAACTACTAAGTAGTAAAGTAGTCTTTAAAGTTTGTGCTGCTAAGGCCAATTAAAAGTCCTGGTGCATCTTTCACTGACTGAGTCTTATCCCTGTCTATTAATATGTTCTATTGGAATAAACTTTAAGGAGCAATCTTATTCCACCTCTCCATGATTTTAGAAAAATCTTTGTCTTTGCAATTAAAACAGACGACTTAGACACTGAAGCTGTTGTCTCGAGCTGGTGAACCCACTGCATTTTTAACTGTTCTTCTTCTCTCCTAAGCGGACGTTGGTAGAGAAGCAGAAGCTGCTGACCCAGCAACATGAAGATGCAAAAGAGCTGAAGGAGAACCTGGATCGCCGAGAGCGCATTGTCTTTGACATTTTGGCAAACTACTTGAGTGAGGAGAACTTAGCAGACTATGAGCACTTTGTAAAAATGAAGTCGGCCCTCATCATTGAGCAGCGAGAGCTTGAGGACAAGATCAAGCTGGGGGAAGAGCAGCTCAAATGTCTGACCGACAGCCTCCAACCTGAACGGCTCAAATGAGAGGACAGAGTTTGACCCAGGATGTCAAATATGGGGAAGAAGGAAGGGATGGGGGCGTTTCCAAGTGTACACATGAATATCTTGGCTTTTCTGCGTGTCAGATAGAGAAACAAGTGCATAAGAGAAAAATAGCTTTCACAACAGCAATAATCTTTCATGTTTGGGACGATGTATTTAATTTTTTAGAATACATTTTTATTGCTGGACTCCATAGCCACTTGTCATTGCTTAAGTTACAGAAAGCTCCACAGAGATGGATAGACTCTTCACCTTTCTACTCAGTAAGCTGAAAGTCTGTAGCAGTTGTGCATGCCAGCATTTTTTAGAATAGAATGTATGCTTCCTTTATGTTCAGATTCTGTACAGATTGCTGGGAAACCCAACAGTAATTTCTGAATGCACACAAGCTCTCTCTATAGTGGCTTTTTAGTATTATTTTTTTAAGACACATTAAACAGGGGAAATGTGCATCTCATAGCTAATATATTCAGATTACTGAAATGTAGTGTCACTCTGATCCTGTGGCATCAGACACTTTTTTTATAATATTGTATGTAGGATTGCACTTCCCCCTCACAGAAGTAACTCTGAAATCAGTCTCGGTTGAACAGTTCTTAAACCAGCTTGCAAATCACCTAACAGCTACCTTGCGGAAGATTTTTATTAATAATAATTAATTTCCAAGGTGTAATTTTACACCGTCTCACTGTATACACATTACCTTCTTTACTAAATTAGATCTAAGAAACAGGCTGGAAATGCTGTGCTGATTTTTTTTCCAAAACATTTCTCGTCTAAATTATTTAGAAAGCTCAGTTGTTCTTTCTTGTTCTTTCTCAGCTGTGCTTTTAATGCATGTTCTTCTCTTTCTTCTCTCCAAACTGCTACATTTTATGAAAATAAGTGTAGGCTGAAGATACTGCTTCTGTTTTGCTCTGATTACTGAACATTGTGATTTTTTTTTTTTTATAGACAGTTAAATTATACTGAAGTTGACCTATGTGATGCTGTTCTTTCTTTCTACTTTCTCAGACTACCAAATGCAATATAAACAACGTCTGCCATGTAAATACTGTGCATTACCTGGAGCAACTCTGCTTTGTAACTGTGAACATAAGTGGGTTCTGTTTGTTTGTTTGTTTCATTACACGGTGATAAATGAGAGGATGCAATTTTGCAGTATTGGATTACTGGTTATGTTTTAGTAATACTGCCACTGACTGTAAGGTATGATTTCCAGTAGCTCTAAGAAGAGCTGCTAACTTGTATTTTAGCACAGTAGTAGGTTATGTTGACTCGCTCGGATACCTACAGAGAAATTCTGTAGTGTCTGGATGTCATGTTTTAAAGATGAAGTTCAGTAGGCACAGGAGAGTCTTGGATGACTTTTGCATATTCCTTTTCACTGTAGTAAGGAAACCATTTATCTCTCCTTAAGTTGAACAGATTGCTCAACAGGAACCCACTTTGAGGCCAATGTGGATGCCAGTCTGTAGTGAAACAGGTCGGAGATACAAGTAGTTAGATGTTGAAAAGATTCTTTTAACTACTGGTGCAATGGCAGCATTCACAGAAGGTTCCTGTTCTCACCTGAATAATCTCATCCACAGAGAGAGATCCGGAGAGGTTCTCTCTGGGAGTTGGTGCAAAACTCTTCTGGAAGCAATTTCTTTGCAGACAGGTGCAGACATGAAAAGGACCGTTACCCCGTTGTAGTGCACTGCGTTGTGTACCTGGACCAATCCTGTAATGAAATTGTTGTGTCTGAGTTGAGGTCACATGGAGCTACCATGTTAAAGGACCTGCAGCTGACCTTCGTTTCTTTCTCCTAGTTCTGCAATTTACTCTTTGGCATCTCACAATTACTTGCTGCTATGTTACTTGGACAAGTGATCCCTTTTGTCCTTACTTATCCCTCAGCCATAACAATCCCAAAACTAAACAATTCCCAAATAAATTATGCTTGTCTTTAGCTTGGAGAAGTGTGCGTTGTTTTATCTGTGGCATTTTGAAGATTTTACATATTGTGGTTACTCTGAAATGTGTATGTGAAATGTGAATAATAATATAATTACAATGTGTTTGTATACAGTACTTTGATTTAGCTCTTTCTGATAAAGGTAGCAATATTGTGAATGCTATATATATTTTCCTTTTCACAGGACGATTGTGTAGACACCATTTTCTCCTTTCCTTTTATAAACCTGTTGAGAGTCTCTCACCCCAGGAGCCTGAAGATGGTTGCCTCCCAATGTTGTATGTAAATCTGTAAATAACTCCACCGTTGCTTTTTTGAAAAAAACCTGGTGCTAATGTTTTGCCTTTGGCATCCTGGAGGTGGCTGTTTTTTCACCTTACGTTGTTCTCAATTTTAGGATCTCTTTGTATAGTGAGACTTCCACTATGTTCCTCCAGTTGTTTGGATCCTGCAGCCCAGAGTGAAAATGTACAGTTTTCCTGCTTAACACTTCACACTTACCTACTGAAAAATGGCATTGCTTGACTTTGAGAAAATAAACTGTATATTTCAATGTACGGACATACCCTGTGTGTGCAGTTTTAACTGTGAAAACCTGCTGTTCTGCTGCGTGATGCTATCCATTTCATAGTGCATTTCTGCAGTGCTTATGGCTTTTAAAGGCCAGTTTGCTTTCTCTTCACAGGCTGTTCAACGTGTAGATTAATTGGTCATTCTCAAGTCCCCAGTACACGTACCAGAAATTCAGGGCATTCAGATTTTTCTGCTTAGGTGATTACAGCTTCACTTTCACCTTCATCCTGTGTTTAGAATGATGCTTTGTGTGGAAATGTTTGGAGTTGGTTATTCTCAAATTTTTTGCAAGATGACTGTGAATTCTCCATCTGTAATGGGCTTCCATGGCAACTTTTAATTTCATCTTCTGTGTACCTGGACCAAACCTGTAATGAAATTGTTGTGTCTGAGTTGAGGTCACGTGGAGCCACCATGTTAAAGGACCTGCAGCTGACAGGGAAACAAAAAGAAGTGTATGCATATTTTTGTAGCACAGATGACCACAGATAACACACTGTGGCTTGATAAATCATCATGGATGTGAACTGTCCATCAAGATCTTCATTGTAGGAACTATGTGGGAAAAGGAAGTTAAGGAAGGTAAAATACGAGGGTATTTGTGGGGTTTTTCTAAATCTCCAGTGGTGCTTTTACACATTCTTCTCTCCCTGTGCAAGTACACGTGCACCCCTCATTGTGATAGGCTTCCAGGTCACTTGGTCTAATACAGCATTACAGCTACAGGCAGGTCTAGCATTGTGTACTGCTATAGGCTGGGGAAAAAGATTTGGCTCCTTAACTGAAATCAGGCTCTTTATTTTGTGTGTAGGGTATTTGAGACCCTCAGATTTCACCTTTTCACTGTGGTCTTTGCCTAATGAAGCTCTGCTGATCAATTTTGGAGTATCTGTCTCAGTTTCTACAGATTAAGTAATCTCCTGGCAGTCCAGAAGCAAAGCCTTGCAAGGGCTGTGCAGTAAAGCTTTACATATTTAATGGTGACCAGTCATTTACTGCACAAGTTCACAGATTTTTTCTCATTAAGGTTTCTCAGTCGTGGGGTTTTAGAGTATAAATAGTTTTCCCGCTTACTTGGACAGAGCCTACCCACACAGTTATTTAAAAATAGTAACAATTACAGCTTGAAAGGACTAGGCTACATGTTGTCAATTATGTCAGCAGTAGTAAATTGGCCATCGGATTCACTTACCACAGTTCTAGTCCATACCTTAACTAATTACAATGATCCACGAGTAACAAGTTGTGTTACCCTTGTGGTTTAAAACATCACCTCTAAAATCCTGGGTTTCATTCTCCCTACCTCCTGTTTTGATATTTTTGTCTATGAATAACACAATGCTGTTTAAAGCAGGTTAATTTAATGTATCTAAGGAGAAGATCTGAATGGAAATAAATTCAATGTAGTTCAAATAGCGCAAGGCTTCTCTCCCAGGCTGCCGCAGCACCTACAAGCAGAGTAGTCTCCTAAGTCTGGAGATGGCCTTGATACTGGGCTGTGCTATTCACTCCTGCCAGGCACTCCAGGTTTAGAGGTAACTACTGCTATGAATCTAATACTCATTTTCTCTTCATTTTTTTCTGGTTACAATAAGCTGCTAGCTGATGAGGTTAAAAGCAAACTTGGCTGTTAATGTTATCCATTGTTTCTGCTATCCATTGTATCTGCATTGTTTCTGGCAAAGCTTCCTCATGCTGGTTGCTGCTATGGATGGGGTACTGGGAATACGTGGACTAGTAATGCAGTGCTTTCTGTCATTCTTTCCTGGGATGAAGCAGGACAAAGAATTCTATGCACTTCCTGCTCAAAAGGCTCGAGTCCATAGCCTAAAATACCCTGGCACCATTAAAGAATGATCAGATTCCTACTACAAATCCACCTCTGTTGAAACGTTCTTATTTGCTATTCGTGACTGCCTGTCCTGACAAAGGAGAGCATTTAAGTAAGGAGTTTTGTGAGAGTAGCTCCAAAGACTTACGAAGATACAGAAGAACTGTTTTTGGTAAGAGAAATTCCCAGCAAAATGGTAGCTTAAGATGAACCTCCATGCTGCATGTCACAGGTGAGAATACTCAAGAGTTTTGATCTCTGCTAATTTATTTCCATGGGGTTAATGAAAGAATGGCTTCTTTTAAGTATATGCTAAGTTGTAACTGAGTTAACTAGGCCTTACTTGCTCCAAGTATCCTCTGTAATAGGCTCAAAAAGCTGGCTGGTAAATTAAGCTTGTGTCTTTACTAAATAGGAATGCAGTGAGCAAATGTAGAATAAATAATAAGCAGTGGAAGATGAGATTATTTGTCTCAGTGTCCAGATAGAAAAGCGTGATTTGTGTGAACAATGTTCACAGCCACTCCCCAGGATTCCAACTGCAGCAGCTTTCACGCTCAGGTGTGTTCCTCCAAACATAAAAAGAGAAATGGGACTGTGGTGATGGAGGTGACCAAAGCTGATCTGAAAGGGGTGGAGCGGGTCGAATGCTTTTTATTAAAAACCAGATGATATGGATCTGAAGGAAGTGAAAACCAAAAAAAAAAAAAAAAAGCAGAGTAGGTATTCCAAAGGGAGAGAGACTAAACAAGCATGAAAGTGTGTCAGGCTGTGAATTTCCTGCTTGCCTCTTTCTCTACATATGAGACAGAAAGGCCCTGTTCCTTTTTTGTACAGCAGGCATTTCTCATTACTGCTGTGGAAGAAATCCTCAGAGCATCGCTGAAATTTAAATGGATGGAGAAAAACTCAGAAGAATTCTGCATTGCCTCGGGCATGCCTGGAGGACACCACTGTGCTGTCATTCAGGTGCACCCTTTCTTGACTCCAGAGGCACTGGCACACAGCTCTGGCCCTGATGGGCACTCACCACTGAGGAAGGAGTCATCCTTTCTTTCAGTCTATCCTAAATTCTCTAAGCAGCCCTGTTTGCTAGGCACTCAAGGTACTTGAACCCCCTGCACTGTGTGGTGCCCATTTTCCATCTTGTCTCTTACCACTAATAGATCACTTACCAAGTGAGCAGCCTGGCTTTTCTCTGGGATTTTGCTTACACAGTTGCCACCTATTAAGAGCTTACTTTATCATTAGGCCTCTGCTGGGGGGCAGAGCAATATCCAATTCCTGCTTAAGCTGCATGCCCAGAAAGCAAACCAGGAATAGAGCAAAGGGAAGGCCAACGTATTCAGCCTGAGCGCTTGGGAATCAATAAGGAGAGGAGGATCCTGACTGTCTGGACCATTTGCACAGTTCACAATAGGCAATTGGTGAATTAAAAAACAGAAATGGTCTAGGGAGAAGAATCCTCAAAATCTACCTGATTGCCCCAAAACTACCCTCCAAACTTCAGGCTCTGATTGAGCAAGACAAAACTCCTAATTTAGGCATTGAAATAAATAAAAGATGGGATTAATCCCTACTTTAGGTGCCAAGCTCAGCATTAAATCCTAGTGTCAGAGCTGAAAGCCCAGCTGCCATGGTGCACAGTGTTAATTGCAGGTCCATATGTCAAACACCTCTATGCACTGCACCCTTTTGGTGTGGATACAGACTATGTACCCCAGGGTCTCAGAGCTGGGGAATCTTATTTTACTCTGTTTCCATAACACTCCCTGCATCTTTGTATATATTTATACTTCGAGAGTTAAACAAAACAGCATTTTCTCTGATTTTCACTGCAAGGTGGAAAAAAAGCACAACTCAGGTTGGTAGAGTCTATCGTCACACTGGTTTTGCAAAGGTGGAATTCTTCTCACCAGCGTTTTTATGCAATGGGCAGTTCCACCACACAAATAGGTGATTACAGAAGAGGCAGAACAGTATTGCCACATGTGTGGCAAATGATAAAGAGGAAAGTTGTAGAGGGCGAGGTTGTTGTTTGGGTGCACTAAAGCAAATTGCACTTCCGTATGGTGGCATGTAAGGCATTAGTCAAGCAGCAAATAGCAGACATTGCATGGATGGGGTGACAGAATTACACCCTGAAGCAAGGACTTTAAAACTGCATGGGATCACAGTGAATTGTCAGCTAATATGAGCTCTGTACTCTAGAAGTGCTGAAATAGTACCTTGAAAGGGAACAGGATAATGAGGAAAGTAATATCCTGCCATACGGTACTAGTGAAAACTTTCTACTAAGTTGTATTTAATTCTGTTATTCACATCCAATGTGAAGATACATGGGAAACATGAGAAAAGACTCATTTAGGTTATTAGAAAGAGTCTATCTGATAATAAAAATACCAAAGAGCATTCATTGATCAAAGCTGAGATTTGAAGTGTACATGTCATGCAGCATCGCATACAAAAGGAAACTCCTTTGCAGAGAATGTCATAGCAAGAGCCACTGAGCTCAAGTCAGAACGTGAAAATAAAAATTAGATGCAAATGCCTTTGTCAGGAATACAGTAGTGGTGTCAGGAACCTCAGGGAATGATGCAGTATGAAGGTCAGATTTTAAGTCTCTGGAAGCCAGGAAACTTGGAATAAAATATTTACAGTCATCATAAACCCACTATTCGTGTTTGAAGTTCTTATTTTGCGTGATCACATACCAACGTGCGACTACTTTGGTAAATATTTATACTGCCAAAGGTTTTATAGCTGGGGTCTTAAGAGAGCAGAGCTGATTACGACACGTGGCTTTCATAGAACAACAGGTAACGTCAACAGTGGGAGTCTGTGAGCCCTCAGCTTTCAGGTGATGCTGGAGTGTTCTGGGCAGCACGTTTTGGTCAGTTTTTTCCTTGGTTAATTAAATTTGCCAACAATCTTGTGATTTTTTCTTCCATTACAGACCACCTTCACACGTGCAACTACAGGAATTGGTTCGTTGAAAGATTACAGCCATTCAGCATCCTTGTTCAGCTATGATGGTACCTGAGGGGCGTAAGGGCAGGAAAAAGCTTTTATGATGACAGTAAAGACTGGGAGGATCATCTCATAGCTGGCATCATAACCATAGAATGAATCACAGAATCATAGAATGGCCTGGATTGAAAAGGACCACAATGATCATCTAGTTTCAACCCCCCTACACGGGCACGGTCGCCAACCACCAGACCAGGCTGCCCAGAACCACATCCAGCCAGGCCTTGAATGCCTCCAGTGTTGGGCATCCACAGCCTCCTTGGGAAGCCTGTTCCAGTGCTTCAAATGATCAGGTTCAATTTCAGCTATTGAGTCGTGAATCATCAGTTGTTCTCCTAGAGCTGTGCTTTAACAGTGCCCTATTATTTAAGCAGGAAGCTGCACTTCAAAGCTTTAAAGCGCCATACATTACCAGGTAAAGGTTTGTATTGATATCTCACTTGCGTTCCCATTACTGGAAATTTATTGGAATTTGATTTTCTTGTGACTTCTAACGACTGATAAGTAGAAGCTACAAAGTCAGTTCCAGTGAAGGGGAAAAAGCCTGGTGTTTTGGCACTGCAGTGCTTTCACAGCACAGAAACAAATCCAGGGCAGAGTGAAAACTGAGTGTGACATGTTGATATCCTCCTCTCATCAGGTGGTCTTCTCCACTGGCTCTGGCATGTCAACAAGCCTGAGGAAAATGTCTTCGTTAGCTTTCAGTGACCTACTTTTTTGTATCTGCGAATAAGCAGAGAACTGCCCAAACTGCAAGCTGATTTTAGAAGCCCTTCATCCTGTGCGTGTGAGCTTTTGTGCTCTGCATCTCCAAAAAAAAAAAAAAAAAAAAAAAAAAAAAAAAAAACAATAATTAGCACCATTACCCCCCAAGACAAAGAAAAAAACCTTGTTTTTAATCAACCCCTTGTTGAGTTGCGATTACAGCAAAGTCACACCTCTCAAAATTATTCAGTCCGTAACTGACACATGAATTTTGCTTCCAAAAGCTGAGCCCAGTGGAAATTCCTGCAAGTCGTCCATCTCATCTATAGGGGCAATCCAGGAGAAGCTGAGGCCAAAAGAACAGTTGTTCTGTGTCACTCTGAGGAGAGTAAGGTAGCAGTGATGGTGAATGAAAGGTGTTTGACACAGTTTGTGTAACAATAAACAAATATTCAGTCATGGGTATTGGTATTATTGCTGTGCAAGTTTGTTTGGTATGGGCTTCTCAGCCTTTAAGTACCTAAAATTACCACTGAATACTGCATCGTTTGCTAGGAGGGAAAACATATTTAATGCCTCAATTAATGTCAGAGTCTGATGGAGTGTTGCACTAGAATGTTGGTCAGAAATTCAGAAACAGAAGGAGCAGGGGATAGTAGGTACTGAGCACTGAGGGTGGTGACACACTGGAACGTTGCCCAAGGAGGCTGTGGATGCCGCATCCCTGGAGGCATTCAAGGCCAGGCTGGATGTGGCTCTGGGCAGCCTGGTCTGGTGGCTGGTAACCCTGCACATAGCAGGGGGTTGAAACTAGATGATCTTCGAGGTCCTTTTCAACGCTGGCCATTCTATGGTTTTATAAAAGAGAAAGCAAAGCCTCCAAAATGCAATGACGTGATAGAAACTACATCTGAAACTAGTACTGAGAGACAGCCTCAGTCCCCTTGTATGTGCAAATGAAGATTTTAATCATTCTTTTCTTGACCTAGTGGATCCTCTGGATCCTTGCGTCCTGGATCCAGAGAACTTCCCAGCTGATGGGGTCAATTGTCAAAGCAAGCAGCATCTGCTACCACCAGATAACAGGGTGAGTATGGTTTGGGGTGGTGAGGAGTACGTGGTACTGTGTCATTTGCTCACTGAGCACGGCAGCAGGTGTCTCTCTTTAAAGGTGAGCCTTGGGCAAGCTCTGACCACTGATTACTCCCAGCTTTAGTTGGGTTTGGCAGGGCAAAGTCACGGTAATAAACTGCCAGGGAGCAAAAGCCAAGCCCAACAGCCTTTGCCGTGTTAAAAAAGAGCACCCAGGCCCAGGGTCATGTTTAGGAACACATGAGGATCTTGCTGTACCCATCCCACCATTGGTGGCCACCTCCACCTGGCCACAGCAGCAGCAGGGAGTGGCCTGCCTTCCTGGAGCATCCCAGCCTGCTCTCCTACTGCTTTTTACCCCACACCTAAGGCATGCACAGTGAAGTCTCAGGGGTTTTAACCCTTTTAAAGGCCAACTTCCTCTTGGATATTTATTATTGCAACAGCGTGCAACTGTCCAGCAGCTATAGATGTGTCCAGAGGGTTGTTTATGAATGTAGGCCCCTACAGTGGGGTAATGCTTTCTGCGAGTGATTGTGCACCCTATGATCATGTAAAACCTCACCTTTCTGTACCTTTCAGTGTTATTTAATGTGCTGCTGACAAAATTTAATGTGCTAGAGATGTGGCTTTGAGGAGACCTGCACAAAGCGGACAGATAATCTGCTACCTCTGGGCTAGAAAGCACTTTGTCACAGGCGTCATTTGACAAAGTTGTCTCACCTCTGAATTTCCCTGGCTTCAAGGGGCAATTTAGTTTGGCTATAAAGGCATACAGTCAGACAGGCATTTGTGAAAATATTCTTCATCGTGTTGCACCTGTCCTCAGGCGCAGCATTGGGTTTGGAGAGAAGTTTGTCTGATGATCTGCAGACAAAGAGTGAGGATGCAACAACCCTAATCCCAGTTCACCCATCACCAGCTGGCATGCAGGAACACAGCTGGATTTCCTGGTAGAAGTAACCTTTGTCTTGAAACAAAAGGCAAGAAAATACTTGTGCCTCAATTTCTGAGTGGTCCACAGGGTCTGCCTGCTGCCTAACTGGGACCATTTGCTCAGCAATGTATCTTGCAAAGCATCTTGGTTTCTGCCTGTTTTTTTTTCAGTATGGCAAGCAAAAGGAAAATATCTTAAAACAAATATTTCCTGTTTTGTGGTATTCAGCAATGAAACTGTAAACCACAGAAGGGACTGGGCCTGATCTGAAGGCCTTTGAAGTCGGCAAAACTGTTCCCACTGATTTCAGCGCACTTTGGCCAAAGTAGGAACAGAGCAAATGCTTCCTGCTCAAAAAAGCATTAACCTTCGGTGTTTAAAGAACAGTAAAATCTGACGTGTAAGAAGTGTTCTTTCAAATAAGGCAGTCAGAAACTTCATTTAATTTTTGCCTATTTCTCATCAATTTGCCACTATTTCTTTAAAAACGAATAAAATGTCTACAGAAGTCATAATCATGAATGAGGAAAGAGATTTTACACTCCCATTTGCTGCTTCCATTCTGTTTTGTGTGCACTATATTTCTCACTAATGTGATGAAGCTTGATTTGCTGGCTATTTTATCAAAGGGCTATAGACTTCCAGTTGATTTACACTTCATTGCACTGATGTCATTTGACAAATACATCACAAATGTTATTTATTTATTTATTTTACATACAGTTTAATCTTTAAATACCACAGTGGTCTTTTGGGACTGGGAAGAACTAGGTCAGAGATACAGATGTACACAGATTTGAGCAGCAAAGAGTTGTTCTGTTGCTGCTTCAACAGCCTGGTTGGGCAAACAGCCTGTGTGCCGTATCTTCACACATGAAATCAGCAATGGATTTGCCGGCAGATTTTGTCTCACACCATTATGAAATCAAAGAAAAAAGAACCTGTCTCCCAGCTGTCTACTGCCCAAGGATGCTGTCCTTCCAAATCAACAGACCCATCATAATGTCAAAAAAAGCCATACTCAAGTCTAATATATGACAACAAGCTCATTAGGGACTCAGTGTGTTGGTGCACAGCCAGTAGTGATGAAACACCTCCATTGGCCACATTCTGCATGGGACACCAAGCCCCAGTGCACTGCAGAAGAGCCACGGCCCACGGAGCCAGGCTGTTACCTGCACCACAAACAGTGAATCATCATCAGCTGGGAGATACCGCAGGAACTGGATTAAAGGTGATGTGGAGAACTGAAGGATACTTCAGTGGCTTAATGCCACTTCACAGCCTTCTTTGGTGGTGGTAAGGAACAGTCATAGTGCTAATTACAGGTGAGAAGAGTTTTTCAAGGAGGGTTTCCCTTTTCAGTATATTTCTCCTGGGAAACAAACTTCCTCATCTTTCAATACCAGCCCTGGAAATTCCTTGCCTCTGCAGGAGCCAGTGCATCTTTTAGAGATTACAATAATTTATCCTAGGTTTCAAAGAGAGGAAACCAGAAGGAAGAGGAGAGCTCTCCTACTGTTCAGAAGGAGAAACATTTACATTCATAGGAAAGCCACAAAGCGAGACAAAAATATAAATTAAATTAAAGAAATTAATTAGTGTGCCACAAGTGTGGCACTATTTGCATTGAAGTATGCACACTGTCAACCACAGCCCAACAAGAGAGCCATTCCACTTGAGTTTATCCTTGGTAACCTCTTCCTTCTCCCCTACATTTCTCGCTGCTGCAGAGCTGCACTGATTACATTACCTGTGTAAATACAGAAGAAAACTCTAATAAAGAAGAAAGGGTTACGAAATCACTTTATTCTCTTTCAAATGAAGATTCTGTGTCCTTCAGGCTGTCAGACCAGGGGCACCATGGTGGTCTTAAGTAGGAAAAGGATATGATCAAATAGGCAGTTCTTCTGAAAGAGTGTCTTACAGAAAACTGAGTTTCACATGAGAGTTACTAATATACTTTGGTAGTGTTTCTAATTGCAATTAGAAATGATGCCATATGGTAAAGCTTACATATTTTTATAGTATGTTAATGATTAACTGACTCTTTCCATATTTATTGACTTAGTGGGAGAGTGACAAGGAACTGCGAGGTACCTGTTTGGTAGCACAAGATTTGCAGGGGCATTTATTTTCACCTCTCTTCTGGAACTTGCTGCACCCAGCTGACACTGCTTCAAAGCCTTGGACAACGCTCAGTCCCACAGAAGTAAGTCTGCTCTACTTTTTATACGACTTCTTTTATGAAGTGCTGATGAAGAACAGATGGGGAGATATTTAAATATTTATTTGTGTCCTGTAAAGAATGTTTTCCCAACTGAGAATTGAAGAATTAAATTTTTGAGCACTAGATCATGGGGATATTGCTAGGAAGAGACCTTCTTAATTGCTCTGCTGTAGTTTTTTTCCTACTTCCTTTTTGCTGCAAGACATGGATTGAGCAAAGGATTTGGTCAGTAAGCCTTGTCCTGTATAGGCCAATAAAGCTGCATCTTGGCTATAAAACTTCACAAAAGTGGGATTTGAATGTTAATTTCAAAATGCATGTGGTGCCTGGCAACATCTACAGCTAAAATATTTGCTTAAAACATTAAAAAAAAAAATCTAAAGTAAATTAATTGCTGCTTACACAAGCTGGGAAAAATAACCTTGTGCATATTTTGTATAGGAAGAGTTTATCAGGCACTTTCTTGTCAAGGTGGTTACAGCTGCAGCAGAACTCCTATAGCAGGGCTGTTCAGCAGCAGATGGCAAAGGAGGGATCTTACTTAGCTCCTCTGTTGTTACGATTTTTAGTGTATTTTACCCTAGCTGTGCTAGCATTTACAAAGAAACAAATATTGTCTCTTACCATTTTGGAAGGCTCTCTTTTCAACCACCCACCCTCTGCCTCTAAGGAGAATCTCGAGTTGCCGTGTGAGGGCTGTGTGCTCTTCAGTTCCCCCTTCACTGGCAGTTCCTTATGAGGCACAGGGAGTGCTTACAGCTCCTGACTGGGTGCCGTGCAGCGTGTCCTAGCCTGATGCTCACGATGTTGCCAGTATTCTTCACTTCTCCCACAGACAGCATCTGGTCCAATTCCTTTGGCTGGATGCTGACTTGTCTAAGAAACTTCTTCTCATGCCCTCAGCCCATGCTCAGTGCCTTGCTCTTCCTGCTCTGTGAGCTCCTGGGGCCTGGCCGTGGCTGCCTCCTGATGGCATAGCTGTGTTTGCTTTGTGCCAGGCAGGCCCGCGGGTTTCCCTCTCCTCGATAAAGCTTCCCAGGAGGATGCCATCTCAACACAGCCGGAGGAGCTGTTCTGTTTTTCCAGCAGTTGTAATTCTGAGCAGATTCTACTGTTCTGCTTAGCCTTTAGTTGGCTCCATTCGAGCCTCAAGGCAAAGGCGAAACAATCCAGTAAAATATACGTAAATCATAGTAAGACCTATGATAAGGAGTTGTCCTGGTTCAAACCTACTGCCATCACACCCCATGCAAGTCTGCAATGTTTCCTCATTTTGATTTTTAGCTTAAGATGGGCTCAATCTCAGGAAAGTAAAGTAGGGCCCAAAAAACCAGTGAGCAATATTCAGAAATTATTGGTTTCACTTCTTTTTGGCATTAAAGCAAACCAAACAAAATCTGTTCCCAAAATGGACAGAGAGCTTTTACACAGCTCAGTCTCACTGTATTCTTCCTTGGTGGAACAAATGTGCAGGCTGCTTTGGTTTGTTTATTTTGAAACACGAAGAGGGGAGAGCAGTGAAGTAGTTCATAACACTGGATGTGAACATACGAGAGGAAGGGGATGTGTGGAGTCATAGAACTGTTTGGGTTGGAAAGGATCACAAAACGCACCCCTCCCAACCCCTGCCATGGGCAGGGCTGCCCCCCACCAGCTCAGCTGCCCAGGGCCCCATCCAACCTGGCCTTGAGCACCTCCAGGGATGGGGCACCACAGCTTCTCTGGGCAGCTGTGCCAGCGCCTCTTCAACCCTCTGAGTAAAAAAAAATCCTCCTTTAGCCTAAATCTCCCTTCTTTTGATTTAAAACCATTCCCCCCTTGTCCTATCGCCATCTGCTCGTGTAAAAAGTCAGTCTTCTTCCTGCTTATAAGCTCCACTCAAGTACAGGAACACCACATTTATGTCTCCTCAGAGCCTTCTCTTCTCCAAGCTTAACAAGCCCAGCTCCCTCAGCCTTTCTTCATAGTAGAGGTGCTCTAGCCCCCTGATCACCTTCTTGCCCTCCTCTCGACTCACTCCAACAGCTCTGCATCCTTCCTGTATAGGGGGCCGCATGCCTGGATGCAGTCCTCCAGATGGGGCCTCACAAAGGCAGAGCAGAGAGGGGCAATCCCCTCCCTCTCCCTGTTGGCCACCCTTCTTTTGATGCAGCCCAGGATGCAGGGCTCCAAGCGCACACTGCTGGCTCACGTCCAGCTTTTCGTCTGCCAGAGCCACCAAATGCTTCTCTTGCAGGCTGCTCTCAATGAGTTCTTCTCTCAGAGTGTGCATGTTTCTGGGATTGCCCCGGTCCAGATGCAACACCTTACATTTGGCCTTACTGAATCTCCTTATGTTCACGTGGGCCCATTTTTCAAGCTTGTGGATGAGTGCGTGGATGGGGACACTCTTTTATGCCACCCTACGACTTGAGCCCCTGGCACAGGAGCTCACTTTGGGAGGGGGTCTGAGACCCAGTAACCTGAAAGGCTCACTTACATTTAAGTGAACTAATTAAGGAAGCATGCTAGCTAGTGTCTTTTTTTCCCCTTTTTTAGCTTCCTCATTCACCTCCAGGGTTTTAATTTTTTTTTTTTTTTTTTTTTTTTTCAGAACCTTAAGACAGAACCTTTAGAAAGCAGATTTGAAACCCAGCTGATGCATACACACCACTGAAGGTAATTCAAAATGGAAAAATGGTTTACATAGGGCCCTAGTATTAGGTCCAGAAGTGAAATGTGTTTCACAGCTCTGAGAATTGTTAACACAGCCACTGCCCTCTGTCAGTATTACTGGTAACTGGAAGTAGAAGTGTTGACAAAATGTGAAATGCAGCTCCATTTTTCCTGCAACTATCAAGCGATGGGACGAAGAAAAGATCTTTATCTCTCAGATGGTAGCATTCCATTTTATTCTTTTCAAAGGTAAGCTTGAAGCACTGGTGACCCCCCAGATCACCATGTTGCCATGTGGTAGCTGAGAGAGCGGTTTGCTTCCATTTTTTCTCCTAGAAGAAAGCCTGTGGCTGCAGGAAAGTCACCACAGCTCCAGGCATCCTCATCTGTTCCTTGTAAGAAGGAGGGGTAGGCCATATGTCATCATGTCCCTGAAATACATTAGCAATAGCTCCACAAACTTCTTGAACAGCTGCCTACTGTGCACTGATTGATATAAAGGAAAATCCACAGCAAAACAGAAAGGATCCTTCAAGATTTTACATTCAGATTGACTCACTTAGCATGTACCACATTTTATTAACCTCTGTCTTTGTGCAAATTTCCCTTGAACACAATCAAGTTTCCATTTTAATTTTAATAGAGTGGGGCATTTGGTTAAAAATATATCCACGAAGGAAATCCCTTCCAAACAAAAAAAGATGTAGTTAAGATTGCAAGTGATAACAGGGGACTGTGAGGGAGGGAGCCAACTATATCCTGGGCTGCATTAAAACAGTGGTGACCAGCAGGGAGAGGGAGGTGATTGTCCCCCCTCTACTCAACTCTTGTGAGGCCCCATCTGGAGTACTGCATCCACACCTGGGACCCCCTGTACAGGAAGGATGTGGAGCTCTTGGAGTGTGTCCAGAGGAGGGCCACTAAGATGTTCAGAGGGCTGGAGCACCTCTCCTATGAGGAAAGGTTGTGGGAACTGGGCTTGTTTAGCTTGGAGAAGAGAAGGCACCTGGGAGACCTCATTGGAGCCTTCCAATATTTGATGGGACTGTAAAAGCGAGAGGGTTTACAGAAGCTGATAGTGATAGAACAAGGGGGAATGGTTTTAAACTGAGACAGGGGAGGTTTACGTTAGATATTAGGAGGAAGTTTTTCACTCAGAGGATGGTGATGCATTGGAACAGGTTGCCCAGAGAGGTTGTGGATGCCCCATCCCTGGAGGCATTCAAGGCCAGGCTGGATGTGGCTCTGGGCAGCCTGGTCTGGTGCTTGGCACCCTGCACATAGCAGCCATTCTATGATTCTATGAGCCTGTGGAAGCTGCTCTCCTTTTTTTGGCTGTTGTGTCCAGAGTTTGAAAAGTAATGTCTCTAGAAGTGCCGCAGGTATTTGGAATGATACTGTTGATGTGGCATTAAAGGTGGAATTGTAGCCCACTCTTAACACACTCCTCTTGCTTCTTTGGGGGAAAGCATTTTGGGTCAGGCCTTGTGTCTCCAGGCACACACACCACGTGAGCCGAGCTGCCTCCTCCTGCCCCATCGGCTTTGTAGCTGACCTTCCTATGAGGTATCTGGCATGTAACCTCTGATTGCTGAAATCTGAAGCTTTGAGGGAACTTCCCAGACAAGAATTTCCCACCAGGAAAGCAGCTAATGGCTCAGAAGACCTCTTGTAGCTGAGTGAGTATGAGTTCATTTGCCTTAGGAGATTTCCTGTAGTCATCACATTACATCATTGTGTTATTCAGATCATACAGGTAATCTTACTATGCTAATTAAATTAACCCCAGATATTTCTCTCCTTACTGAAGCGCAAAATCAGTCAGTAGATGATGTCATTGCTGTCCATGCTAGCGCAGGCTGCCCAGTGATTTGTGCTTTGAACTTTCCACTATAGCTGTAAGCACACAGAGGCTGGACATTGAAGTTTTCATCTCACGGGTCAAGAAAGGACATTTGCACAAGGACCAAGAAGTGTAACTAAAAATCTGTTTAATGAGAATATCAAGTTAGCAGCAGGTTCTCCCATCCCAAAGGAGCTGGGAATGCCCTCTGCAGATCGCTCCTGGCTTTACTGGGACCTGGGAGTGAAATGTCTGCTTTGCCCATGCTCCGTGTCTTCAGAAATGCCACAAAGGCCCTAGGAACAGGGTTTGCTGGGTGTGAGTGGCTTTCCCTAATGCTCTTTCCTGGGGGACCCGCAGCTCCTCTGAGAGAGGCTCGATGCATCCCAGAGGAATGTGCTGGATGGGTAAATGCCGCGTGCCAGACCTGCAGGCAAAGCGCTGAGTGATCCAACAAACATAAAATATTAAATCTGTATTGAAAGATAAGCTTGGAAATGCCTTCTAAGGCAGTGCACAGGCTCCTGATTTATGTGAGATATTTGATACTAAATACAGTCTTATCCAAAGATTGCCCTTAAATCAATCCTTCTGGCGAGTGATGTGTATCCATTCCAATTTGAAGATAGCAGCAAAATCTACAGAATTTATGTTTAAATTCTCAACAACAGAGGCAGGAAACAGAAAACAGATCACTGTTTTGATTCTGATATGTTTTTGTAAGGCAAGTAACTTCCTTGCCAATCTCAACATTTCATTCATTATATTCTTCCCAAGTCCCAATATGAGTAGTCATAAGTACAGGCTTCTATTCATTTTTTCAGAACAGCTAAATACAATAATTGTAATTTAGCTTCACCACTCATCTCCAAAGTACTTCTTTTCCATCCAGATTTTTCTCTAAAAGTCAGCACTACTACATTAGATAGATGAGATCCAGTGAGCAGGTAGCAAAAGGAGCCAAAAAATGAACCATTTCCCATATATGATGCCATGATAAGTAATATAATGTGTTTCTAAACATTTGTACCTCATCTAAGCATGAGACTTCCAACTTTGTTATCTGATTAATTCCCATTGTTTTTAGAATTTTTCTGTAAGCACTGGATTCTTTCATCCTAAGTGTTTTCTTGTTCTGAATTTTTGCTGAATCTCACAGGGAAAAAGAAAAAAGAACTTTTCCTATTTTTCAGTTTTAAAATTTAATTCTTGATATACTTAAATACACCATTTAAGTAATGTAGCATGCAGAGCACTCAGCAGTGGATACAATTATCTAATTTAATTCTGTGAGAAGGTGGGCAAATTCAACCCATAAAGATACATTTTGACACCATACACCTAACAGCTCCCAGTGACAGTGAGCAGCTGTTAGGTGACACTGAGCACTGCCTGTCTTTCATGAACTTGATATCAATCAGTTGACTAAATGGCTGTTAATAGTGCTTAGGAACAGTGTTACAGAAATACGGGCTCTGCGTATTTTAATATGATTCAGATTTGGCCTGTGTTCAACTGATTCAAGCAAAAGTAGAAGGAAATAAACACAAAAATATTTTGATTGCTCTTTTTTTTTTTTTTTTTTTTTTTTTGGTCTAAGAAAGATCAACTGATGCTTACAGAAACAATTGTAGTGTTTCTGTAAGCTATTTTAATGTGGAAATGTGTCAGAAAAAAAAAAAAGCCATTTCTAACTTCATGTGTTGGCAACAATACTGTATGGCTATTAATAGCTGTCATTGTTTGCATATATATATATATAATAATTCTGCAAATAAAATATCAGATTAAGAAAGCATTTATAAATTGGTGTTGTTTTAAGTAGATACAAGTACAAGAGAATATTCTGGAGCAACTTTCTCCATGCCAGAAAGGATTAAATGTACATTTGTAATAATCATAGAATCATAGAACAGTTTGATTTTAGGAAGAAATTCTATACTGTGAGGGTGGTGGGACGTTGGAACAGCTTGCCTGAGAGGTTGTGGATGCCCCCTCCTTGGAAGCATTCAGGGTGAAGATGGATGGGGCTTTGAGCAACCTGGTCTAGTGGGAGGTGCCCCTGCCTGCAGCAGGGGGTTGGAACTAGGTGATCTTAAAGGTCCCTTCCAACCCAAACCATTCTATGATTCTATTATTCTGTCTTGAGTGCAATGGAAACAGGAGAAAAGGTGTTTCAGATTATTTATGGAATATGAGGATCTCTACAACTTTCAGATCTATACAGTGAATTCAAAGCCAGATCTTCCCTGCTAATGAGTCATTCCTGTAGTTATTCAGAAAGCTGTATGAAAGAGGTGGGAAATTGTAGATATTTTTCATTTAAAAAGGCACCCTCAGTTCACACTCAGACTACAAAGTCAGCAAACAAAGACAAAACTTTTTGCTAGGCGAAATAGCCAGAGATTTTTCACCACAGTTTTAGGATGATTGGACAAGAGAAGCCAGGTACCCCCAGGGGTACTGATTGTATGCAGTGCATCTGAGGGCCTGTGGAACATAGTAGTTAAATAGAGGGAGAAAATAACTTGGAAAAAGGTGTGAATTTTCCTTTTGTGGCTGTAAAATAGAGATTGTGAGGGGTGCTATACAGAGACCCTTTCTTCTCCTTCTGATGCAGTGAGATATACAGAATTAAAGCTTAAGTGTTATTTGTCTAGCCTGAGCTTAGCACTTCACTAGAGTTAGGGAGGGGTGACTGCCAGCCTCCTCCACCCATGCATCTCTTGCCTTTCACTGATGTGTGCACCTGGTCACACCATCTTGGTTCTATGCTGTGTTTCCTTCCAGCACTCACCTCTGGCTGCATGGCAAGGCTCATGGCAGAGAAGGCCCCCACATGATGAGCTCCCTGATTGACACCTCTTACCTCCAGCTGGCTTCCTTTGCACTGGGGACAGTAGGCTGGATTCTGTGCACCATTGCCATGGGACTTGTGGAGTGGAGGGTGTGGCACGTGGACAACACCACCATCATCTCCTCTGGCATCGCCTGGGTGGGGATTTGGAAAGTCTGCTTCATCAGTTATACTCACGTCTCACCTGGCTATGAAGAGCAGTTCTGCCATAAATTCAGTGGTTATGACTCCTCCATCCCTGGCGAAATCTATGCTGCTCAGGGTCTCCTGGTGATCGCCATGGTCATGGGATTGCTGGGACTGACCGCCACAATATGTGCTCTGAGGAATATCTATATGGGAATCAGTCATAAAACTGCCATTATCCGTTTCTTCCTGGTGGGTGGCTTCTTCTACGTGTTTGCTGGTCTGTGCGTCCTGATTCCAGTGAGCTATAACTTCTACTCTGTAACGCAGAACCAGAGCATCGCCTTCCCTCCCTCCTACCTCATGCCCTCCAGTCCCGTGGCACAGGAAGCTGGTGCTGCCATTCCCATTGGGATTATAGCTGCCATCCTGCTGCTGCTGAGCGGGATCTTTTCTCTCTCCTACAGATTCCCTGCAACCACAAACACATGAAATCCTGATGGGATGAATTGCTCCATACATTTTCAGAGTATGGTCAAAATATAAGGATGGCAGCAGAAGTGATTCTTCAAATAAGAAACTACAGCATTTTAATCCACAGTAGCCAGCATATGTTGTTATAAGACTGAATTATCATCTTGATTGCCATGTGGGACCAGAAGTTTGTCTTTGAGATCATTGCTGTTGAGCAGCAATGCTAATTATTAAGATTTATCAGTTGTCCTCCTTATATATACATATACAAAGTCTATGGATTAACTTATTTTTTGTGCCAGATGCTTACTGTGTTCAAAGAGCTGCCTCTGATTTAATTGTCCTGTTAGAAATAAGTGGAATGACACGTGAAATACATGGGATGACATGTGAAACGTGAACTTGTTTCTTTCTTAGTACTAAAATATTTTGCCCATTGTTAAACAATATCTGTAGCAAAGTATATTTTGTGGCAAGTTAAGACTTTTGATACAAACAAAATAAGCGTCATCGTGATTGTGTCAAGTGAGTGTTTCCTGAATTGTCTTACAAACATACCTAGCCAATTTCTCCTCTTGCTCCAGGGTACATAAAGAGCTGTTTCTTTATGCTTCTGTTTTTCTTTCAAGCCATTAGCATCTTGTGTTGCAACACGTCTGCCTGTAGGCAAGGTGTGCTCTTAGTTCCTCACCTGTGCAGAGCCAAAAAGTCTGCAAGGGTACGTTTCTTCATCAGATGCTTCCCTGAATCCAAAGGTATTGCAAAAGATGGAAACAGTGTCTACAAGTTACTGCAAAACTGCTGCCAAAATCAGTGTTCTTAGTAACTGGGAATATTCAGTAGAACTTTATAAGTGTGATTCATCTAACCTGACCCAGACATCTGTATCTAAACCAGTCGCTTTAGTCTTTGTTTAGAGTCAGCGCAAAGAGAAAGACAGTCTAGACAGAAAAAGACATCTGTCTAAAATAGATGTCTAGAGTAGCTGGAAGATGACATGCTCCCAGAAAATCTCTCTTTCTCTTAATTCATTGTAATGACTAATAACTATGTTGCTAACAGAGGAGTACACAACCCAACTTTACCTAAACCAGATAAAATTAGGTGAAAAGAATCTGCAGTCTAAGTGACATTCAGTGACACTGAAAAACAAGAAAAGAAGAGAGGAAGGATGGAAAAAATGCCCCAAACGCAGCAATAAGGGAAATAAAATTTAAAAAAAATCAAGAGATTGTATGGGAGGAATGAATAGATAGTGCTGACAAGTTGATGACCCGCTGAAAACAGGCTCTACAAAAAGTGATTACAGTTTCAAAGAGATGTAACAAGAATTTAAGTGATTTAATTGTAGTGGTTTAACTATTCTTGATTTTCTCGTGGAGTCAGGAAAAAAAGAAAATAAAATGTAAAAAAAAAATAAAAAAAATAAAAAAAAAAGTGAAATGCCAGCAAGCCAGCTCATATTGCTTGTGGCTGTTACCCATGACAAGTACTTCTGCTAGCTTTAAGTTGTGGAGACAAAGAACGAAAAGCAACTCAGCGTTTGGCAAACCGCCCCTTTTCTCACCTTCAGGGAGAAAGGTAACTCTCCAGGTTCTCAAACTGTCATCAGCTCTGCTGCCTATGCTTGCTTTCTCCCAGGATCCTGTTTAATATTGCCTCTTTTTGCCCCACCAAGATTGCTGTTACTTCTTCACTTCTGGCTTAAGTGTCACTCCCACTGAAACCATTCTATATGTATATAGATCTAAGGAATGCAGTACTACCTCATTTTCTCCTAGCATTCCACTGTCTCTTCTGCATCTTCCACATGATCTTGTCTTTGTTCTGCTGATTTCCTATACAGAATCCCTACAGCACATTCATTCCCTCTGGTCTTCTCTTTTCTGAACCATCATTTGCAGTTGATGAGGTGCAGTTGTTTGTCTTTGGACTGTTTGCAGTGCTGCAAAGCTTTCTAGTGGTGTACTGGTAAAGGCTCAAGCTTTCATTGCTTGTTTATTCAATATTGTTTGTACTTTGATTTGTACTGTACATCCTGCACTACACTGGTCTGTTTTTTAAATGTGCACATCAACAGAACTGTTTTCTCTTCCCACAGGGATCACACTGATATTAGATATTATCTTTTTGCTGTTATTAGGCAAATAAGATGTATTCACGTGTCAATGCCAATATTTCCCTGCACAAATACAAGACCAATATTCCCTCACAAGGAACTTGAGCTTTAACAGCAAATCACTGATTCTACAACTTTTTCTGAGCTCACATATATACAGAAATGTGTATTAATTTGGTATGTTTACTAAATGACTGGGTTCAGTCCATATTTACTCTTCTTAGCTCAAAGAGAAAGCAACAAACACTACATAGCTGTTTCCCTCTGTTGGTCCATCCTGATGCATGACTGTAAAACATTCACCGTGGGTGAAATGTAGGTGAGGTGTTGAGGAAAATCCCTTGTTAAACACTGACATAGACTACCTAAGGAGGCAGGTGTATTTTAAAACTCAACTTTAGTTAAAAATAAATTTAGATAAATACTGCTATGCACAGCATAGATATGGTTAAGCCTCAGGGCAGAGGAATGGTCTAGCGGAGCTCTTGGTGTCCTTTCCCATTGTACTTCCAAGGTTTCTAATGCAGGAGACTATCAATAGTTACGTGATCCAGATTATACTTTGGTATATAATAAGCTGTAGCCTATGGTCAAATACCAGGGAATATTAAAACTCAGTCATTCCCTGAAGAATAGATAGGAGAGAATAAATTTTAGCTGAAAATAAGGAAGAGTCAAAACTCCTATTGGTCTTCATGGGATCAAGCCTATTTAATCTTAACCCCTCTGGGCTGTGTGATTCATTAAATTCTAGTGGCTGTTTACGTTCATTAAGACTTTCAAACCGGCAGAAAGTAAATTTCCTGTGCTTTTACTTTGTGAGTGAGGAGGCACAGTCACTCTGTGCAAATCTTTGTGATGCATCATTTAGATAATTTTAAAAATTAAATTACCTTTCAGAAGTTCCATTTGTTACCATTTCACTCAGTCTCATACAGCTATTTTAGGGATGTCTGCAAAATCAGACAGCTGAAATGATTGGGATTTAATCAATCCCAGAAAATGCAAAACTTTTCCAAAAGGCTATTTTTAATCTTGAGGACTTCAGGAAGCTAATCTGCAGCCTGCCACCACCATCATTTATAGAAGGACAACTGAGGACAGGCAACGAGCTGCAGCGCAAAGCCAGGAGTCAGTAGTCAGGGCCTCAAGGGAAAGAGATAAGACTAAGAACCGCTAAAGCAAATTTCATCACAGAACAGATGATATCATGAAGCTACATCTCTGGCTTCAGAGCAAACTGGGACCTGCTGCATCTCCAGTGACAGCTCTGCTCGTTCTGTGGGTTCCACCCTGTCTAGGAATGTCTCCACAGTGGCCTCAGCCTACATGTAAGTCAGCCTTTCTTTATTTTTCTGAGTTGACAATAAACAAGTGTCTTGTGATTCGCTCACATGCCTGAACGCACTGCTGGGATAATTATCTGAATACCAAAACCCTCTTTCGATTCTGCTGGATATCCAGGCATAATGACAAGACATCCATCTTTGACCTGCAGAACATACTCCCAGAAGCTATTGTACCACATGATGCATTTTGTTAACCTTATTTCTATTTCCGTCTACCCTACCCATTTATTTGTGGCCACAGACCAAAACGTGTATGAATATATTAAATACTCCTCTAAAAATACTTAGTACTGGAACAAGCTGAAAACACCTAATAGTGAACCGAGCCAATGGTACATGTCTACTGGGATTTCCTTCCTAGGCGAATGTGTAATTCTGACCTATATCATTTTTGTTAAGTGAGAAAGAGGAACAAAGAGACATTGTATTAGAAAGTAGGTCATCAAATTATTTGGATTACATCAATAAACATTTTTTCAATTCAAGTCAGCAGTTTTACATGAAAATAATCTTAACTGCTGACTTTAGGTTCTTCAGTTTATTGAAAACAATGCTAGTCTCAGAAAGCAATGTTTTTGTTGTCACATGGCTTATGGTATATTACAACGAGAGTAAGAGTGTTTTTCAAGAGAGCTATTTTTTGACTTTGGAATGTTTTTCCCCTAGAATGGAAAAACTGAAATGTCATAGGCAATTTCCTGCTCTTTAGGACCTTAAAATACTTCAGGACAAAGAGTTTTTACTTGAAAAATGTAAGTCTAGCTGGCATAGTGTTTAACAGCAAATTGTTTTCTTAAAATAGGAAACCAACGTACATTAAATTAAAGGCTCCCAGAAGAGACATGTTCTCTGTGAAAACACACCTTTTTCAAAACTGAAATGGAATTCCTTTCATTCTTGTCCATATGTGTATGGTCAGATCCAGTATCAGCTAATAAATACATATTTTTTAACCAATATATTTCCTTCCCTCATGTAATCTACTGTATTATTTCCCTTGAATAAGAAAGGTGAGATTGTTCAGTAATTACCACGGTGCTTTGAAGCTGCCAGCAACTGTGTCTAAACCAACTATATGCCAATCAAGAAAATGTAAGTCATTCTCATCTCAGAATTACAAAACCAATAAACACCAATAAATACTGGCTTATAATTTGGAATGGAGTATAGCATACACTGTCAAGCCCCAGTTCCCACAAAGTCACATTCTGCTTTTCTCCTGGGACATATATGGAAAAGACTAGGTGCAAAGTTAACACCCACGATTATATTTTGAAGAAACACATAGAGTTTACGTGGGATTTTGTTTCCAACACCATCCAAGGTTACTACTCATACAAGATGTTTTTCAGCAGCTGAATATGCAGACCCATTATAGGAGAAAGTGGCACATGTGAAAAAATAGATCCTGCTTTGAATGTTGCCAAAATATCGATAGGTATCTGAGATATCTGGTGTGAACAAAAACTATATGTAGAACTGGAATTATTTTACTTCTGGAGATACTGGAAGTGCAAATTGAAACAGCTTCTCATCTTTACACTCTCGGAGGATCTATGTAACATCAAGTAGCTGGCCATTTCCTAGTGAATTGCTCATGTAAAAATATGGCCATCCACATAATGGACTTTCAGAAGGCCTACTGAAATGCTTGCCAGCTGTCCATCTCCAACATGCAGAACAACTGATTTCATTGTACCTCAGTAAACTTTATTCCATCTGAGCCTTGTTATTACAGATATGTGTGAAATATGACCCATAGCTGTTCTGTGTAAGTTTCCTATTTGTAAATTAAATCATAGAATCATAGAATGGCCTGGGTTGAAAAGGACCTCAAAGATGTAGTTTCTCATGTAGTTTCAACCCCCCTGCTATGTGCAACCACCAGACCAGGCTGCCCAGAGCCACATCCAGCCTGGCCTTGAATGCCTCCAGGAATGGGGAATCCATAACATCTCTGGGCAACCTGTTCCAGTGCGTCACCACCCTCTGTGTGAAGAAATTCCTCCTAATATCTAACCTAAAGATAGTATCAACTTACAAAATGTTATGTCAATAAATACATAAAAGATTAGTATAGTGGGTGCTGCAGAAGGCACTGAAATAGTTCTTCTTGACCACTATGTTTTGTTTAGCCTTTCTAAGATATACAGATATATCCCCTGCATGAAGCCATCTGTGATGATATTTACAGAGCAGACAGAATCATAGAATGATTTGAGTTGGAAGGGACTTTGAAGATCATATAGCCTCAATGCCTGCCATGGGCAGGGCTGCCCCCCACCAGCTCAGGCTGCCCAGCGCCCCAACCGACCTGGCTTTGAGTACCTCCAGGGATGGAGCACCACAGCTTCTCTGGGCAGCTGTGCCAGCGCCTCACCAACATCTGAGGAAAGCAGGAAGGCAAGAGGGAGCTCACACAAGTCACCAGACCATGCCCTGTTTGGCTACCAAGAGCCTTCTCTATTGGGCTGGATGCTGGGGGACACCTGCATGCAGAGCTGAGTGCTCCATACCAGCATTTCCAACATCTCCTCCAGTGTTTACAGGTCTATCATGGAGCTGGTATCCCCCATGAAATATTTGCTTGCTCAGTTCCTTCCACTGGCTGATATCAACTAGTATCAACTAGCAGCACTTGGAAAAGATTATAGTCCTTGCTCTAAGCAATTTTAATAAGAGGAATTCTCAAAATCCACATGCCAGCTTTTTCATGCCTGAGGGATGCTGAAAACCCTCCTTATGGTATCACCAACTCTTGATGCCTGTGAGAAATGGGTGTAACAACAAAATAAACACAGCAGCTGAGTGACTCCACCTGCACCAGGAGCTCTGTGGATTCAGCCATAGCTCTTCAGAGACATTTGTAATTTGCTGTTTGAATTTGGGGGAACAGAAACAAGCCACATGATGAATGCTTTTTATTCAACAAACTATCCCTTATTAACTAGCTCCAGGACTCTGAACCACTGCCATGTCTTGGCTGGGGAATTGAGTGTTACTGATTCATGTTATTTCTGAAGTGACTTTCTCACAGGAACTTTGTTTTTGTTGTTTTTATTTGGTTGATTGCTTTTGTTTTTCAGATGTATGTAAATTCAGTGTTTGTTAACTTGAATTTTGCCTACTGTGTGAGTGAACTCTTCACTGGAAATCAGCTGAGAGGCATTTTGATTGCATCTTCTTAGGACTAACCTGCACAGTTCATGCAGTCTTGGAGAACAGATGTGATAAGTGTAGTTTTAAATAAAAAAAATAACCTGTGGTAGGAGTAAAATGGTGCTGTTGAAATGTCTGTACTTTTTAATGCATTTAAAGCTAATGGGTATAATAACCTTCTGGCAGGAAATGGCTCATCACAGGCCAATCCATCCTGCCTTTCTGATTGAAGACAGTGGAAGCATCCCCCGTGAACCTATTGATGTGATTAGTTACGAGTGTTAACGTTTTATCTTCCTGTCGCTACATCTTAGAAATGTTTGCATCCACCAGCACCTCTTGCCATAAATAGCCTCATTTCCAGTGATAACTCAGGAATTCTGAGAGTTACATTTTGCAGCTGTACAGTGCAAACTTTGCTTGGCTTGCTAATAGTCCGAACTTCCCAAATGGCTATAAAGTTGATGCAGACCGTCACCAAAACTGGTGGCTTTCAGGATCCTTCCAGCCTCCAAGTTGCTCAGTCCAGGCCTCCACTGCTCTCTCTGCATTGAGACCAGTCACTAAATAATTTGAAGATGGCATTGGCAGCACCTGTGCTTTGTGCCAGAACAATTTCTGGACACAAATTCCATGAGCTTTGGCATGAACATTTCAATTGTCCAATGAAGCTGAACTCACAGTTCTCATCAGAAAATTGCCTCTTATGTGGATGATAGTAAACCAGGAAGAGCAATCGATGTGCAGGCAGGCAGGGGCTGTCATTCAGAGGGACTTTGATAGACAGGTCCCAGATATAGGAGCTCATGGGCTAATGAGGCCTTGTGAAGTCTGACCAAGGCAGAGCACAGTCTCGCAGCTGTGCTGGAGCAGTCCCACGCATAAGAAGAGTCCAGAGAACCACTGGGTAGAAGTCAGGGGGTCCCAATGGGCAGCAGATTGAGCGTGGGCCTACATCAAGCACAGCCTGCAGGCCAAGGACACCAACCACTCCCTTCCCCTTGGTGCTGGTGTGATGCTAGGCCCAGTGCTGGGATCGCAGGAGAACAAAGCTACTGGTTCCAGCCTGGTAGGTCAGAGCATGGCATTGTCCTCAGCCCTACCAAGTGCCAAGAGGGCCATACTGCTCCTTTCTTCTAGGTGTGAGCCCCACCATTTTTCAAGCTTTTTTTTTTTTTCACATGATGCCATATGGCATGGAATATCCCTTCAGCCAGTTTAGGTCAGCTCTGCTGGTTTTGTCCACACCCGTCTCCACCACTGGCAGGGTAGTATGAGAAGCTGAGGAACTGACACAGCCTTGGCTCTGGGCAATGCTGCTCTGCAGCAACTAAATGTTGGTCTGTTATCAATATCACTGTTTTTCTCCTAAAGCCAAAAGACGGCACCATACCAGATATTATGAGGAAAAGATCAACTGAAACCACATCAACTGCCCGAGCTGAAACCAGGACAAATATGTTCTTTTTTTTGCCATGATGGCATCTAAGCACTGAGCACGCTTCCCAGAGAGGCTACAAAACCTCACTTTTTATAGATATTCATAAGTGGACTGCACAGCCACATCTAAATCCAAAGTTGAACAGGTACTTGGAGCAGATGAGCTACAGAGGGCCATGCCACCATAATTATCTCCTTATTCTATTTGCAAATCATCTTGTTTCTAGAGAATGTGACAAAAAGAACTCCATTTCTTTTTAAGATGTTTTAAATCAAAACAACCCTTTTGGCAATGGCCACTCCTGTGCCTGAAGAGATCAAAAAGATTTTTTCTTGTCTAAACAACTGGCGCAACCTGAAGACTAAAAGTGAGGCGAAAGAAGATGGAAGCATATGAGGAATGAAGGAGATACTATGGGAGGTATAGGGGAATATTAACACCAAACAGAAAGATAATAAGAAAAAGGTTTCTGAGGGGTAAGAGAAAAGAAATTGGAATGAGTCACTAGGGCCGGGACTGCGAGAAAGGCAGGAAAATGAAAATCAGAGGAGCAGAATGGAAAGAGGAAGGTGGTTTAACAGAGACAGGGAACAGTGGAGGATAAAGACGAGTTGGGAAGTAGAGAAAACAGGATTTGTCCACCTCTTCTATGCAGAATTCTAAATGAAACGGTCTTTTACTCAGAAAATGAGGAGGGACAATTTTACTTCAGAGATACAAAATGAACACAAAAAAATTAAGTTACACAGAGATAGATATAATGTAGGATAGCTGTGTAACTTGTGGAGTTGGAGAGGCACACAATGAGATGACCTGAGAAGGTCAATGTCTGTGCTGGTTGTTCTCAGCTAGCAGCTTGGTCTGTCCATTCACTTATAGGCTAATGAAGAGGCTAATGCAACAGGAAGATTCAGCCCCAAAGCCAGTTCAACCCATTGCTTGCATAAAGTCTTAGAAATTGTGCTATATTGCTGGAAAGCCAGCAGAGGAAGCCAGAGGTAGCACAGCTCTCAGAGGGAGATTACGAATGTTCTCCCTGATGGTTTTAGTGCTGGTGATAAGAAAGAGAACAGAAAGTCCCAATGTAAAATAAACTTTATTTTTTTAAAAGCAGAATCGGTTTACAGCACAGCGGATGGACCTGATAAGAGCAGCTTCTGCTTTCAAGGTTTTACGGATCACAAGTGTTTTGTATCAGATCGCGTTGGCAGAGTGGTATTGATGACCAAAGTCCAGATTAGGAACCACAAAAATGCAGTTACCCAGCTCCTGTGGTAAGTGATCTCATCCCTGAGCAATGGCTGGACGGAGCTGCTGGGAGACACTCTGTGTCTGCAAAGCATTCACAGAACTGTCTGCATTGTTCAGACAGCACCTGGGCTGTCAACCACGGATGGGTGACTTAATGCCATTAAGAGTGAGTAGTGAGCAAGTATCTACAGATACCAGCTTGGTTTTAGGTCTGGCTGCTTTTTGCCAAATCATCACCGAGAAAAAATTATCAGCTGACATCATAAAATGAAACCAATTAACATTAGTTGAGAAATTGATTCCTGTCACACAATAGACACACACAAAAATTAAATATGCTTAAGACCTCTGTTAACTTCAGTTCAGCCTTTTCAAAGTAGCCATCTAGTAACAACATTATGATAAAAAACTGTAGTTTGTGGCTGTGCTAGTTATCTGAACCCTCTTTTCTTATCACTTGACAAGTAATACTTCTCTTACTCCGCATGTGAGCTGATTGTCTTCTTTTTTTCCCCTGTTTTGTTTGTCTGTTTTATTACAGTTATTTCCAATATGGACTGAATTATACCACATTAGACTGAGAAGTGTCAGGTTATTACCGAGAGGAGGAACAGACCTGAGCCTGGGAACTCTTGCAGATGGAAGTTGTAAAATCTAAAAAGAAGTGGATCTTGACCGAGAAAGTCTCTGCTCTCATGAAAAGCATGAAAGAAAGTTTTCTTCTCATGAGTTTAAGCAAAATAGTTAAAAGAGAAAATTTCCTGTTAAAATAGTTTGGTTCAGTATTTTAAACCACAGATGCAATCACAGTGCTGTTGACTTGTGACTGCCATCCATGGCTCCTTGCCACATTCCTTTGATGCAAATCTGCTTTCTGTAACTATCTCAAGGCAGATTAAATGAGTTGCTTTATCATTTTCTGGTTAAGTATCAACATGAAAATGTTAACACAGTCATTTTAAGGCTTTTTATAGATTCAGCCCACTGCAACAAAGTCAAGCAATTATTCATCATTGCTACAACACCCTGGAACTCCTTCCTTGGATTGTCCTATAGAAACCTGGGCTGGGATGAAGATTATTGCGGTGCCAATTTCTGTTACAAGTTAGGATGCCCACAAGTTAATATGCTCTAAGGTGTGAATTTTAGAAGCCCAGCAAACCAAATTTTTACTGCTTTGTTCCCAGCAAAGTGGAAATACAATTCATCAATCAGTGTTGAAACAAAATAGAATTACTAAGCACACTTTCAAACCTTATGCACAGAGCAAAATACCACACAGACTTAAATGTTTGGAAACCATGGGGAAATCCTACTCCTCTGTTCCCCCTGCTGAATGTGGGTCACCCAGCAGCAATGCAAGAAATGCAAGACTGGGATCACAAAAGACAGCAGGGCTGCACAGACAACAGCAGTGCTAGCTGCAGAGCCTGCCTTATTGCCCAAGACTGGGAGAGCCTTGACCACAGATTCTCTCACCTGAAAAAGAAATGATCTTTTATGATAGAAAATGGTGATTAGCATCTTTGCCTACATTATTTAAACCGGCCATGAGCATGCATTGTGAAGGACTCAATCTGCTTGATGAAAGACAAATGTGTTTTGTCTGCAGCTGCTGGAGTTCAGATATTCCTGAGATTTGAATGGATCTTGCTTCTAGAATGTGGGATGTTAGCAGGAATGACCTACTGGCCAGGAAAGCACTGAGCTCTTGCTCAGTGTGGATCTTCGGGCATTATTAAATCTTTGCAGGTTAGAAAAACACTATAAAAACACTATATGCTCTCTTTAGACCACCACAGAACTCAAACCTTTCCTTCTCTGAGTTCAGAGTCATCACACACCCTTTTTTTTTTCCAGTGAATGTCTAATTTTTTATGCATGGTAATATTGCACTCAACCAAATGTGGGCTTTTGCAAACAATCAAAAAAGAAAATTATTTCTGTGAACTCAGCATAAATCTGTCTTCCTTGTGGATCTGGGCTACAGATTTATTCACGATATTCAGAGAAATTATTGGTTAGTGAAAGTTTTCCTGAGGTTATCTTGGAGAAAGATTGTGCATTTCTAGAAGAACCTTTGCAACAAAAACCTGAGCTCAGCCTCTCTCATATCCTTATTGGTTATCTTCTATGGCAAAACTATACATACATAAGGGCTAGAACAGATTTTTCAACAGTTAATAGAGGAAATTCTCTACCCAGAGTTTGGTGAGGCGCTGGCACAGCTGCCCAGAGAAGCTGTGGTGCCCCATCCCTGGAGGCGCTCAAGGCCAGGTTGGATGGGGCCCTGGGCAGCTGAGCTGGTGGGAGCAGCCCTGCCTATGGCAGGGGTTGGGGCTGGGGGGTTTTGAGCTCCCTTCCAACCAAAATCATTCTATTAAACTTTGACTCTATGAATCTTTAGTTTCACTGGCCAGTTTCAGAGTGAAACTCTAAAAGAAAAGTTTCACAAAAGAGATCAGTTATCAAAGTAAAGCATATCTGCTTGGGGGAAGATGGAATGACATCTCACATCATATTATTTCCCAGCCCTAATATCTTTGGCTTTCTATCTGCTGTTATCATCAACGTTCTTTCTTCCAACCTGCTCAAATATATCTGCACTGTGGGTAAGCAAACTCTGCCATTTGTAATACAGGTGTTGTGCATATATAACTGAGAGAAGAATTCAGCTATGGGTGGTCTCTAGCGATGTGCCTCCTGCACTGAGCAGTCCAGCAACCTGTAGCTGGTTCTTGTCTTAGCATCATCACACTAAATTCCAGTCAGATACTGTGGGCATGCAAAAACACTAAAAGACTGAACATCTTTACATCATTACAGTTAATAGAAGGCAGAATCTTACTACTCTTTTAATTGTCTTCGAAAATAATATCAGTGATTAATTATGAAAAATTCAAGTTACATTTGATGCAAGAAGGTGTTTAGTTCTGTCGTTGGCATTTACTTTCAACATTTGCCTGCTCTGACTAGTTATTCCCTTATTAAATTATTAAGCAATTTTAAAAAGAGAATGAACGTCTACGTGTTTTTTTCTTGGTGAAGTTTTGTTCGAGTCTTTCTACCTTTTAATGTCCAACACAGTGCAAAGAGTAATCTTTCTTCAAAAGCGTGGATTCCAAATCTGACAAACATCACCAAACTGGCAAACTTGCCAAGATGGAGATCACAAAATCACAAAACCATAGGGGTTGGAAGGGACCTCTGGAAATCACGTAGTCCCACTCCCTGCTAAAGCAGGTTCCCTGCAGCAGGTCACCCAGGTGAGTTTTGAATATTTTCAGATAAGGAGATTCCACAGCCTCTCTGGGCTGCCTACTCAGTGCTTTGTCACCTTCATAGTAAAGAGGCGATGGAGAAATACTATCCTCCAACACACATGGCAAATATTTGCAGGATTTTAGGCAGGCTTTACTTTCCATATCTTAAGTCACGTATATGTCCACAGCCACAGCTTAGTGCTTATCCCTGCCTTTTAGAATGTGTGAGGACTACAAGAACTCACTAATCATTGTTTATCTGGATAAGGATTATCCCAGAGCTTTTTTCTACATTGCCACCAGGCCAGTGAGGTTTTGTTGGGGTTGCTTTGAGTGAATGGTGCAAGGGGCTGCAGAAGTTCTTCACTATGAGAGTGGTGAGGTGGACAGGCTGCCCAGAGAGGGTGTGGATGCACCATCCCTGGAGGTGTTCAAGGCCAGATTGGATGGGGCCCCTACCTAATATTAAACGGAGAGGCTGACGGCCCTGCCCGCAGCGGTGGGGTTTGAGCTTGATGATCCTTGTGGTCCCTTCCAACCCAAGCCATTCTATGATTCTATGAAATTTTACATGGTTGTGAGCCTGTTACACTTGCCTTACTTCTTTTTGCAGTCAAGGCACAACCTCAGTCTTTACAGTAAAGGACAAATAAACAGCTTTTGTACTCCATTTTCTTGCCTTTTGCTCAACTTGCAAGAGAAGATACACACCTTGCAGTGACCCAGCAGGAAAACCAGCTGGCAGTTCAGGAAACAGGTACCAATATGCACCTGTCATTGACACACCATGCCCAGAACACGGCAAACTTCATTGCAAAGATGCTGCTCAGTGTGAAGTCACATACAGTGCGTATGATCAGCACCACTGTGTGGTACTGCAGTGAGGTTTTGGTAAGCATGATCTTGCTTCGTTTTTGAGAAGGCTGAGTCAGAAGAGTCACCCCAAACATGCACTAAATGACAAAACCATAGTGAGGCTGTACAGATCTGAAACACGGGATGGGCTGCATCAGGCCCATCAGGGTACTGTGAGCACGGCCCCGAGCTGCCAGAGTTCAAAAAGCACCTGGACAACGCGTAGGAAGTTGCGTGTCTAACATGGCAAGTGGCCGCGCGGCCCCACGGGGCCTTGCTAGGGCCGCCGCCGTGCAGTACTGCTAAAGCGCCACTAGAGGGCGGCAGAGCGTGGTTCCCGCCGGAGGCGCGGAGCGGCCCGGTGCCTCCCGGTATCCCTGCGCTGTGGCGGCGGCAGGGGGCAGGCGGCCCGCCTTCAGCGTCTCTGACGGACGCATGCTGGGAAATGGGTGTCACGATAAATGCGATAAATTCTTATCATCCTTCTAGCTCGTTTTCTCGTGGTTCCTGTCACATAGCTCATATAGATACACACAGCTTTTTTGGGTGTTTGTTTTCAATCCTTATGGAGTTTTGTTGAATTTTTACATCATACAGTGAAAGGTGTATTGGCAATGTTCACTCCATCAATATTTTTCCCTAAGCTAATGGATAGTTTAAGTAATTCTGAAGATCTGAGCAGCAATCTTCCCTTCCCTTCCCTTCCCTTCCCTTCCCTTCCCTTCCCCTCCCTTCCCTTTTTGTTTTATAATAACTTCTGGTTCTCTCACATGTGCAATTAGGAAGAGCCTTGACATAGGAACCACGTGGTTATGTTATGTTCTCTCTTCTTTCAATCTACCATTGAAGTATGTGGGTAGCAGTATGCCATGCACTTGAAGCTGTGGCAAAATTTCAGAGGGACTCAGGTATTTATATACTGCAGAACTAAGATAAAAAGTAGGTGCAGAAATCTTAGTGTTAGCAAGGACAGATACCAAGTTGTCCTTTGCCATTCCATTTTACTGCATGCTACTCGAGCTGATGTGTTGCATGTTGATTTAAGCAGATGGGGGAGAAAAGCTAGCTGCACAGTATGCTCACATGTATTTTGGGATGGGATTTTTCAGAAGTATAAGAATAGTTGGTGCTACGCTGTTTTTGACCAGAAGCTTAGAGTTTTTTTTAGACTGGAAGTTGGTATTGGATGTCTTTATCTCTAAGTTCCCTTGCATTCCAGCTTTCAGATTTTCAAAAAATCAGAAATTCAACTGAAATGGAAGGAGGGAACTGTTTAACAGGTAACACTAATGGAGTAATGCAAGACAGAATGGAAAACGAGCTATGCAAGACTAATGCTGCCAAAGAAATGAAAGGGGTTACACCCAGTTTGTCTTGGATGTTCTCATGACAGCTCTCATTTGCAGAAGCATTACACATATATCTTCTTTCTAATATAGACCTACAAAACTGGACAGAAATTGCAGTACTGTGCAGCAAGAGGGAGCATTTGTGTGTGCGTAGGTATGTGCTGTGCACTGCCTACTGGCATAAATGTTTTTCCTGGCTGAAAGTTTTCAGGCTAAGTCTGCATTCCAAAATAGATTGAGATGTAAAGAAGGAGCCTTAAGGAACATTAACACGGGAGAAAGATTTTAGACGTATACAGGCAGCTGTCGATAATTACAGTGATATGAAGGATGACTAAATACGTAATGAAATACTGAATTCAACCAATGCGCTGAATAATGGCATAGGTAAAACTTCTGTTCTGTGTTTATAATTTTCAAGTATGGACTGGTCAGCAAAATGTATATGCAATATGAGTGAGCAGCTGCACAGATTTGAAAGAGTAAAGTTAGTGTTAAAGAATTTGTAGGACTGTGGCCAATACTGAGAACACATTCAAAAAAAGTTTTTTTCTTAAAAGCAGGAAATAAAATCCCACAATCCATATTAGTAATGAAATTGGTTTGCTTTGAATTAGCACGTATAGAAAGACAATGCTTCGTTTTTCACTTCAGTGCTGCCATAAGGATCTGACTATTTGGCTTTTTTTTAATGATTCCTGAAGAATGCAGTTCAACGTCTCCTTGTAATAAAAGTGATTTCCTTCAGTTAGTTGGTTTCTTCCTTGGCTTTCTGTGATGACCTTAACCTGCAGCACCATGAGCAGGCAAACTGAAGGCCGTGGTTGGTGACTCATGCCACTAGCTTTGCCTCTGGCATTGCTTGGGCAGGAATAGGGAAAATCCATTTCCCTCCAAACTGAAGCTGTCTGTTGAGTATCACGCAGTGCGCCGCCTTGATTTGCTTTTCGATGAAAAGTTCTTCCATCTAGAAATACATGTTCAGACTCTTGCACTCCATGTATGTTTCTTGGGAAGATTGGGAAATCTTTTAATCGTCCCTTCCTGGAATGTATGTGGGCTGCTCCAAAAGTAATGCCTCCTATTTATTTCCATGGAAACGGCAATAGATACAAAGAGCACAATAGCAGTTTGATAGAACAAATTCTCGGCTACAAAGCAGTGTTTTTCAACATAGTCACCATCATGCATCATGCCATGCATTTTCATCAGTGATGCACAAGAGCCTACACACTGTGCTCATCTGCATTGTTATCCAGAACATAGCTTATCTTTCATGTTGCTGTTGAAATGCACCACACACCCACTCACTGTGCTCACATCCACTGTTTTTTCTCCATAAGTGTTCAGCAAGTGTCAATGAATGTCAGTGGGTACCATTTTTTCTGCATGGAGAAATTTGACGAGACACCTTTCTTCACCCACCCTGCCTTGTCATAGACCAGTGTGTCAAACTGCCCCTTTGCTGTCATCTGTCACATGGGATAAAATGTACCAGAATATTGACAGGAAGGTTCAACCTCTACTGCCATACCACCAACATCCACCTCTGATGTCATGGGCCAACATAATAAAATAGGAGGCATTACGTTTGGAGCAGCCCTTGTGTTTAGAGAAACATTCCTCAAAGATCAGTTTGACATGGATGTGTGAGGCAGGAACTCATGAATTTCATCGTGTCAAACCTCTAGGTCTTGGTGTCAGTGAGCTGAATTTTCTCTTCTTTTCTAAATAGTGGAAGTATCTCCTCTCCTCCTTCTTTCTGCCTGCCTTCCATCCCTGCAAGGCAGGAAAATGGCTTTGCTAATCCTCTACGGATCTCTGTGGCTTCCTATCACTTACCTACAGGATCTTTCTCTAATAATCTACAAAGTCTTCTGTGATGACAAGTGAGAAATCTGGGTTGCTACATGTGAGATATCAGTTGTGAAAGGCACTCTCTGGTCCAAGAGCTGAAGCAGGAAGCTCCTTGGCCTGTAATCCTATATTTCTATGTTAACAGCTCATAAAATCTGAGATAGCTGTGAGCAAATGAAGCTGAAGATTGGAATTTGTGAGAAGAGAAGCTTCGTTTTTGGTAAGTGGCTAACATTTGAAGGGTTTGGCAATGTGATTACCAGCTGCTATAGCCTGCAATTGATGTCACCTCTTTGTATATAAACATTAGTCATTTACTAAAGAATGCGAAAAACAGGTGTTCCCTGTTCATTGGAAACCTTTTCTTTTAATGGGATACTGGAAGATAGCACCTGACATAGAACAATCCCTCGTATGTTTGCTGTTATTAACATAAACACACTTGAACAGTTTCTTATGCAGTGCCATTGGTATGCATAGCACAGAAAAGATAAACAAAATTACAGATGCCTAAACCAGATGAAACTACAATTAACCTAACGACAGACAAAAATAAAGGAAGTGTGGCAGGAAAATGTGAAGGAACATAAAAATCACTGCAAGCTGCACTCGTTAACTTTGTTTTTTCTTTTTAAAGAAGTACTTCTACAGTTTGTGGCCAATACAGGAAGTGAAGGTTGAAGCTGTAACCTTGCAGAGGGAAATTTGGCTCCCAGACGTGACTCTTTAAAAAGGTTTTGAAATACAGGAGTGCTTTGCACACAGGATGAGAAAAGGCATTGAAGAATAAGCAGTTTGCATGGAAAAAAAAGCCCGCAGTGATTAGCGGAAAAAGGGAATAAAGCTATGTCCCATAGGTGTGCCCTCTGGAGAGCTTCAACTCAACCTCCTTATCAGCTGTAGAGCGCAGCAGGAAAATTGATACCGTGGCTCTGTCTACACTCAATCTGGTGTGTTTAGCTTGACTTTCCATGAACGGATTTCTTTAGAAAATTTCGAATTTATAAACAAAATTAAATTCAATAGGCATGAAGTAAAATATACCTAAATGAGAATGTACTAATAAAAAACAGCTGTTTGTCTACAGCAGGCTTTAAACATTCCCAAGCAGCTTGCTCAAGGACATTCATGTTGAGCTGCTTAGGCAGAGCAGATGCTCGCTAGGTCAGAATGAGGCCCCATGCTTCCATCAGTAGAGCTGCTGAGTGCAGGCAGAGCACTGGATATACCCAATGGGCTGTGGCTGTCCCAAGCCAGCCCGAGGGCCAGCAGCTCAGCTCCCACTCATACCCCCATGGGATCCTGTTATCATAAAACTGTGTTCTGAAGATAAAAAATGATCCAAGGGATGGAACACCTCTGCTACGAGGACAGGCTGAGGGAGTCGAGGATTTTCAGCCTGGAAAAGAAAAGGCTCTAGGAAGACCTGATAGTGGCCTTTCAATATCAAAAGAGGGGCTGTAAGAAAGAAGGGAAAAGACTCGTTAGCAGGGTCTGCTGCGATAGAAAAAGGGAAAATGGTTTCAAACTGAAAGAGAGGATATAAGGAAGAAGGTTTTAAGAATAAGGATGGTGAGGCACTGGCAGATTGCCCAGAGAGGTGGTGGATGCCCCGTCCCTGGAGACACTCAAGTTCAGGCTGGATGGGACTCTGAGCAACCTGAGTGAGCTGTAAGTGTGCTTGTTCATTGCAGGGGAGTTGGACTTGATGGCCTTTAAGGGTCCTTTCCAACTTAAACCAGTTTAAGATTTATGAAGATTAGAGGGAATCTTTGCAGTTACAATGAGATGAGGCATGTTCAGAACAACACAGTTCCAAATTAAAAGTAAGGTTAATTTTTGTTCTCATAATCACAGTTACGTTTTTAATGCAGGAGATAGACGAATACCTAAAAGTGACAAATTGTTAAATTAGTTAATTTCTTCCCAAAAAGTGCAAAACACTCAGCTGGGGGTGAGCAATCGAGCAGTGCCCCAGTAGAGCATTTTACTGGGTTTGTGACAGCATTTTTTTTTTTTTTTTGTCTGTCACAAATTGTCATCGTCTCACAGCCAAAATTGTTGGAATTTTTTCCATTGTGCATGTATCATTTTTACACAATAATTCCATCTATTCTTAGCGAGATGTTCTTTGGTGTGAATTCTATCTATTGTTAGAAAGTGCTTTTGAGAAAATATGATCCTAATCTTGTGGCTTTTTGCCTTGATATCAAGAGACTTACTACCAAATATGCAGTCATATCTTTTGTTAATAAAACCAAGTTACACGATCTATTCGTGGAGCAGTAATAAATAATGGAGGCAGCGGGGTGGAATATATGTCATTTTAGTTCTAGAAAACTGATACTCCCAAAGGATATTGATATGAGGAAAATTAGCTGCTGTCAACCTAGTTCATATATAGCCTGTCTTGGTGGGAAAAAAAAATGTATTGGAATAAACTCTGTGGAAAGAAAAATGACATTTATAAGTTTTTTCCAGCCAAAAGTTATTTTTTTCTATTTCAGCCCCAAAGTGTATCACAGACATTTGCGTCAAGGGGCACATTTTCTACAGTACAGTCCTAAAACTTTATCAGAGCACTGAAAGCTATTGCAAACAAGGAAGCCAAAGTCAGGAGACTCACAACAGAAAAGAGAGCACCACCTCAAATGGTCATTGCTCATTTTCCAGGCTTAGCTTTATTCCCACAGCAAAGTACAGGCCGTCCTAACCAAGCTGATCAAAACTGCAGAGGCGCTAGTGGTGACAGAAAAACACATCATAATGATAATATACAGCAAGTGGAGGGTAACAGGGAGACCCAACAGACTGCTGTGCTTTTCATGTACACAACTTCCCCATTCTGAATGATTATGACTGCCATATTGCTCTATCAGACCTGATAATGAAGTTAAATCAGTCCAATCCTTGATCTCCAATTTAGGCAGAGGTTAAAATGATGTATCACTGCTTCTCATTCACATCTCACGTGCTGTTTTTCAAGCGTTTGGGTTTTTTTGCACTGATTCAGTTCCATGAAACGTGCAGCGGCCTAAAGATTTGTTTCCATAGTCGTGTCAGCAATTGGCAGCAGCACTGTCCAAAACATGCAAACCAAGGAATAGTTTTGTGTGCAGCCCACTTTTTGAGGACAGCCAGGCCAGAAAGCTGTGCATGGCAGACTGGATGTATGTAGGAACCAGCAACTGCAAATACGGAAAGGCTGCAGTCCTTCAACTTCTCCCCACAGGTTTTCCCTGGCAATCCTGGCATTGGATCTTGTGAAGGAAACACCTGGGCTACACAAAGACTAACATCAGCGGCATTGATCAGCATTGTGCTGGTGAGCCAGAAAGGTCTGCAGCATACGGCCATTTTAAACCTTTCAACTTTGCTTTTGATAGTACTTTTCCTGTTTCATTTATGCATTCCAAAAGCTGAAAGCGTCTGGTGAATGAAGCAAGAAACTGCACAAAGAGAAAGTCTGGTGATTCAGTCAGCCGCCCCATGCCCCAGAGAAGTGGGCTATGGCCCTGCCCTTCCCACAGCACTCTCTGCTCCTCATGCTGATGACCAGCCATCTACTACAGACATTACTGAAGAGAGCACTTGCATCATCTGCTTCAGGCAACTGAAAAGTATGACTGGCGCATAAAAATCCAGAGTTCTTGATCCACAGGTCGTGGCCCTCATTGCTGGTAGAAACAAGAGAGGGAAATACATTCATGTTCTAGACAGGCACTAGAGAGAAGTTCTCCCTTGAAACTGGACTGAATCTCCAGCTTCGTATATCAGCATGAAGTGAGGAGTAACTCAGCACTGCTCTCTCCAGCATCACATAGCGCTGAAGGTACTGACTTTGGCAGACTTTTTTTTTCCAAGCAGATGAGTTATTAATCAAGCAAGTAATAAAAAAACAAAAACAAAAAAAAATAGGCATTTACTTTGTGCCAGATTGTTCTGATCAGTGATAGAAGCTCACTGCTGGATACTGATCTTAATTCAATATCATTAACTCAGCAGATCCTCTTTCTAAGTCTGTACTAATGTCATGCTAAGTATCTTCGTGTTTTTTACCACATTAAGCATTTCTGAAACTTACAGATTTTCCGATAATAAAGACAAAATACAGCAATATATGTTTGATTTTACAAGTTTGGTTTTAAAGGGCTGAGAGATTTTAGAATTAAATTTTAATAGCCAATTATAGATTATTAAGCAGTGGGAAAAAAAAATTAAGCAATTAAAATAATCTTTTAAACCTTCCTTAAAATTATATATGATCCACTGAGAATATTAATCCAGCTGTATTTGAAAAATATTAATTGGAAGTCAGTTCAAATATAATACTAAGGTGAACTCAACCATAATGTGAGGGTTTCTGAACTGGAAAAGCTCTCAGAGCACACAGAAGTCATCTGTCAAGGTGGTTTTGGAACAATCATATATACTAAGGGATGATGGAGGGCAAAAATTGTGAAGGGCCACTATCTGATTAATTTTGTTTACTTCTGTTTTGTTGATTTGAACTTTAGAAATTCTTCACATGTATCCTGTGTCTTCCAGTGATTTGTTACACCTCTGTAAAATATTGATTTCATTTCTAAGGGTGTGTTTGCCTTAAAAGAGCAGTATCTATTTGGCTCAGTTGGCAGTGCTGACTGGAACAAAAACAAACAAACAACAAAAAAACAAAAATAAATGAACAAATAAATTAAAAACATTCCTGATCAAATATCAGTAACTGCTATAGAACAGGAACTAAAAGAGCTGAGATTTAGCTTAGATGTTAGGAGGAAATTTTTTACTCAGAAGGCAGAGAAGCTGTGGTGCCCCATCCCTGGAGGCCTCAAGGCCAGGTTGGATGGGGTCCTGTGCAGCCTGAGCTGGTGGGGGGCAGCCGTGCACACGGCAGGAGTTGGGGCTGGGTGGGCTGTGAGGTCCCTTCCAACCCAAATCATTCTGTAATTCTATGATTATGAATGTTTTATTCCAGTTAAGGTTATCATGACAGTACTATGGATGGTTTTTTCTTATCTGGGCTTGCTGGGGAATAGTGTAAAGAATTTTCTGAATGAGTATAGCCTTTGGGGTGTCTAAGATAAAGTACTTTCATACACATCCACCCCATGTGAAACATGTACAGAAGGCCAAAATAAATTACTGAATTGGATTTTGCCTTCGCTTCAGGAAGGACAGAATAGTGGGGACTGTCTCTCAAACTTAATTGCTAATTTGTTGTCCAGTCATCATGGAAATAAAGGAAAAATGATCACTTTGATCCAAGCTGAATGAAATAAAGGGGAGATTTATTGGTATAGCTGGGAAAATCACAGAAAGTGTTGCAGAAATGATGGAAGGAGCTATGATGGATATGCATGGAGAAGACAGGGAACGAATAAGACCAAATAGGAGGCACTGACTACTTATATGACAGGCATTCAGAATCATAGAATCACAGAATGTCTTCGTTTGGGAGGGATCTCAAAGCCTACCCAGTCCCAACCCCTGCTGCAAACAGGGCTGCCCTCCACCAGTTCAGGCTGCCCGGGGCCCCATTCAACCTGGCCTTGAGCACCTCCAGGGAGAGGACACTCACAGTTTCTCTGGGCAAATAAGAGGTAATGTTCCCCAGATGAGTAGATAAAGATCTTTGCCGCATTTATTGTGGATGATAAAACAATTGGATTAATTCAATAGAGAAAATCCCATGGGAGCTGTTAAATACAAGGATATCAGCTCTGGATTGGAGTATCCTTTGTGGAGATTGGAAGACAGTTGATGAAAAATATCATTGTTGGTCTGATTTGTTCTTCTCCTATGGGCAGCTGCCAGCAGCTGCATTTAGGAACAAGATGCTGGGCTGGATGAACTTTTGTTTGACTCGATACAGTCAATCTCACACAGTTTTCATAGCGTGCTTCCAGTACCACAATCACAATACGCACTGCAAGCAACATTCTCTTACTACCGAATGTATATTTACTGGTGTGCATGCAAATGGGAATGTTTCTCTAGAAGAAGAATGGAGGAGATTGTGGGAGGCGGTTTTGTGTTGTTTACTTCCCTAAGAGTATGCAATGCCACAGACAATACATCTTTGGATGGAAATGAAAAATGTGCTTTTGTAAGACAAAATTGAGTATATTCTGCACAGCAAACATCTTGTGTTGGAATAAATATCTTTCGGGTGATGTCAATATGAGAACAAGCACCACAGTGTTGTTGAAGTAATTGGAAGTCACTGAGCAAACGTGCTGCCGAACATTGCAGAAAGCCTATATATGGTAATTTATCTAGAAATTTCCCCATTTCTGTTTCTAAAAAGCTTTATGCAGGAGAATGAATATGTCTACCACCTTTCAAGGCAGCACAAGACATGTACCAGCCCTCAGCCCCCACAGCCTTTCAGCAAGCACTCCAACAGCGTTGCAGAGCCTCCCTCCCAGGGACAGGGGGGGGAGGCAAAACCAGGACCCCCTGGGGCCGAGATGTGGGGTCTGTGGCTGACAGGTGTACTAAAGCATGCTGGCGTGAAATGTCAGTTTTTCTTCTAATGAAGAAACAGTTTCTTTCCTTATGGTAACTTGTGACAGTGACAGAAGTAGCACAAAACTATGATTGCAGTCACTGAAGCTAGTATAGTATGGGCTAAATATAGTAATGTATGCCTAAAGTTATAATCTCATGGGGTTGAAGTGTATTTCATATGCTGTAGTGTATATTTGAGTTTACAGTGTTCTCTGCTTGCATCAACACAGGTTCTCCCTTGCACTCACCACCTCCTCCTCCCAGCCTTGGGCCCTCAAGCTCTCTAAAACCCATTTTGTTCATGACATTTGGCACATGACAAGTCTGAGCTCAGACTGAGAATGTTTCTCAACTTTTTTTTTTTAAATAAAAATTAATAGCAGCATGAATAATGATGCAAAGGGAATATTGTGCCAGTATACAATCATGCTGCAAATGGTTCAAACCATTAAACCAGTTTAGATCCTCTGTGGCCAATTGCTGGGACCTGGATAGAGGAGGAAAAAACAATCGCATTCTGCCAGGAGAAGTTGTTAAATTCCTATGAGTGAATGCGGTCCTGACTTAATTATCACTTCCAAGAGACTATTTATAGTTGTCTGGGAAAGCACTTAAGAGAAACAGGCTTAAGTTTGCAAACAGAGTAAGTGGGTGAGTATTCTCAGCAAAGACAGAGAGGGGAGAGTCAACCCCCCGCCCTTCCAGTCCCAATAGTGGGATGTCAGGGCAGGAATTCCATGCTGATGGGACCAGCTCCTTGGCTCACCAAGTTCCTACATAGAACTTCAGAAATTCGAAATTGTAAATGTTGTTCAACTTACCAATGAGCTTCAAACTTGGAAGTTTCCTGGGACAGAACACCCCCCCAGGAAGGCACGCAAAACATTTCCTGTGTCTCCAGGACAAAAATAATAATAATAATATACATATATATATATATATATAACTCCACATAATTATAAATATCCAAAATGCTTTGATAGATGAGATGCTGTATTTGTACATGTAAATGGTTAGCAAGCTGGGCTGCAGTATGAATAACTGAATTTGTCTAGGGAAACATGGCCAGTGGGATTTCCTGGTTACAAGAACTTACACTGGTCTCAGCTAATATTGACAGCTGATAAATAAGCAAGGAGAAATGGTATATTAGGAATGACGAAGAGAAATTTACCTTTATCCCAGGCCTTTATCCCAGGAAACAAATGAGTAGGTGCTATGAAATGGAGAAGGATGTGAAAGCAGGCTGTAAGTAGGCCTGCACATGCAGAAAAATTGATTTATAGTCAAATCCATCGCTGCAGTTATTTAATACTGCATATTTTGTAACTTCTCTGCTTGTAGCTGATAAACTCTTACTAAGCTGTGAAGCATGGAGGAGTAGCATGTCTCACTGTTTCTATGTAATACGGTATCTGTAAAATGTTCCATTCAATAACTCTACCTATATAATGTGTATTAAATTAATTTGGCCATGCCATGGAATTTCAAATTTGCATTACAAAAGCACATTACACACATATTTCAGTGCTTTATGGGCATAATTATGTGAGAACAAACAGCTACATATACATTTTATTGCACTGAGTATCTAAGCACTTAATTTGCACTCAAGCAAAGGCTAACTACAGCCTCAACCCTTGAACTAACAACACTGGAAGGGACTGTTCTTCTCACGTCTTCTATATCACCTGTCATCTACTTATACACTGCACTATGGTGGCACAACTCTTGGGCCTTTTAATATTATTTCCCTACCAGAAAGTGAAGCACCAAATAACAGCCTGTTGTTATTTCCTTGTCTGCATGTGGATTACTGACCCAAAAAGCTGTAACTATAGACCTTCCCAGTTGCATTTAATTGGAATTACCACAAGGAAAAGAAATGGGGAGAAAAATATCAATGGCTACAAAAACTAATCAAACTACTGCTCCTTTTTCTCAGATGGTCTTGTTCCTACTGGAGGAATAAGCCTTCTCCTAAATTAGCGCCTCCTGATAAAACACCCTTGTTTGTGGAATCTTTCAGTAAGATTTCATGTGAGATTCAGATTTGTCCTCTATTTTTTTCACTGATTTTAAATTTTCGGTCTATTCCCTGTGTGGAAATACCCTGCCCAAGAACGCCTTACCACATCCATTGAGCGTGCAGAGCCTCTTGCCTCCTTCCCCTGTATGTACACACAGTTCCCCCCTCATTCACACCCAGTGACTTCATATTTTTGCTTTGCTTCTCAGCACCCTTCACACCTGGACTTGGGCTGGAGGACAATCACTGACAGGCCTTCTGCTTCTGGAGCACGTGAGGGTTCGTGGTTTTGGTTCGACTAAAGAGATTTTCAGAACATTTTATTTCCTTTATAGTGAGTGACTGTTGATAACAAATCCTACTTCACACTGCATCTCTTGATGCTGTCTGTTACCCCTATTGCTGAATACCTATGTCACCCATGGGGATTGGTGCTTGTCATCTCTATTGCCATCCAGGACAGATTGCACAGCAGAAAAGCAATTAAGCCAGCTAATGAGCTGCTATATACAGCATGCAGGTTTATTTGTTTTGGAGAGGTGAGCCCCCCTCAGCTTTCCAAGCTTGCTATATGAATTTGATAGCTGGCTATCAGCATGGAAATGATGATTAGGGAGCCTTCATTCTGTCATTCTCAAAGACATCTGTGTTCACAGAGAAGTGAGAAAGCTGGAACTTGTTATATACCATCCACAGTTAGAAGGCTTATCTGCATGTTCGATTGAAAATGTTATAACATAACATACATAATTATGGACTTGGTTATAAGAGCGTGTCTAATGGAGAGATTTGTACACAGAATATTTGACAGTAAAAACTGAACATGGCAATGGAGCATATATGAAGAAAAGCTACTCACTTTGAGCTAGTGGGAGCAGGAGTGCCTGAGGAACAGCGAACATGTGAACAATGTTTGAAGATGAAAAAAAAAAGTAAAGGAAAATAGGTATGGAATGTAGGTGTGTGAAGGACGTGAGAATCAAGATGAATATTACGAATAAATGGAGAAGTGAGTAAGACACAGGACTTCTGTCAATTTATGTCAATAGATACACCTTCATATGAAATATGACATGGCCCATTTCATTTCCCACAGCAGCCTTCACTCTTCTAAGCCATCTGTCAAATTTACATGCTACATATTATGCAGGTCATCTTCATTTGGCAGAAGTTGTTCCTGCAACCCAAAACAGAGAAGTGCTGTGTTAGACCACTTTATCCATTTTTCTCTTTTTCTTAATGAAGTATGACAGACATTTAAGAGAAAGAAAAAACAAACTGAGGGAGCAGTGATGCAGGTTTGGTAGGCTTTCATTGTAGGGTGAGGATGGCAAGAGTACATTGCCAATTAGTGCTCTGGCATTAAAACTATGATAACTTTTCCAGGTTTCTTGCCTCTTCATGTTACACACACACACACACAAAAACCAAACCCTTCGCTCTTGGGTGCTTTGTTCATCTCCTCCTGAGGAACAGGGAGAAGGATGAGGTAACATCAGATGGAGGGTACCATTCTGGCCTTAAAAATAAATGAGAGTGCCTGCTTGGCACTTTGGCATGAGTGTGCTGCAGACTGAGGGAGTTTCTATTTTCATGAAGCAACCACAGCCTACATAATTTCCTTCTGATTGCTGCAGGCAGCTCTGGGTGCAGTTGGCTGGAGTCTTGGAATCACGTTTTTCCACACCTTTGTTAGCAAGTTTTTAAGAAGTTTCAGCTCCTAAACTAAGCTTTTTTTTTTTTTTTTTTTTTTTTTTTAATAGATAAATATGGAGAGTCTAGAAGTTAAATCTGAAGCCTAGGACAATGTTAAATCTAAGTTTTTCAAGACAATTTCTCTTGTTTTGCTTAAGACTTTCACCAGGAATTTTTAATTTTTTTTCCACATTAGTTGAAGATTTAGGGAGGTGTAACTTACCAGTTGGAGCAGCAGCTGCTGTGCACCTGGAAATCTTGGACCTTCCTTCACCTAGTAGAGGATGCATCCTAAACTGCAGTTATAAGGAATCCATGAGATCTGAGCCATAATGGACATTCATCTGCTTTACATGGAACAGATATGTCATATCTCTGCCTGAGAAACCACAGCCCAGCCAAGGCCTTTTCTGGCTCAAACCTGAAGTAATTTGTCATAGATAAAACAATAATTTAGTCAAAGTGTTATGAGCTGAATGAAATGTTCCACATTCAGTCCTGTCATTTGCCCATTGCTTTGTTAGCCCCACATGCTCAACTCAGAATCCTTTTGCTGTCTCCATGGTCAATCCCGTGCTGTTTCTGCAGGTTCCTCACTGAACATGATCCTCTCTTGGGACTGCGAGGAGGGGTGAGGAAGAACCAGCCTATGCTGCAGGTTGATGTTACATTTATCTCAGCAAGGTTAATTAGTCTTTGTGGACTATTATAACAACCTGACTCTACTGCTTCCAAGTACCACGAACTAGTGCAGTGTCCTGACACGCTGCTGTGCTGTGCTGTGCAGACATGGTGCTGAGGTAACTGCTGCCAGACATGAAAAGGCAACAAAAGGGAAGCTGAGATGTGGCACACAGAGGAGAGGGTTCTTTACTTTAAACAAGAAAATCCAGAGTCCAAGGAAGGAAAGGATGTCATCCAGAGGAACCTGGACAGGCTAGAAAAGAGTATCCAAGGGTACCTAGTGAGGTTCAACAAGGTCAAGTGCAAGGTGGGTTGGGGCAATTCTAGACATGTGCAGACTGGGAGGAGAACTCCTTGAGAGCATGCCTACAACACAGACAGCTGGAGGCTCCTGGAAAGTGCTGTGTGCCTGCTGCACTCTGACCATGGGTCAGCCTCACAGCACTCCTTGCTGAAACTTCCGCTGACATGAACTCGTCCCATATATAAGCTCTTGTGTTTGAAAGGTCAGATCTTCTGAACAGGAGTAGCCTTATTTTTGCAAAATGTTACTCCTTTACCTCATTTTTAATGTACTTCACCAGTGCCCTCAGCGCAAAGCACATGGTTCTGCTTTCATCATTAAGGCCGTGTACAACTCTACCACACCTCACTGCTGCCCTGGTCAGAAGACCACAGCCTGCTGCTGCTGCTGAAATAACCCACAGAACACAGGTGAAGTACCCAATCTGTCCTTTGATCCAGGTAGCTTTTCTCATCCACTGCTCTTTTCTTTGTAACTAATGCCTTAGAGAGAAAAAAAAAAAAGAGAGAGAGTAAAAGAGGCCTAAGAAGTCAGGATCAGCTGTCCTGCATTTATAACCACACTGCTGCTGATGTTAATGTGCATACAGCTATAATTTAAAATAGCAAATTCAAAAGTGGAATGTAACTAGGATTGCAGTACAAACCCTGACAGGGTCTTACCAGTTTCAGGGGGCTGAGTTAAGGTTGTATTAGAATGAGTTGCTAAGTCTTTTCTTAGTTTTCAGAGCCTCAGTTTGCATTCTCTTAACTCTTTTATTTCCTGGTTTTTAAAGGTGAGCACTCTATGAAGGCACAGAGTACCGTGCTTCAGGGGAGCTTTTTTCTGTACAGTCACTGGAACCACCATACAGAAGAACACACTGGTCATTACAGCATTCAGCAGGCTCACTTCAGGTCTGACAGAGATTTCTTTGCGCTGTGGGATAAGGGACAAGGTTAGGATGTCAGACAGGGCAGAGACATAGTTCTTCCCCATCCACTGCCCGGACGCACCCAGCACCATCGCTGTTCCCATGTCTTCTTCAAACCGGTTACAGAGGCAGGCGTGGGCCGGGGCACCGAACACCTCCCGGGGGGACGGTACGGCTCCCCTCCTCCTCCGACTGCCGGGACAGCACAGGCGCGGGAAGGGGACGGGACGGGCACAGCTGGGCCGCAGCCTCTCCGGCTCCGCCGCCGCCGCCCGCTCGGCCCGAGCCCAGGCCGGAGGCTGCCGCCCCGTCCGCCGCCGACGTGCCTGGGTTCGGGCCCGGCTTCCGCGGCGCGGGGCGCGGCCCGACCTCGCCGTCTCCCGCAGGCCGGAGAGGAAGGGGCGGCCGGTCCGAACCGGCAGAAGGGACCCGAGCACAAGGGAAGCGCCGCTCCCCTCTCGGGCTCAGCCCGGCCCTCGGCGGCGTGGGAACGGCCGGGCGGGGCGAGGCGAGGGCCGGGCCCTGGCGGAGGGCGGGCGGGAAGATGGCCGGGGCCGGCGCCGGGCGGGAGCGGGGGGAGGCGGCGGGGCGCTGAGCGGCGG